>NW_028327182.1:57356902-57662894 GCF_987537825.1 Furipterus horrens | reverse complement strand
ACCATCACTTACCAAAATTATTGGACAAAAAAGAAATTTATCAAAGGAGTTTTGCAAATATTACATGTTTTTCCCTTGCTGAGATATTTATCTTTTGAGGAAGAACACGCAGAATCTTGTGGTAACTTGTTTAATAATTAGAGTTTGTTCATTCTGTCTTTCCTCCTGCGAAGGAAAAACCTAATCATATGCACAGAATGTGTGGGTGAAGTCTTTGTTTCATAAAGGATTATCTGATCAAGGAAGTCCCAGAACACCTTTTTATGTCTGTATGTTTTTATTTTGTGCTTTATGTTTGCAACATGCTAGTTGCTTCATGGGGCACAGCCACTACAACACATATGGGGTATGTTAGGAAGATAAATTATACTCTGTGCTCCATAATGAACACTCAGTAGCATGTTTTGAACACTGAATTATTGGGGTCATACATTCTGAACAGTTTTATAGTCCAAATTATTAACAACATAGTTTCTATACTTCTGGTGAGGGAATATTTGGGTGAATTCGCTAACTAGTGGGATGAGGTTAACTTCTCTGATTAGGTTTACAATTGCCCACAGTGCCAGTTTCAAAGCTTGGCTTCTGTGTGGGTTTCCAAGAACAGGAGTTCTAGAGCAATAGTACAAATGGTTGAGGATGGTCAGTCAGGCAATATCCCTTGTTATTCATTTTCTTACCCTCCTTTCCCCTTTATCCCTGGTGTTCTGGTAAATATTTAATAACTGGGTCTCAAAAAAAAGTTAATATATAAGTATATACATTATCAAATTTTAAATTTCAGTTTTAAAAGCTGTGTATCACACAATTTACAAATGATAATAAAGTATACTATGTTCTTCATTGTGAATTTCATATACCCAATTGATTCTCACAGAAGCTTTCCTTGATTTTTATGAAACTCTCATATTTGTAGTTAACCCAGAGTTGCAACTGATAAGTTGGTATAGTTTTGACAAGAGTTAATATTTTTGTTTACATTAATAAGTAAGGTGAAGATGAAACAATGAAGATATATATATATCAAAGTTCCACTTGACCAACAATGACATGATCAATTCTTTTGCTGGATCAGACCATTTTCTAATGCTGGAAAAATATTTCCTCAAATGGTTGTGCTATTCACAATGTAATGGCTACACACATCACAATCTTAAATTTTAATCTGCATTATTAATATTTTCTCACTCTTAAGTCTAGACAGTCATTAAGCCAATAAATCAAGCCCTAATCTGTAGCAGTTAACAACTTTCATGGCATAATGACTCTTACCATGGCAGATTTCAAGCTCCCAATTTGACAACCTGGCCTTGGAAAGAGATGCACAGTAGCATACCATTATATACTATTTGTATTATATAATATTATATATTTTAGGTCACTATGACCTAAAAAGGTTAGACAGAAAAGAAGTAGAGTGTGATGCATTTGTTTAACATAATTGATTTAATTTTAAATGTATACAACTTAATTTTTAAGAATTATTGTGTTTAACAACTGGTTCTCAGATTTTTTTGGAAGTTTAACAATCAGCTCTTGCAAGCTGCTAGGAGCCAGTTCCAGAACACCACTACACCCAACCCACAAAGATTAGACTTCAACACCTGCATTTGGAGATGCTTCAGACTGCAGGTAACAGTGTGTGATTAAGGGTGGTTAGAATCTAATGCCATAAGGGCAAGAGTCCTTATTTATGTCTTGAAAGTACCTATAACAGTGCTGAAAACATTATCAATGCTCAGCAAATATTGTTGAATTGAATTTTTTGCGATTTCATTATCATATCACACATAGTAAGAAGTCTAGATGCAGATGGCTCCAGAGCTGATTCATCCAGGGCACTGGGTCAATCACTCTGTGAGGTTCTGGCTTTTTCATTATGGCTGGCAAGTCAGCTGCCACAGCCCCAAACACTGTACCTTCACAGTACAATGTGGAAGGAGGGAAGTAATAATAACCAGGCAATGAGAGATGCTTCCTTGAGTGTTTTCCTGTTTTCTCAAGTACATAGAACATGATCAGCTGAAGGAGGCTGGAAAAGCCAGTGACCCTCTTTTTTTAGACTATGTGATGAGAGATTGATAAAGAAAAAGAAGGTTGGGTGTCATTATGACAGTCAAATAATTTCCCTGATTGCTTACCAGGCCAATTCAATGCTAGGAATCAAGTAGTATACTTATTTCAGTTCAAGTATTTTCTTCTGAATGAAACATAATCATTTCTCTAAAATTTTGTTCTTTTTGAACTTCTTGAAGTATTGTTTTAAAATAAAATCTATGATGATACTTCCTGATTACTAAATAATTATTTTCAGAAGAAAATCTAGAAAGACTATGCTTATGTATAATTAAACTAAGCAAGGTCTATATCATATTATCACAAATCAGGTTCCTAGTATAATAAACATAGCTCCAAATTTTAAAATACTTTGTAAAAGTTCCCCCAGCTCATAAAACATTCAAGTAAAATACAGTAGATACAGTAAAGTTTCAACCCAGGCTGGTGTGGCTCAGTGGATTGAGTGCTGGCCTGTGAACCATAGGGTCGCCAGTTTGATTCCCAGTTGGGGCATGTGCCTGGGTTGCAGCCCAGGTCCTCAGTTGGAGGCAGCCACACATTGATGTTTCTCTCACTCTCTTTCTCCCGCCATTCTCCTCTCTCTAAAAGCAAATAAATAAAATCTTTAAATAAAATTTCATAAGGAACGTGAACGATTCTTAAGAGTATATGTTCTTGGGATTTGATCCACATTAATATTAACAAAGAAAACAATTGAAAACCAATCACACAAAAAATGTATTCAAGCAAACTTAAAATATTTTTGAGAAGCCTTCTACATTGATACACAGAGAGGCCAAGGAAATAAACACAGCTTACTTTGGGCTCCCAAGGCTGTCAGCACAGATTCTGGTCACTGAAGAAGATTCTTCCCCATGTGTCACTGTCCAGATACTTTCGTGGTAAAGAGAATCCCTGAGTTCAAGAAGCAGCAGCAAATAAGTGTCGGAAGTAATAGTGTCTGGGGCTGAATCTTTTCAGACTCAGAGAAGAATAATAGGACTTTAAACTTCAACAAACCCTAGAGATTATCTTCTTTGCTTATGTTCAAACTATGTTCTCCATGGTCAGTTTATTCTGGGAAACAGTCTCACACAGATGAAGTTAGAGTTTTTATACTACAGACTTCTCAGGAAACTTGTGTACTGTGAAATATCAAAACAAAATCAGCACAACCATAATACCTAGATTTTCTAAACACCTTGTAACCACAGAACACAATGTCTTTTTTATTTTGAAAAGAAAACATTTTTAAACTTTTTATTTTTAATTATGGTAAAATACATATAACATAAAATTTACCATTTTAAGCATTTTTTAAGTGTCAAGGTCAGTAGTGTCAAATATAGTCTCTTATTATGCAACCAATCTCCAGAACTTCTTCATCTGGCAAAATTAAAACTCTCTATCCATTAAACAAAAACTCCCTATTTGATCCTCCCTTCAGACCCCTAATAACCACCATTTTACTTTCTGTCTTTATGAGTTTGACTGCTCTAGGTACCTCATAGAAGTGGAATCACACAGTATTTGTATTTTTGTGACAGGCTTATTTTACTTAGTATGATGTCATAAAGGTTTATCTATGTTGTAGCATGTGTCAAAATATCTTTCTTTTTAAGAATGAATAATATTCCATTGTACATAATACTGCATTTTTGAGCTATTTTTAAGTATATTTTATTGATTATATTGTTACAGTACTGCAATTTTTTTCCCCTTTGCTCCCCTCTGCCAAGTACCTCCTTTCCCTCCAGCAATCCCACCCTCCTTAGTTCATGTCCATGGGTCATAGATATAAACTCTTCAGCTTCACCCTTTCCTATATTATTCATAACTTCCCTATGTCTATTTTGTACCAACCAATTATGCTTCTTAATCGCTGCACCATTTTCCTATTTCTCCTTCTTTCCCCTCCCAGCTGATAACTCTTCAAATGATCCCCATACCTATGACTCTATTCCTATTCTAGTTTGCCTAGTTGGATTTTGTTTTTATTTTTTAAATTTAGTTGTTGATAGTCGTTGGTTTATTGTCATTTTAATGTTCAAAATTTTGATCATCTTTTTCTTAAGTAAGTCCCTTTTACATTTCATATAATAATAGCTTGGTGATAATAAACTTCTTTAGCTTCACCTTATCTGGGAAGCACTTTATCTGCCTTCCCATTCTAAATAATAGCTTTACTAGATAGAGTAATCTTGGTTCTAAGTCCTTGCTTTTCATCACCTTGAATACTTCTTGCCAGTCCGCTGAAAGTCTTACAGGCACCCCTTTGTAGGTTACTCTCTGCTTTTCTCTTGCTGCTTTTAGAATTCTCTCTTTATCTTTCACCTTTGGCAATTTAATTATGATGTGTTTTGGTGTGGTCCTTTTTGGGTCTAGCTTGTTTGGGACTCTCTGTGCTTCCTAGACATGTATGTCTATTTTCTTCACCAAATTTGGGGAGTTTTCCTTCATTATTTTCTCACATAAGCTTTCAATTTCTTGCTCTTCCTCTTCTCCTTCTGGTCCCCCTATACTTTGGATGTTTGCACGTTTAAAGTTGTCCCAGAGGTTCCTAAGCCTCTCCTCATTTTTTTCAATTCTCTTTTCCTCATTCTGTACTGGTTGACTGTTGTTTTCTTCCTTATGTTCCAAATTATTGATGTGAACCCCAGTTTACTTCCCTTCACCACTGGTTTTGTGTAGATTTTCCTTCATTTCATTTAGCACAGCTTTCACTTCTTAACTTATGTGTTTGCCATACTGAAGGATATCTGTCATTTCTGTTAGCATCTTTATCACCAGTGTTTTGAACTCTTCATCTGTTAGGTTGGCTATCTCCTCATTTGTTAGGTTGGATATCTCCTCATCGCTTAGTTCTCTCATTGGAACATTGACCCATTCCCTCTTTTAGGCCATACTTTTCTGTCTCCTTAATTTGACAGGTTCCTGTGTTTGTTTGCTTGTGTCTTAGGTAAAGTTGTCACACCTGTTACATTGTAAGGGGTGGAGTCTTAGGTATTAGTCAGTACAAAGCGACCTGTTTCACCATGTTGTGGCACTGTATGTGGGGGAGGGATCTGAGAGAGAACAATGCCGCCTGCTCAGCACTCGCCCCTTTTCCAGGTACTTCTCCCACTTTTGTATGGGACTGGCACCTCTTTAGTTGTTGCCCTGGCTGTCATTCCCAGAGTGGGTGGGTGTGCGGAGGTTCTAGGACCATTGGAGCCCTTTTAAAAAGTGGACTCTGCTGAGAGACTGGCAGTTTCTTCCTCCACCCCAACCCCACTGGTTTTCAGTCAGAAGCAATGAGACTTGATTTTCCCTGGTGCTGGGACCATGAGCTGCATGGTCTGGTCTGTGCTGGGAGCGGTCCCCAAGTGTCCCTCCTGACTTTTAAAAACTTGTGATCGTGCTTTCCACAGGCCTACTGCTGCTGCCACTGCTGCCACTACCACACCGCACCCTCTCCACTCCGCTCCGCCCCTCCTACCAGTCTGGATGAGTATATCTTCTTTATATCTTTGTTTGTTGACCTTCCGTGCCACTCAATTTTCTCAAACTTCTGGTTGTTTCTAGTTTTGAGGTTGTTATATTTCTTCTTAGTTGTGGAGAGAGACACAGCATGTATGTCTAGGCATCCATCTTGGCTAGAAGTCCCACATTTTCTTTATTCATTCATCAGTCAATGGACATTTGGACAGCTTTTACCTCTTGGCTATTATGAATAATGCTACTGTGAACATGAGTGTACAAATATCTGAGACATTGCTTTCAATTCTTTTGGACATATATCTAGAAGTAGAAATTCTGGAACATATGGTAATTTTATTTTCCATTTTTTGAGGAACTGTCATACTGTTTCTATAGTGGTGCATCTACACCACTTTACCTTCCCATTTTACTTTCCCATCAGCAATGCACAAAAGTAGAAACTCTTTTTAACAAACGGTTAGTATGGAACAAAGTTTGAGAAACACAGTCTGGTGTAAATTCATCGTTTTTCAAATAAAGAAATAAGAGCCTAAAAAATAAATGACTTGTGCAATATGATAGGTCAATCAGGGGCTAGCAGGAAACATGGACCACTTAGTTGAAATAATGGAAAGAGTTTAATGTAGGCATTACTTACAGAGATGTGGGCAACTTTAAGGGAACCCACAAGAGATAAGATGAAACTGAGGAGAACTGTGAGAAGCAGTCCCTAAAGAGGAAGAGAGGAAATGATGTGATTAAGCCCAGTGAAACCTAGCACCATGAGGGTGAACCCCAGCAGGAGCTGTACTCATAGAGGACACAGTCACCCCAGAGCCAAGTCATGAATGGAACAGGGAAAGAATACCCCAACCATTCTCTCCTTCAGTCATTGATCTTCTGCTAGTTTCTTCCATTGGCCAAACCCATCCAGAACCCAGATGACAGGAGGACCAATTATATAGGGTTAATCCCCAGGGGAAGGAGGAGATCAGAAAAGAGGAGGAAGAAAAGGGAGGAAAGAAGATGGGTATTGAGTAGAATATACATAGTGTCTCACATAGAGGGTGTCCTAGGTGGTTTTTTATACTGTTTACTGTAGAAGATTGAAAAATGTTCAGGACATTTGAAAAGAAAAAAATGTCAATAATCTCACCACCCACAGACATCTAAGTTAATGTTTTTGTTTCCAGTGTATAATATATAGCAAGCTAATTTGAAATATAAAGTTGGGTTCATTTTCATTGCTGTGCATCAGCAGCTGCAGAATGTCTCCCCAGTAGAACAACATTGCTGAACCAATGGGCTGGGAACATCACACTTGCATATAAATACACTGGTTTTAATCAGATTGTATGTTTATTTGGGGGACTTTCTGTGGCTTTTGATAGAAGTTTTGTCTTTTTTCTAATGTCATCAAGACATTTCTAGTATATGCAGAGAGGCTCACTGTTTTTACTTAGTGGGCATATTTATTTGGGGTGGGTTTCAGGAAGAAGATGATGATTTATGTGGTAGGCAAAATTTCCCTACTCAAGCCATCCTTTGACAGTTCTGTGGAAGAGCTAATATAGCCATTCCTAGAGAATGGAGAGAATATCTCACATGTAGAAAGAAGATGCATCATTGTAGCCAAAGGGTGGTCTCTGCCAGAGTATGTTTTTCAAACATTTCCACTATAGTATGTCCTATCCATGTGTCCTTTGTTACCTTGATCACTGTGCCCATGGTGGAATGGTCTGTCCTCTCCTATTAAGCTTGGATATATCTCTGACCAGTACAGAAACTGGAAGTGACTCTTTGTGATGCCCAAGGCTAGATCTTAACAATGCCACACACTTGGAGACTTCCAACCAAGATGGAGGTGTAGGTAAGCATGTTGCATCTTCCTCCACAACTAAGAAAGAATACAACTACCTCACAACTAAAGACAACCAGAAGTTCCAGAAAATTGAAACAGATTGCCCCACACTGAGGAATACCTAAGGCTCTATCCCTTATAACATAACAGGTGTGACAGCTCTACCTAAGACATAGAGGAAAACACAGGAGCCTGTCGAGATGAGGAGACAGAGAAGTATGACCCAAAAGAGGAAACAGATAAAGGTTTCATTGGGAGAACTAAGCAACGAGGAGATAGCCAACCTAATAGACTCACAGTTAAAAACATTGGTGATAAAGATGCTCACAGGCTTAACAGATATACTTAAGTATGGCAAATGCAGAAAGGAAGAAGTGAAGGCTAGGCTAAGTGAACTGAAGGAAAATTCACAGAAAACCAATGGTGAAGGGAAAGAAACTAGGGCTCAAATCAATGATTTGGAATATAAGGAAAAAATAAGCAGTTAACCAGTACAGAATGAAGGAACAAGAACTGAGAAAAAGTGAGGCAGGCTTAGGAACCTCTGGGACAACTTTAAACATGTCAACATCTGAATAATAGGGGTGCCAGAAGAAGAGGAAGAACAATAAATTGAAAAACTTACTTTAAAAAATAATGAAAGAAAACTTCCCAAATTTGGCAAAGGAAATAGACATACAAGCCCAGGAAGCACAGAGTCTCAAACAAGCTAGACCCAAAGAGGACCACACCAAGACACATCATAATTAAAATGACAAAGGTTAAAGATGAAGAAAGAGTTTTAAAAGCAGCAAGAGAACAGAAGAGAGTTACCTACAAAGCTATACCTATAAGACTATCAGATGATTTCTCAAAAGAAACTTTGTAGGCAAGAAGAGACTGGCTAGAAGTACTCAATGTGATGAAAAGCAAGGACCTACAACCAAGATTATTCTATCCCGCAAAGGTATCATTTAGAATGGAAGGGCAGATAAAGTGTTTCCCAGACAAGGTAGAGCTAAAGGAGTTCATTCTCACCAAGTCCTTACTATATGAAATGTTAAAGGGACTTATATAAGAAAAAGATGATCAAAACTATGAACAACAAAATGACAACAAACTCACAACTATCAACAACAGAACCTAGAAAAAGAAAAACAAAAACAAACTAGGCAAACAACCAGAATAGGGACAGAAACATAGGTATGAGGAGCATGTGGAGGGTTATCAGCTGGGAGGAATAAGGGGAAGAAATGGTGAAATGGTGTAAGGATTAAGAAGCATAATTGGTAGGTACAAGATAGACAGGGGGAACTTAAAAATAATATAGGAAAGGGTGAAGCCAAATAACTTATATGCACGACCCATGGACATGAACTAAGAGGGGTGGGGTTGCTGGAGGGAAGGAGGGTACTGTGCAGAGGGGAGCAAAGGAAAAAGAAATTGGGACAACTAAAACAGCATAATCAATAAAATATACTTTAAAAAACAAACAAACAAACAATGCCAGACACTCATGCCTTTCTGTCTCAGGAAGCTGATGCTTGAAATCTAGCCACCCTGCTGTGAGGAAGCCCAATGGAAATATGTTGTGCAAAGAACACATATAGGGGTTTGAGCTAATAACCTAGCTGAAATCCTAGCTGACAGGTAGCACCAAACATGTAACTGAGGATGCATCAAGATAATTTTATTCCTTAACATTGGATTACCCCTTAAGCTTCCGATCTTCCCAAATGAGGATCTTGACATCACAGAACAAAGACAAGCCATTCCTATTTTTTCCTGTCCAAATTCCTGATCTATAGAATCTGTGACACAGTAAAATGGTTATTTTGAACCGCTGAGTTTTCTGGTTTATAGTGACTGAAACAAATAAGAATGAAAGCTAAGTGTTTGATTCTTTCTTAACCATTCCAAGACAGCCTCTGTGTTTCCTTTCCTTAGAAGTAGACTTCTCTGGAACCCTACCAATCTTCGGCAAAAAAATCCTGAGGATGAAAAGAAGGAAATGGCTGTTTGGAAAGGATTGGGGAGATGGGTAGAAGGAATGGGGAGATACACATGCACACACAAACATACAAAGGAGAGTTTTCTAAACTAAAAAAACAAACAAAAAATACCTAGAACAGGGGCAGAAACAGGAACTTAAATCCTCCCACCAAGTTCTTAACAATGGCCAATGAAGATGGCTAAACCTCAGGGGGAAGGGATGCTGCCATGCATAGAGAGACTGGACCCCAGTCACACAGCAGAGCAGAACACTGGTAAAGACTTCTGTGTCCATAGTGATAGAGAAGTAGTGGAATAAGCAATGGGCCTTGGCAATGGGCTTCTCAAGGGTAATCAGGGCAGACCAAAGATCAGCTCCCAGGATAACTATCTTTATTTATGATACCCCCAGGACCTTGCTATATAATGAGCATACTCTAAGTAACTGAATGAAGTTTTTGCAAGCCAGATAAGATGGTGGCTTGGCATTTAATTGAACTTTATCTAAAGAAAATAAATGTTCCATGACAAATTTCCAATCCATCTTATATGAAAATCATAGAAATTAGATAAATATAAGGCAAACTAATAGTCATGATTGAAAAGAAGGCAACTCTGGATTAAACAGAAACTGTAAATAATTCCTTAAAGTTAGAAAATTGGCAAGAATAAATTAGAGAGGAGAAACTGCAACCCAGGATAAGTGTAAGCTAATTCTGTTATAAGCCTCAATGATACACCAGACCCAGCAGAGTGGAATCCAGGATGAGGTGGCTCAGAGCCACCAATGTGAGAGCAGCAGACAGGGCAGCCCCAGGGCATCCATACCTCCTCACTAGGCATGGCAACAGGCAGCAATGTGTGGGTTCTTACCTTCCACAAAGCAATGGGCACAGGCACTCTGTGACAGAGTCCTGGTAAGCCTTGAAGATCAGCTCTGAAACATCTTGACATCACACAAGTCTCTGCCATGATCACTAAAGACAGTGTGAGGGTTGAGCCTCAGTAGTAATTTCTAACCCCTCCTCAACCAGTCTGCATAAACTGTTACAGAAGATCTTGTAACAGAAAATCTTAACATTAAAATACATAGTCAAGAATCAAATATTTAAGGAAAGACAACATCATAAAACAGAGGAGGAAAAATAAGTGAGAAAAAGAAAGCTCATAACTAAAGAAGCAGATTGAATGGTAGAGTCACAGAAGAGGTTTTTTTTTTTAAGACACACTATATAAAAGATTAAGAAAATAATGTAGCCAATCAAAAGAATAGAAAGAACTGATAACTAAAGCTATTGTGTATTAAAATTACAATGGTTGAAATTGAAAACTTAATATGGTAAGTGGAAAAACAGAATGGGCACAGCTAAGAATAAAGTCAATTAGAAAATGGAGCCACAGAATATGCTCGAAAAACAAAATTAGGAGGTTTATAGAATAAATCTAGTTCAATCTTTCATGTAATAGGAATTGCAAAAGGAGAACCTAGAGAAAAATGAAAAGTAAATAAAGTTAAAGAAATAATGGATTAGAAACTTACAGCACTGACATAAGACATGAAGTCTCTGGACTTGTTACCCAGTAGCATAAATTTTTAAAATTATTCAGATACAAAAATAGAGAACAGTTGTGCCCATCTAGCTTACATTTTATGACCAAGAAGCAAAACCACCTGTTCCAGGAAATCCTTGCCCAGAAAGATAGGGCTGTAAATAAAAAAAAAATTTGTTGTTTACCTCAGGAAATTCCTGAAAACCAATTTGTCTGGGCAAACAATTGTCTTCTCTGGACAATAGTGTTTTCACATGAGCAGACAGCTCATTTATCAAACAACAGTTTACATATCAATATTTGCTTTCAAGATGTATTGTGTCCACCAATCCTAAACTAGTAGTTAGGAACTGTGCCCAATCCCAATCTGTTTCTCGCCTTCAAAGACTTGTCTTAAATCACATGATCCCAAAACCCCAAATCCTATAAATATCCTCCCCTTGACTTTCTCTTCTGAAACATTGCCAAGAACCTCTCAAGATTATGTCTCCATTACTACAGTAGGTTTAATGATCTTATCTTTGCTTTATCAAAAAGTTACTTCCAAGAGACATTTTGAGGAGTTGGGAGTTGAAAATCCACAGAGAAACTTCATTAAAATAAATTTTAAAAAACCTAAAACCTTCCAGAGGGAAATAAACTAGTTATCTACAAGGGAAAAAGACCCTGGTTGACCTCAGGCTTCTTGGAAACAGCAGTGAATACAAGACATGGGAGCAATTATCTTCAATATCCAATGGAAAATAACTTTGAACTTAAAAGTCTATACCCAAACTATCATTTACAACAGAGGTCAGCAAATATGTCTAGTAGACCAATCACCTGTTTTTATAAGTAAAACTTTATTGGAACACAGTCATGCCCATTCATTTAGATGTTGTTCTTATATATTTTGTCTATAGCTGCTTTTGCATTACAATAATAGAGCTGAATAGTTGCAACTGAGACCATGTGGCCTGCAAGCCTAAAATACTTATTATTTTGACCATTTGAGAAAGTTTGCTCATACCTGCTATAAAATAAAGACACTTATAGATACAAGATCTCATGAAATTTACTATCCAATGACCCTTCTTGGAAGAATCACTATGAGAACTACAGAGGTGGGAAAAGGGAAGTTCCAGGAGGAAGAGGTGAGATTTATAAAGCAAAAAGTTATAAACACAGTAGTAAAACTTATTGTTACATTAAAATAAGTATTAAATATTTAAGTCTTAAACAAATTAATCTATGCAGCATAAGACTTCATGGAAACCAGTGAGGTGTGGGATTGGGGAAATTAAAAAGGCAATAAATTCTTATCTTTTTGGTGCGGGTGAGAAGGGCAAGGGATAAAGATAATTCTAGACAAAGTTTATTAATTCTAGATTATGTCTGGATAATTACTCATTCCAGACAATATTATGTATTTAAGAACAACCATTAAAAGAGTGGACATAAAGTGTATAATTTTTCAAACTTATAGAAGTAAATATGCAAAAGTAAAAAAAAGAAATATAAATTAGGTCCTGGAAGATGGAGGTGGAGTAAGTAGCAGTGTTTTCTGCTTGTTCCCATCACAGAAGAACTTGGAGTACAAAAACGGAAAGCAGTGAGTGAGTGCAGATTTCAATAGTGCGAACAGGGATGGGAGTGTGGGAGTGGTGTGAAAGAGGGCAGAAAGCTCGGCCGGCACGCTCTAAATGGAGTTGCTAGGCCTCCCAGCCTGGCACCTCTGCCGCACCACACCAGAAAGAGGCAGCTGCAGACCAGCTGGCAACCCTGGGCTGGCAACCCTGCGCCCCAGGCACTTGCATCACAGCTCCACCAAACAAAAAAGCAGAACTGAGCCATGGAGAGGGGCCCATACAGGAAAGCTGTGATGGAAATGGAGGCTCAGTAGGGACCCCAGGCAGAGAAGCGGTACACACAGGTGCACAATAAGGCACTGCCAGCCAGGGATGCAAGCCAGTGCTGCAGCTTGGAGCCAACACAGAGACTTTTTTGGAGGAGAAGTCGAGACAGGAACCAAGGCTGGGCAGGGACTAGGGGCTTGCACACCGGCTTGCCAGCAGAACAGCATTGCCAGACAAGCCTGAGGAGTGCTGGAGGGTGCTGCAGGACAAATTGGAAGAGACCCAACTCAGTGCAGCTTATAGCAGGAAGCTACGGCAGGCCCATGAGTGAGAGAATGGCAGCCACAGAATCCAGCTAGATCTCCTCACAGCCAGTCAGCCAGAAAAGAAGATTTGAAAGCCATGGAATATGGACCAGGGGCAGATCCAGAAAAAGAAGGACAGCGCCCAAAGGTTGTACTGGAGAAAAAATCCTTCTTTAATCTGTTTCCTACCTCCTTTCCCTCGTATTCTTCTTTAATTTTTTTGTTTGTTTGTCTGTTTTGTTTATCCTTTCTCTTGCACTAAATATATAGCATTTAACTGTCATATAAACCTAATACTATACAATTCCACTTTCTCCCTTCATTCTGCATTCTTCCCTCCCATTTTCAACGTACAATGTAAATGCTACTGACTGTCTCACATAGCCTTGACCCTACTTGCTACTACTATTATTCTCCCACCCTCCCTCTCAAAAATCATCTATCTATCAGTTAAAACAACTCTTTTCAGTTTTTCATACAGTACAATAGTCTTAACCTCTTTACATCTATATTAGTACTGGCTCATCTGCTACTGATAGTGTGATTGTGGATGGGGGATATTTTTGTGGGTGTGAGATTCTTGCCTGGGTTATGTGTTTATGTTTTAATGGTATCTCCAGAAAAGAACTCAAGACAAGGTGGGCAGAGTGACTCTCAAACAACTAGCCAGAGAGAAGGTTTCACCAAAGAGTAACTGAATAATAACCAGACAGCTTAAACAAATGACATAAGGGGCATTCCAAGAGCATCAAGCTCAAGAGATCAAAGAGACTACACCACTGGATCCTCCAGGTCTCCTATACAGAATCTCATACCACGAAAGTGGGAAATCAAAGCAGACAAATCTAAAAAATAAAAACAAAGAAGAAGCATCCAACATGGGAGGACACAGAAACAACCTCCCAATGAAAGGAAAAGAGGAGTTCTGAGAGACAGAGAGAGAAAGAGAGAGGAAACAGAAGCAAAAAAAAGTAACAGACATGGAATGCAAAAGAATGGTTATAAGGGAGCTCAATTAAGTTGACAAACTCAGAGAAAACTACAACGAACTCCAGGGAAACTACAGAGAACTCCAGGAAAACGACAAAGATCTCCAGGGAAGCTACAAGGAACTTATGGAGAACTACACCAGCATAAAAAAGGACATAGAAACTATCAACACGAACCAGGAAGAAATGAAGAATGCAATTTCTGAACTGAAGAACACAGTAGAATCAATCAAAAGCAAGCTAAACAAAGCAGAGAATCAGATCAGTGAGGTAGAGGACAGTGTAGAAAAAAATTTCCAGACAATACAACAAAATGAAAAAAGAATTAAAAAGAATGAAGGGGGTTTAAGAGAACTGCAGGACAACATGAGACAAAACACCTTTAGAATCATAGGGATATAAGAAGAAGATGAAGAGGAGCAAGGGGTAGAAAACCTGACTGAAAAAGTAATAACAGAAAATGTTTCTAACTTGATGAGAGAAATGGTCATGCAAATCCAGGAAGCACAGAGGGCCCGAATGAAGATGAACCCAAAAAGGCCCACTCCAAGGCACATCATAGTTAACATGGCAATATTCAAAGACAAAGAGAGAATCCTAAAAGCAGCAAGAGAAAAACAGCAAGTAACATACAGGGGAGCTCTGATAAAGCTATCAACTGATTTCTTAACAGAAACACTACAAGCCAGAAAGGAATGGTAAAAAATATTACAAGCAATGAAAATCAAAAAACTACAACTAAGAATACTCTACCCAGCAAGTATCTCCTTCAAAACAGAAGGTGAAATAAGGAGTTTCTCAGACAAAGGAAGACTAAAAGAATATATCTCCACCAAACCAGCATTGCAAGAGATGCTAAAGGGAATGCTTTAAGAAAAAGAAGAAAAAAGGGAGAGGGAGGGGAACACAGGTACAAAGGGAAATGCATAAATACCTGTCAATAATAACCTTAAATGTAAATGGATTAAATGCTCCAATCAAAAGACATAGGGCAGCAGAATGGATATGAAAATATGACCCACATATATGCTGTCTACAAGAAACACACCTCAAAACAAAAGATATACACAGACTGAAAGTGAATGGATAGACAAAAGTATTACAGGCAAATAGATATGAAAAAAAAGCTGGGGTAGCAATACTTATATCAAACAAGCATATTTCACATCAAAAGCCATAAAAAGAGAAAAAAAGGACATTTCATAATACTTAAGGGAACAATCCATCAAGAAGATATAACCCTGCTAAACATATATGCAACCAAGATAAGAGCACCCAAATATATAAGGAAAATACTAGAAGACTACGAGAAGTATATCAACAGCAACGCACTCACAGTACGAAAATTTAACACCCCATTATCAACAATAGACAGATATTCAAAGCAAAGAAACACCAAGGATATTGAGGCATTGAACAACACACTAGATCAAATGGACTTAATTGATATATATAGAACTTTTCACCCCAAAGAAGCAAAATATACATTCTTTTCCAATTAACATGGGACATTTTCAAAGATAGACTACAGGGTAAGACACAAAACAAGCCTCAACAAATTCAAGAAAATTGAAATTATATCAAGCATCTTCCAGACCACAATGCCTTGAAACTAAAAATCAACCTCAAGGGGAAAAAAACAAAGACATTCAAACTCATGGAGAATGAATAATGTGCTATTAAATAATGAATGGGTTAACAATGACATCAAGGAAAAAATCAAGAAGTTTCTGGGAACAAATGATAATGAACACACAACACCCCACAACCTATAGGGCAGAGCAAAAGCAGTCCTGAGAAGAAAGTTTATAGCAATACAGGCCTTCCTGAAAAAAAAAGGAAGATTCCCTAATAAAAAATCTAACCCTACAGCTACAAGAACTAGGTCATCAACAACAAACAAAGCCCAGGGCGAGTAGAAGGAAGGAAATCATCAAGATTAGAGCAGAATTAAATGACATAGAGACTAAACAAATAATTCAAAAGATCAACAAAACTAGGAGCTGGTTCTTTGAAAAGATAAACAAAATTGACAAGCCTTTAGCCAGGCTCATCAAGAAAAAAAGAGAAAAGACCCAAATAAACAAAATCAAAAATGAAAGAGGAGAAACCACAACTGATACCACAAAAATACAAACGATTGTAAGAAATTACTACAAGCAACTGCACGGCAAGAAACATGACAACCTAGATGAAATGGACAAATTTCTAGAAACATAATCTTCCAAAACTGAATCGAGAAGAAGTAGAAAGCCTGAACAAACCGATAACAAAGAGTGAATTGAAACAGTAATAAAAAACTTCTAGCACACAAAAGCCCTGGACTGGATGACTTCACAAGTGAAATTTACAAAACATTTAGGAAAGAAGTAACTCCTACACTTCTCAAACTATTCCAAAAAATCCAAAAAGAGGAAAAAATTCAAAACTCTTTCTATGAAGCCAGCATTACCCTAATTCTAAAACCAGGTCAAGACACAACAAAGAAAGAAAAATACAGGGCAGTATCGCTGATGAACACAGATGCTAAAATCCTCAACAAAATATTGGCGAACCAGATCCAGCAATACATCAAAAAGATCATACACCACGACCAAGTGGGATTCATCCCAGGGATGCAAGGATGGTTTAATATTTGCAAATCAATAAATGTAATACACCACATAAACAAACTGAAAGACAAAAACCACATGATCATATCCATAGATAGTGAAAAAGCATTTGATAAAGTACAACACCTGTTTATGATGAAAACTCTCAGAAAAATGAGAATAGAGGGAGCATACCTCAACATAGTAAAGGCTATGTTTGAGAAACCTAAAGCCAACATCATACTCAATGGGCAAAAAATGAAAGCATTCCCCCTGAGATCAGGAGCAAGACAAGAATGTCCACTCTCTCCACTCCTATTCAACATAGTGTTGGAAGTCCTAGCCACAGCAATCAGACAAGAAAAAGAAATAAAAGGCATCCAAATTGGAAAAGAGAAAATAAAACTGTCATTATTTGCAGACAACATGATAGTGTACATAGAACACCCTATGGACTCCACTAATAAACTACTAGACATAATAAATGAATTTGGCAAAATAGAAAGAAATTAAGGAGGATACAAATAAATGGAAGCAAATACCATGTTCATGAATGGAAAGAATCAACATCATTAAAATATTCATACTACCCAAAGCAATTTACAGATTCAACGCAATCCCTATTAAAATACCAGTGACATATTTCACAGACCTAGAAAAAATACTTCAAAAATTTATATGGAACCAAAAAAGACCCCAAATAGCCACAGCAATCTTGAAACAGAAGAATACAGTAGGAGGAATACACAATACCTGGCCACTGTAATCAAGACAGCCTGCTACTGACAGGAGAAGAGATATATAGATCAATGGAACAAAATAGAGAGCCCAGAAATAAACCCAGGTCTATATGGTCAACTAATATTTGACAAAGGTGGAAGGAACATCAAATGGAGTGAGAAGAGCCTCTTCAGCAAATGGTGCTGGGAGAACTGAACAGGGACATTCAAAAAAATGAAACTAGACCGCCAACTTACACCATACACCAGAATAAACTCAAGATGGACCAAAGACTTAAATGTAAGCCGTGACACCATAAAAATCTTAGAGGAAAACATAGGCAGGAAAATTTCAGATATCCCACATAGCAATATTTTCACCAATACGTCTCCTAAGGCAAGGGAAATAAAGGAAAAAATTAACAAATGGGACTACATTAAACTAAAGAGTTTCTGCTCAGCAAAAGAAAAAATCAGCAGGATGAAAAGGGAACCAACCATATGGAAAAACATATTTGCCAATGATATCTCAGACAAGGGATTGATCTCTAAAATATATAAAGAACTTACACATCTCAACACCAAGAAGACAAACAGCCCATTAAAAAATGGGCAAAGGACCTGAAGAAACACTTCTCTAAGGATGGTACACAGAAGGTCCATAGACATATGAAAGAATGCTCAACTTCATTAGCCATGAAAGAGATGGAAATAAAAACCACAAGGAGATACCACTTTACACCAGTTAGAATGACCATTATCAACAAATCAACAAACAAGTGCTGGAGAGGATGGGGAGAAACAGGAAGCCTAGTACACTGTTGGTGGGAATGCAGACTGGTGCAGCCACTATGGAAAACACTATGGAATTACCTCAAAAAGCAAAAAATGGTACTGCCTTTTGAACCAGAGATTTCACTGCTAGGACTATACCCAAAGTATCCTGAAACCCCAATTCAAAAGAACCTATGCACCCCTATGTTCTTAGCAGCACTATTTACAATAGCCAAGTGCTGGAAGCAGCCTAAGTGCCCATCTATAGATGAGTGGATTAAAAAACTGTGGTATATTTACACAATGGAATACTATGCAGCAGAAAGAAAGAAGGAACTCCTACTGTTTGCAACAACATGGATGGAACTAGAGAGAATTATGCTTAGCGAAATAAGCCAGCCAATGAAAGAAAAATACCCTATTATATCACCTAATACAGGAAACTAATGAACAACACAAACAAATGAACAAAATTGAACAAGGAACAGAAAAAGAGTCATCGGGGGTGGGGGTAAAGAGGTAAATAGGGGAAGAGTCTAGTAAAGGAACTAATATTGAATGACTGTGGGAGAGGAGGTGGGCTGGATGGGGGGCGGGGGAATTGGCGAAAATATGAGACAATTGTAACAGAAAAAAAATTATATTAAATTAAATTTTAAAGAAAAGAAATACAGATTAACCCAGCTAAAGGCAATGGAAAAGTATAGTTAGAAAAACACAAATTAAGATTGCAGAAATAAGCTCAAACATATCCACAAATTCAGTAGATAGGACTCAGATACTTTTTTAGTTCAATGTGTTATTTACATGCATACTTTGTGGCTGTCATTATCATATGTATGAGAGACATAATAATTAGTAGCTCTTGTGAAGCTTACATTCCATTAAGAAAAAAACAGACCATAACGTAAGTGTGCGATATAATTTATTTTAAAAAGAAAAATTCAGAGTAAAGGGCTGAGAGGGATATAATTTGGTCCCTTTGCTTTCGATGCTACTGTATCAGTGCAGACAGTATGTGATGGCAGCTCAGATTAGCATGATATTTATGAAAGCAATGTCAAATTGTAGAATGTGGGAGTGTTTTAAAGAGGAAGATGATAGTATTTGCTGATGGTATCTATGAGAGGTCAGGGAGGAGTCAGGTTGAAAAGGTATATTACAAGAAACATTCAATTTTGTATTAAAACACATACAAACACACAACTGACTATATTCAATTTACATGAGATATACCATAGACACCATGGAGATCCCACCCAGACCCTTTCAGGTGGGCACATCCACCCCCAGCTGGCTCTGGGTTTTGTTTCTCACACTTTGTATGCCTTCCCTGGAGAAGTGCTGACTGTAAATGCCTCACCTGGGTGGTTACTCAACCAAACCAACCTTCTAGATGCAAAATGAAAAGAGGAGACTTTCCTAATAATTAATCAGGTGCCATAGCCTCCCCCACCACACCACACCCCTAACACACACCACAGGGCCCCTGTTTTTCCTTCATTATACACATTTCTGTTAACTGTTTTCTAGTAAAAAAAATAAGAAGAAGAATTTTAAGCCCTGTTGAGATGTTCTGAATTTAGCTCTGGAGTGGAGCAGCATGGTGGGAATAAAACATTTCTTTTAAATCTATAAACCATTTTTTAAATCTATTTTGCCTCTAACATCCCAGATCATTGTCAAAAGATGTAATAATCTTTAAGGAGAGTTCTCAGAAAAGCAAAGCAAAGAGCTATTGTAAGAAATAATTAAATGCAAAAAAAAAAAAAAAAAAAGAATGGCTTTTTTCATATTTTTAAACAGAAGCAATTTTTTCAGCTGCTCTCAATATTTGTGTCTAGGATATTGTAGTAGATAGAAAGAAAAACTTTCAAATAGTGAAAACTGTAAGTTACGCAGTTTTTAATATGAAACTGGAAATTTTCTGGAAATACTACACTTTAAGGTATTTCTGACAAAATCCATAGATAACATGATTTCTTGCAGATTAAGGCAGCTACAGAATTATTTCATTAAATCATACTATAAAATTTTTATTTTAACTAGTCACTCTTTATGCCAATTTACTTTATAAAATATTTAAACTTTTCTAATTCTTATTAAAAGAATTAAAACTAAAATTGATGTTGTACTCCATTTCATTTTAGCAATGGATTATATTCAACTATTATATTAGTTTTCTATTACAGCTCTAACAAATTCCCCAAACTTAGTGGCTGAAAACAAGTTAAAATTATTATCTTACAGTTACGGAGGTCAGAAGTCTAAACAGGATCTCACTGGATTACAACCTAGGTGTCTGATGAGTTCTTTCTGGAAGCTCTAGGGGAAAATCCATTTACTTTCCTCTTCCAGCTTCTAAAGGCTGTTCATATTTCAGACTTGCCCAATTCCTTTATCTCCAAAGCCAGCATCATCAAGTAGAGTCCTTCTCATGCTGCCATTTCTCTGGTTCTCTCACTTCTGCCTCCTTCTTCCTCTTATAATGACTTTTGTGATTACATTTGGCCCACTGGGGTAATCCAGGATAATCTCCTCATCTCAAAGTCAGCTGATTACAAGTGTACTAATTTCTTCTGAAACCTTAATTCCCCTTTACCATGTAACCTAACATTCACAGGATCTGGAAATTAAGATGTGAACACCTTTGGGTAGCCATTATTCTGCCTACCACAACTACTAAGTAATAGCTCCAATAAAATGCAGTTTTATGCCTAACAAAATTTGTAATATTCTACTATTTTGATCAATTATGCTCTAGTTTAAATCATAACTAAATATAGAAGAAATCTTTTAGCACTGAGAGCTTGATAGTCATAGGAAACAAGATTTTCATCAGTAGACATTTTTATGCAAAAAAAGTATAACAGGGTGAGCAATAAATATTTTCAGGCATAAAATATGGTGGGAAAAGTGGAATGAAAATTCAAGTCAAGGAGAAAGAGGAAGTAAAAATTTTCCCAATGTTTAGGAAAGGTGTATTATGTGTGTATTTGTAAATATTATTACAATATTTAAGTTTCATTGGATAAATTTAAAATGTAACTTGCCCTGGCCAAGTGGTTCAAATGGTTGGAGCATCATCCTGTACAACCAAAAGGTTGCGGGTTTGATCCCCAGTCCAAGCACATAGCTGATTACGGGTTCAAGTCCTAGTCAGGGTGCATACAGGACGCAACCAATCAATCAATATTTCTCTCTCGCATAGATGTTCTTCCCTCTTCTCTCTCTTTATCTCTTTCTCTCTCTCTCTCTCTCTCTCTCTCTCTCTCTCTCATCAGGAAAACATATCCTCGGGTAAAGTTTTTTTTTTTTTTTAAGTGTGACTAACAGATTTATTTTAAAATGTTAATATAAGTGACTCACAAATTAATATTGAGCAAAAGAAACAAGGCTATATGATTCCATTTATATATATATGTATATATATATGTATATGTATTTATATAAAGTTCAGAAACAAGCTAACTAGCCAATGATATAAGAAGTTAGGACAGCAGTTGCTCAGGTGGAGTAGGAAATGACTGGAAGGGGGTCCTTTGGAGTCTGATGATGCTTTGTTTCTTAGTCTGGGAGCTGATTACACAGGTGAGTTCACCTGGTAGAAACTCATGAACTATACAGTTATGCTTTGTTCACTCTTCTGAATGTCATTTCTAATTTAGTAACATGGTTATTAGCAATGTCAATATAGGTATCCCCTATCCAAACTCATACCTTCTGAACTCAGGAAACAAAGGGATTTGGATTTTGGATAAATCCCTCATTCTCTGAACTCTCACTACTCATATCTAAAACTCAGATTTGGAGCCCTGACTGGTGTGGCTCACTGGGTTGGAGATTGTCCCACAAAGCAAAAAGTCACCAGTTCAATCCACAGCTAGGGCGCATGGCTGGGTTGTGGGCCAGGTCCTCAGTTGGGAGCAAGAGACAACTGATTGATGTTTCTCTCCCCCTCTTTCTCTTTTTCCCTCTCTCTAAAAATAAATAAATAAATTTTTAACCTGGATTTGGATAGTAGGGGCACTTATATTTACTGTTAGTTAGAAATTATATTCTTTGGAACTGTTTAAACTTATGTATGAATATCTAAACTTACAGTGAATATTTTTAAAAACTAATTTTAAAATGTGCAATAGGGGACATAATTCTTTTAAAGTTCTTTTAGAGCAAAAAGACAAAAATATTTTAAAAATAAGCGAACAAGAATACATAAGGTTTTAATTACCTAATTAATGAGGTTTAAAAAATTATTTTGTATGTATCCTCAAAGCAGATGTACATTGTTTCAAACAGCCACTTGATATTTTGAAAAATTAGCTCTATAACAAACACACAAAGCTCTGTACCTTTCCAAAAAATTATTATACTGTCCCCATTTAATGCCTACAATATAACTTTTAATCCCAAAATAGTTGTACCTGAAAATTTAAAAACATATACCTGATATAAGCTTTATAAATGTGAATCACTATGTTGTTCACCTGAAGCTAATATATTGTATGTCAACTATAATTTAAAATAAATTTAAAAAAATTAAAACATAGCATCTAAATAGCTCTTGAGTTAAAGAGGACATCAAAATAGGAAGAAAATAATAATGTGGCATTTCTTACACTTCCCAAGCGATTAAGTGTTCCCCTTTAGGACTACCTACACCTACTCCAGCTGCCACATCTGTAGTATACCCTATACTGAGACTGTCAACCTCTGACAGAAAGCTTTGAGTTCATTTTGTTCTTGATTTTTATATTTTTCCTCAGTGTAAATTTTTTTTATTTAGAAAAAAAGCTTCTCTTTTTCATTGTTTTGTTATAAGAATTTTGGATTTGGGCTCTTGGAAGTAGCAGTGCATATACATACATACATACGTCTTAAAAGTAAAATTTTCAGGGTAGATTGGTGATCATCAAAGGTGACAAGTGTTAGGAAAGTCAGATCTTAACATACACTAGAATCATATGTGGACATCTCCTTTGACCCTGTCTCTTAGACTACAGGCAGAGAACATGTTCTGCTTTAAAAGCTCATGTGGCCACACTGTTTCCCCTACTCCATACCCCCATGATCCAGAATAGTCCCTCTGTCTTCAAGTCAATTGATCATCAATACAAATATTAATTACATCTTCAAAGGCCATTTGTCACATAATGTAATATAATCACAGGTTCCAGGACTGAGGGTGCTGAAATTTTGGGAGGCCCATTCTGTCTCCCACCATGATTCTTGGACCTGTAGTCTGTTAGCTCCCTCTCCAGGGGCTTGCCCAGAAGCTAGTATTGTGCTACAATTTCATAGCACTCAGGAAATGACTGCCCAGACCAATACCCTCTGTTCTAGTGAATTGGCTTCAACAATGTTCTGCCAGGATCTGGTACCAAGAATTGCCAGAATCATACCTCTGCTTCTATTCTCTCCCCACTGTGGCCCCCAAAGAGCCTCTCCCTTGCTGCAGTTAGTGGCAGAAGAGCATTACAATAATGGGCTGCAAAGTTGTGGGTCACCTATGTAAGGCATAAATTAGGACCAGTTAGTGGTTTTGTTGGAAATCCAGTAAGTGTTTTTAACAAAATCAGATTTTGTAATTTGTAGATATAGGATATGTAGTCTCCTAAATCCACTTATCTTGAAACATTCTTCCCCCAAAAGAAATATGTTCTAGCTCTTTTTAAGCCGAGATAACATAAACAGCACCAGGATTTTATATAATAAAGATTTCATATTTCCCAATTAACTCTTCATTTCTACTCTGCTTTCAAATCCTACTCGATGCATTTCCCTAAGGGAGTCTAACTTCTTATCCAATTCACAAACACATGTAATTTTGATGCAAAGAATAGCCACGAAATCTGTAATAAGAAAAAGGGACAGGAGAGCAAAGAAATCTTCACACATGTAAACAAACATGTTCCTTGACACCATCTAGTAGGTGGCTAGGTAACTGATCTATCTCTCCTACTTTGTCTTCCATCTCCCCAAGCCATGAGCATTCCCATACATACAGTCCACCCTGACCTTGAACACATACAGTGTGTAATAATTTGTAAGTATTTATGCTATGGTCCTTTTATGAAGGTTTTGTTAACTTCATGTAAGTATCCATGAATCACAGTCCACTAACTTTATATAAATTAATCTGATTTCTGATTCCAATGCCAGCAAGGCTGGTACAAAATGTAACCTCAATCACTTTCAAACTTTCTAGATGGGTCTCTGGAGTTAGCACAAAGTTATGAAGGTTTGTCATGGTTCTGCAATCAGTCTCTGCTTTGACCATCCACATGTGGGATCCCATCTGCCTAAATGAGCTGTATAGACACAGTCACTTCTCCCTAGGGTCCTTCAATGTCTACAGGTGTTCACTGGAATCCATTAATCAAGATCCCCTTCCTCCAAGACTCCCCAAACCCCCCTCTCCTCCAACATCAATTCTTTATAGTGTATGGTCAGGAGTGGCTCAAAAGGAACAAGGGAAAGCTCCATCATACCTCTTCCTACTTCTCCACAACCTCGGCTTTCCAAGATGAAACCTCTTATTGGAGGTTCCCCTCAGGAATCTACAGCCTTATCCCCTCAATGGGTTTGTGTTTGGAAGCAAGTCGGTCCACCACAAGGCTTCTCTGAACATGAAACATCAGCATCTATTAACTCTTTGCATAAAGGGAGAAGGTTGGACTGAAAAATCATGAATATATAAAAATGCTATTTAGTGAATCAATGAAAATACAACTTTTCTCACTCAAACACACATGTTTCGACCTATGCTCACGTCCATAAAGAATTCCTGCAGTCTGGATGAGTCCCTGCCAGTTTCCATGATTCAAGTTTTTTTTGAGTCCTGAGCTAGAAGAGAGGATCCAAGCTGTAGCCACCAGGACTGCTCTTCTCTTTGGAGCTCCAACAGGATCTTTCCCTTTGTGAAAAGTGTAGATTGTTTTAGCAATAGTGTGCAAATATTTATTTATTTATTTATTTATTTAATTTTTTGGTTTTTCAATTACAGTTGTGCCAGTTTTTCCCCATTGCTCCCCCCCACCCAGCCCACCCCTTCTCCCACAATCATATCCCTCCCAGTTGTCCATGTCCATGAGTCATTTATGCACATTCCTTGACTAAACCCTTCCCTTACTTATCCCCCTTCTCTCCGTTCCCCCTCCCCTCTATTGACTATTATTCTTCTCCTTGTTCTATTTAGTTCATTTGTTTATGTTGTTCTTTAGTTTCCTGTATTAGGTGATATCATATGGTATTTTTCTTTCTTTGCCTGGTTTATTTCACTAAGCATAATTCTCTCTAGTTCCATCCATGTTGTCGCAAATGGCAGGAGTTCCTTCTTTTTCTCTGCTACACAGTATTCCATTGTGTAGATGTACCACAGTTTTTTGATCCACTCACTTATTGATGTGAACTTAGGCTGTTTCTAACATTTGGTTATTGTAAATAACACCGCTATGAACATAGGGGTGAATAGGTTCTTCTGAATTGGTGTTTCAGTATTCTTAGGGTATAATCCCAGCAGTGGAATAACTGGATCAAAAGGCAGTTCCATTTTTAGTTTTTTGAGGTAATTCCATACTGTTTTCCATAGTGGCTGCACCAGTCTGCATTCCCACCAACAGTGCAGTAGGGTTCCCATTTCTCCACATCCTTGCCAGCATTTGTTGTTTGTTGATTTGTTGATGATGGCCATTCTGACAGGTGTAAAGTGGTATCTCATTGTGGTTTTAATTTGCATCTCTCTGATGGCTAGTGATGTTGAGCATTTTTTCATGTGTCTATGGACCTTCTGTATGTCCTCTTCAGAGAAGTGTTTTTTCAGGTCCTTTGCCCATTTTTTAATTGGGTTGTCTGTTTTCTTGATGTTGACTCCTATAAGCTCTTTATATATTTTGGAGATCAGTCCTTTGTCTGAGATATCATTGGCAAATGTTTTCCTATATGGTTGGTTTCCTTTTCATCTTGCTGATGTTTTCTTTTGCTGAGCAGAAACTCTTTAGTTTAACATAGTCCCACTTGTTTATTTTTTATTTTTATCTCTCTTGTCTTAGATGTATCCATGAAAATATTGTGGTGTGGGATATCTGAAATTTCCCTGCCTATGTTTTCCTCTAGGACTTTAATGGTACCATGGCTTACATTTAAGTCTTTGGTTCATCTTGAGTTTATTCTGGTGTATGGTGTAAGTTGGCGGTCTAGTTTCATTTTTTTGCACGTCCCTGTCCAGTTCTCCCAGCACCATTTGTTGAAGAGGCTCTTCTCACTCCATTTTATGCTCCTTCCACCTTTATCAAATATTAGTTGAGCGTATGGCCCTAGATTTATTTCTGGATTCTCTATTCTGTTCCATTGATATATATGTCTGTTCTTATGCCAGTACCAGACTGTTTTGATCACAGTGGCTTTGTAGTATTGTTTGATGTCTGGTATTGTGATTCCTCCTGCTGTGTTCTTCTGTCTCAAGATTGCTTTGGCTATTCGAGGTCTTTTTGGTTCCATATGAATTTTTGAAGTATTTGTTCTAGGTCTGTGAAATATGTCATTGGTATTTTAATAGGGATTGCATTGAATCTGTAAATGTTTTGGGTAGTATGGCTATTTTAATGATATTGACTCTTCTCATCCAAGAACATGGTTTTTGCTTCCATTTATTTGTATCTTCCTTAATTTCTTTCTTCAGTGTTACATAGTTCTCCAAGTACAGGTCTTTTATCTCTTTGGTTAAGTTTATTCCTAGGTACTTTATTTTTCTTGTTGCTATAGTAAATGGTATTTTCTTTTATGTTTCTGTCTCTGATATTTTATTGTTGGTGTACAGAAATGCCTTAGATTTCTGTATATTTATTTTGTACCCTGCGATTTTGCCAAATTCGCTTATTATATTGGGAAGTTTTTTAGTGGAGTTTATAGGGTTTTCTATGTATATTATCATGTCATCTGCAAATAATGATAGTTTTATTTCTTCTTTCCCAATTTGGATGCCTTTTATTTGTTTTTCTTTTCTGAGTGCTGTGGCTAGGACTTCCAAGACTATGTTGAATAGGAGCAGAGAGAGTGAACATTCTTGTCTTGTTCCTAATTTCAGGAGGAATGCTTTCAGTTTTTGTTCATTAAGTATGATGTTGGTTTCAGGTTTCTCCTATACAGCCTTAATTACGTTAAGGTATGCTCCCTCTATTCTCATTTTGCTGAGTGTTTTTATCATAAATGGATGTTGTATTTTATCAAGTGCTTTTTCTGCATCTATTGATATGATCATGTGATTTTTGTCTTTCATTCTGTTTAGGTGATGTATTATATTTATTGATTTGCAAATATTAAACCATCCTTGCATCCCTGGGATGAATCCCACTTGATCATGGTGTATGATCTTTTTGATGTATTGTTGGATCCTGTTTGCAAATATTTTGTTGAGGATTTTAGCATCTGTGTTCATCAGTGATATTGGCCTGTAGTTTTCTTTCTTTGTAGTGTCTTGACCTGGTTTTAGAATTAGGGTAATACTGGCTTCATAGAAAGAGTTTTGGATTTTTTCCTCTTCTTGGATTTTTTGGAATAGTTTGAGGAGGGTAGGAGTTAGTTCTCCCCTAAATGTTTTCTAAAATTCACCTGTGAAGCTGCCCGGTCCAGAGCTTTTGTGTGCTGGGAGATTTTTGATTACTGTTTCAATTTCCTTCTTTGTTATTGGTCTGTTGAGACTTTCTACTTCTTGGTTCAGTTTTGGAAGTATATATGTTTCTAGAAATTTGTCCATTTCTTCTGGGTTATCAAATTTCTTGCCAAATGGTTGTTTGTAGTAATTTCTTACAATCCTTTGTATTTCTGTGGTATCAGTCGTGATTTCTCCTTTTTTATTTCTGATTTTGTTTATTTGGGTCTTCACTCTTTTTTTCTTGGTGAGCCTGGCTAAAGACTTGTCGATTTTGTTTATTTTTTTGAAGAACCAGCTCCTAGTTTTGTTGATCTTTTGAATTGTTTGTTTAGTCCCTATGCCATTTAATTCTGCTCTGATCTTGATGATTTCGTTCCTTCTTCTTGCCCTAGGCTTTGCTTGTTCTTGTTGTTCTAGTTCTTGTAGCTTTAGAGTTATATTTTTTATTTGAGATTCTTCTATCCTTTTCAGATATGCCTGTATTGCTATGAACTTCCCTCTTAGGACTGCTTTTGCTGTGTCTCATAGGTTTTGGGCTATTGTGTGTTCATTATCATTAGTTTCCAGAAATTTCTTGATTTCTTCTTTGATGTCATTGTTAACCTATTCATTATTTAATAGCATGTTATTCATTCTCCATGAGTTTGGGTGTCTGATTTTTTTCTCTGAGGTTGATTTTTAGTTTCAAGGCATTGTGATCTGAAAAGATGCTTGATATGATTTCAATGTTCTTGAATTTGTTGAGGCTTGTTTTGTGTCCTATCATGTGGTCTATCTTTGAAAATGTCCCATGTTAATTCGAAAAGAATGTATATTTTGCTTCTTTGGGGTGAAAAGTTCTATATATATCAGTTAAGTCCATGTGGTTCAGTGTGTCGTTCAATGCCTGTATATCCTTGGTGTTCCTTTGCTTTGAAGATCTGTCTATTGTTGATAATGGAGTGTTAAAGTCTCTTACTATGAGTGTGTTGCTGTTAATATCCCTCTTGTGATCTTCTAGTATTTTCTTTATGTATTTGGGTGCTCCTATGTTGGGTGCACATATGTTTAGCAGGGTTATATCTTCTTGATGGATTGTTCCCTTAAATATTATGAAATGTCTTTATCTCTTTTTATTGCCCTTGCTTTGAAATCCGCTTTGTCTGATATGAGTACCACAGCTTTTTTTCATGTCCTTTTTCTTGGAATACTTTTATATAGCCCTTTAATTTCAGTCTGTGTAAATCTTTTGTTTTGAGGTGTGTTTCTTGTAGACAGCAAATATGTGGGTCCTGTTTTAGTATCCATTCCATTACCCTATGTATTTTAATTGGAATATTTAATTCATTTACATTTCAGGTTATTATTGACATGTATTTATTCATTTCCCTTTGTACCTGTGTTCCTCTCCTCTTTTTTTCTTCTTTTTCTTAAAACATTCCCTTTAGCATCTCTTGCAATGCTGGTTTGGTGGAGACGTATTCTTTTAGTCTTCCTTTGTTTGAGAAACTCCTTATTTCACCTTCCATTTTGAATGAGAGCCTTGCTGGGTAGAGTATTCTTGGTTGTAGGCCTTTGTTTTTCATTGCTTGAAATATTTTTGACCGTTCCCTTCTGGCTTGTAGTGCTTCTGTAGAGAAATCGGTCGATAGCCTTATCGCAGCTCCCTTGTATGTTACTTGCTTTTTTTTCTCTTGCTTCTTTTAGAATTCTCTCTTTGTCTTGGAATGTTGCCATTTTAATTATGATGTGCCTTGGTGTGGGCCTTTTGGGGTTCCTCTTCATTGGGACTCTGCACTTCTTGAACTTGTATGACTTTTTCTTTCATCAGGTTAGGAATTTTTTCTGTTATTTTTACTTTCCTATCAGCTTCTCTATTCCTCATTCTTCTTCTTCTTCCTCTTTTATTCCGATGATCTGGATTATTATTTTGTCTCATATTATCCTGTAATTCCCTTAGATCTTCTTCATACTTTTTAAATCTTTTTTCATTTTGTTTTATTGTCTGGGAATTTTTTTTTACATTGTCCTCTAACTCATTGATCTGATCCTTTGCATCATTTAGCCTGCTTTTGATTGATTCTACTGTGCTTTTCGGTTCAGAGATTGTATTCTTCATTTATTCCTGGTTCTTGTTAATAGTTTCTGTGTCCTTTTTTATGCTTGTGTAGTTTTCCATGAGATCCTTGTAATTTTCTTGGAGCTGTTGGTAACTTCCTTGGAGGTTGTTATAGTTGTTTTTAAGGTTGTCGAGTATATTGAGCATCTACACCACCATTGTTATGAATTCCGTGTCTGACATTTGGGCTATGTCTATTCCATCTACCTCTCTTTCTGGGGATTCCTCTTTTCTTTTCATTGAGAGGTTGTTTCTGCATCTTACCATGTTGGATTCTTCTTGTTGGCTTTTGTTTTTTGAATTTGTCTGCTTTGACACTCCGCCTTTGTGGTATGAGAGTCTTTATAAGAGATTTGGGGGTTTCGGTGGTGCAGTCTCTTTGATCTCCTGAGTCTGATGTTCTTGGGATACCCTTTATGTCATTTGTTTATGCTGTCTGGTTATATTTCAGATGCTCTTTGGTGGGACCTTCCCTCTGGCTAGTTGGTTGAGAGTCACTCTGTCCACTTTGTCTTAAGTTCTTTTGTGGAGATGCTGTTAAAAACATAAACACACAGCCCAGGCAGGAAGCCCACACCCTCAAAACTATCCCCCACCCTCTATCCCGCCATCGTCAGCAAATGAACCAGTATTAATATAAATGTAGAGATGTTAGGGCTTTAATAGTAAAGGAAGAATAGATAAGAGTTGTTTTTAGTGAGGAAAAATATGATTTTTGAGAGTGGGGATGATAGAATAATAATAGTAGCAAGTAGTGTCGAGACTATGCAAGACAGTAATATTTACATTGTATGTTAATAATAATAAAAGAAAAAGAGGTAAGAATGCAGAATATAGTAAGAAAGTGGAATTGTATAGTATTAGATTTATATAGTAGTTCCGTCCGTCGGCAGCCGTCTGTCTCGAGAGACGATGGTGTAGTAGTTATATGCTATATATTTAGCGTGAAAGGGCAGCTAAACAAAACAGCAAATAAACAAAAATTAAAGAAGAAGGATGAGAAGGAGAGATGGTATGAAACAAATTTAAAAAATAGTTTCTAAAATATTTTATTTTAAAAAGTAAAAATTAAAGTTAAAAATAAGAAATTTTAAAAATTATCATAAAATAAAATACAAATAAAAAAATGAAAATAGAAATAAATTTTTTTTTAAAAAAGGAAAGTTTTTATTCAGTTTAGCCTTTGTGTGCTGTCTTCTTTTTCTGGATCCACAGCTGGCCAGAGGCAGGTCAGAGGTTCCTGATCCTGGTGACAGCAGTGTGAGCCTGCGGTGTGGTGTTGGTCACGCGCCCCGGTAACACCCGCACACCCACGGTGGCCGGCAAACTCGTTTGGACCCTATTGAAGCTGGCCTGGGTGCGTATGCGCGCGCGCACACGTGCGGGTGCATGGCGGCCTGCGCACTAGCCTCAGGCCTGCCGAGCTGCACCCCAGGAGTCAGTCTCTCATCCCTTGTGCACGGTGGAAGTGGATGTCTATGAGTCGCTGCAGCCCGCTGTTCCCATGCTGCAGCCGCCCACTGTTCCTGCACCCACTTGGGCGGGCACAAGTAGAGCTTGAGCAAGTGGGCTGTGCGTCAGCTTGGCGCCTATTAGGGTGGGCCAGGGGTGCCTGCGCACAGTCTCCTGCGTGCCCAGCGGGCCGACCCTGCGCCTGTTGGCGCGCTGATCTTATGCCTGTTGGGGTGGTTCCGAGGGGTCCCTGTACACGCAGCCAGCAACCTAGCTGCGCTCCTGGGGCAGTGGATAAGATCACCTCCCTGTGCATGCCCACACGACCCAAGGGGAGGGTTGGGGAGTGGGCGAGTGCACTTCTGTGCCTGTGCTCCTCAAGAATATCCTATCACCCCCAACCTTTCCTCCCTTCTCCGCAGCACACAAGAGAAAAATATAAAGGGAAAACACATTCTTATATACACAGCAGTACGCTCTTTCTTGTCTCTGAGCACCAGATGCCACCTGGCCCACTCCTGGCTCTGCCAGTGGACAGAGACCCGCTCTCCTCCTGATTCCTCTCTGGGGAAGCCTGTGGTCACTAAAAGTCTTTGTGTATTTCCAGCTGCAGCTCAGGAAACCAACCCAGTCAGAAATCCCGTCTCGTCCCTTTTTCCTCCACTATCCTCACCAAACAGGTCATTCTCAGATGGTCTCTGATGCAGTAGTGCCTAGGCTCAACTCTTGCCAGTGTCCAGATGCTCGCTGAAATGTTCTGTCTGCAATAATTCCAAACTGCAGACGGGTCTTGGGAGCTAGAAAGCGCAGCCTCCCCTCACTTCTCCGCCATCTTTCCCCCCAGTGTACAAGAAGTTAAAAGAGAAATTATTCAGGAGTGGGTGTTTTTTCAGCTAATCATGGCAAGATTGCAATCCTAATCTTCTCTGACAGAATGAATTACTCTTTCATTTTCATACAGTGTGAAATTTGTAGATATTTTTAGCACTTACCTTATTCTACCTTTTCTATGTGTAAATAAGCAAAGACCACCCAAGTGACAAAAGGCAAAGGTGACTTATTCAGAGCTTGCTGTGGCAAGGGAGACAGACATAATTCACTTGCATTTCACAGAGACTGAAAGGCAGGCAGAGGAGTGGGAGAGCTTCTTAGTGGAGAAAGGAAAGCTCAATAACCTCCAACAGCTTCCCTTCCTCTCTGCAGTCTGGTGAGAACTCCATGTATAACATCACACTGTGCTGAAATTATCCATTTCTGATGTCTGTAATGCCAACTGGACTGTAAGTCTTTTCATAACAAGGGTAATGCCTCATTATATATCTGTGTATCTCTAGTATTTAGTGTGTAGCATTATGCCTAGCACATAGTGGGTACTCAAAAGTGTTGGTGGGTCTAAATCAACTCATGAACTATTAAACTAATTAGTCCTTGTTTTCTAAACACAAAGTTTTTTTTTCCCTTGGGATCCCCACAGAGAGTTGCTGATATGGCATGGCACCTCGTCTCCCACAAAGAGTGTGTAAATTCAGAAAGCAGTAAACCCTAGATGCACTAAACAACAATGGCAGTGTTTCTACTGTGGGATGGCACATTTAACTGGTGTTTAAATTAAAAGTGAACATTTTTGAGTATTTCCCAGTTCTTGGTACAAGGTTCATTATCTTAAGCAAAATACAATCCCAGATAACACTGACAATAAAGCTAAGTATTGTGTTTATAAGAAAAAATTATTTCAGTGATACACTGGTTATAGTGTGTCTTTATTGTTTAGAATTTCTGAGCCTGACAGTTCACCCATTCTGCTTTAAGTCCTACAGTTAAATTTAACCATTTAATAGCTCAATTCTCACAGCTCACTGCTCAGTTGGCATTAGGGTTTATCTAAATGAATGCACGCCATTCAAGAACCTGTAAAAGAAGAAAACACGGAGTTTTGTGAAATTTGCTGTCACACAACGATATCTTTTTTCCCCTCTAAACTCTCTCTTGGTGTTGAAAAGCCAAGGCTAAAAATTTGAAAATGATCAAGCACCAATTAAGCCATAATAATTCAAGAATAATTATGCAAGATGATAATTTGGAAAGAACTGTCTGTTCCTGAAAGATAAATCATGAAACATGCAAGGGAAAGAAATATTCATCCTGGGTTAAAATATGTAAATTTAGTGTGGCAGACCATAAATGGGGACTGAATTCATCATTTGCTTCTAAACCAGCCCTTCTCTCTGTGTTTCTGATTTTCGTTCCAGGGTCCCCATCTCCCCACATACCAAGACTCGGGACTTGGCATCAACTTTGACACCTTCTTCTCTCTTTTCCTGAGTGTTAGCTTTCACGTTGTGCCAATACAGCTTCCAGAATTCTTCTCACACATGTCCCCACCCCTCACCTCCTGCTGACACATCCTATAAACCTGTTTTAAGCCTTTGGTAACTCAGGATTATTTTAAATAGCCTTCTAGCTGGCTTATTGCCTTCAGCTTTCCTCCACTATAATTCATTTATTAATCCCTATCACTCTTAGGCTGATGATTCACAGTTGAAAAACTACTAGTGACATTCCATTCCCAATAGAAAAAAAATCACTGATGCCTTGTCTGACCTATAAAGCGTTCTATAACTTTGCCCTGAATTACCTTTCTTCACTTCAGTTAAAGTGAGCTATTTCTGCTCCCCATACACATTCTTACAATCTTGGGTGGGAGCACCCAGAGGCCTTGAGAAGAGGATTCATATGCAGGTGACTTAATGAGGAAGTTAGTCAGGGGAGGAAAAAGCAAAGAGTGGGTGTGAGTTTCAACACAGACCTGTGGAGGGGAGCAGGTGGAGCATGGGCCTGACCTAGCAAAGAAGTCTGAAGTTGAAATTAAGCCTTAAAGAAAAAGTTTTCAGGACCTTACTACTCTCATACCAGCAAGTTGTTGGCTAAGGGCTGGGTGGGTGGAGGTCAGAGAAGATGAGATATAAACTCCAGGAACTTCTGGATCTTTGTGTGAGGAGGCAAATCTTGCTCCAGTAGTTCAAAGGCAGTCCTCCAAAAGTCAAAGGTACAGAGATGAAGCAAAACACACCAAACTTTGTGTAGGGGATTGGTGGGTGGGCGTGAAAGAAGAGAAAAGGCGAAGGGACCTAAAGGATTTGGCAGTAGTGACAGTGTCTGCCACACATACTTTTCTACCAGGTGTCTTACTTAGGTCACTAGGGAAGACCCTATCTCCCATTGCCCAAATCCTTTCATGGCTCAGCTCAGAAGTTTCAACAAGTTTTCCCTAACACACACACACACACACACACACACACACACACACACACACACACGAGACAGAGAGAAGTAAATCCAGCCAGCAATAGTGCATTAGCCAAATGGACAAGGCCCTTGTGCACAAGGCACAATCTCCAGCCCCAGCCCCAGAAGAAGGTGGACAACTAAAGAATAAGGGGGAACAGGCAGCCCAGCATGACAGTAAGCTCAGTGACCCTGGGTCACCAGGTGGGTGACATGTGGAAGTCCAGGTGGTTGGATGAGTGGTACCTAGGCCTCTTCAAATGCAGCAGGATCCCACTTTGTTCAAGACAGTTCCTACCAGTCTTCTGGAGAGCAATACAGCTCTATGATGCAGAAATAAAACCAGGAATTTAAACCAAACACAGAAGTAACATTCTATGAACTGGAACCAACAGGGGATGAAAAGACAAGATAGATAAAGGTGTGACTTGGGAAGTGAGCAGGGCCACCTCAGATGAGGCTGGACAGGAAGGTGGTCAGATAATGACAACCCATGGGCAGAAGTGCTGAGAAAGTTGCTTAAACTCAAACTGAGCCTCCCAGGAATCAAACAGTTACTTCTGAGGTTCTTGAGAAGAAATGCCAAAAGAGAGGATAATACCTACTTGCTAATTATCAACACTAGGTCCCTCTACAGTAGAAGTTGGCAAACACAATACTCAAATTTCCAGCATCCTCTGCAACTAGAAGTGGTCACATGCCACAAGCCTGGCCACCAAGTAAAAGTCCTTGGAAAGGGTTCCTCTCTGCTCTTGCCTGGTGCCCTTTTATCTGCCTAGAATGCATATCCATAGCTGCTGACATAGCAGCCACCTTACAACCATGAGGATTAAAGCCACAGGCTCAGGAGTAAACAAGGAAGATTTTTTAAAAGTTTTGTCTCAATATAATCTTCATCAATGAAGTACCAAATCAAGACTTGGGGTGATGGAGGTAAAGGCAAGAAGGAAATAAAGCCATGCAAGAGGGTATGGACTCCTTCCCAAACCAACCAGTCATGGCAAGCTCAGTTACTTTGGCTGAACTGTGTCCCCTCAAAATTCGTATGTTAAAATACCAATATCCAGCACATCAGAGTGTGACTTTATTTGGAAATATGGCCTTTGAAGAGGTGATTAAGTTTAATTGAGGCCATTACAGTGGGCGTTAATACAATTATACTGTTCCTGTACAAAGAAATTCGGAAACAAAAAGAGACATCAAAGCTGCACACAGAAGAAAGACCACATGAGAACGCTGCAAGAAGATACCATCTGCAAGACAAGGAGAGTGATCTTAGAAGAAACCAAATGTGTTTAGGCCCTATTAACCCTGCCACACACACCATGGTCTGTGGTATCTTCTTTTTTTTTTTTTTTTTTTTTTCAGATTTAATGTGTTTTATTGATTAAAATATTACATTTGTGCCAATTTCCCTTCCCTCTGCTCCCCTCCACCCGGTGGCCCCCCTCCCTCCAGTTGTCCCCCCCTTTTAGATTATGTCCATTAGTTGTGCATACAGTTCCTCCCAACCTCTCTCCATCTATTCCATTCCCTCCTACCTTGATCCCCAATTCCTATATCATCTCCCTCCCTTTCCCCATTCCCCCTCCCTGTTGACCTCCCCCCAATATGCTTCCCGTACCCACAGTTCCTTTTCCACTCTCGTTGCCTGTTTAGTTTGCCTTTGTTTCATCTCCCTAGCTTCTGTTTTTTTAAACCAGTCCCTTTAACATCTCATATAACAGTGGTTTGGATCTAATGAACTCTTTCAGTTTTATTTTGTCCTGGAAACACTTTCTCTGTCCTTCTATTCTGAATGACAATTTCGCTGGATAGAGTATTCGTGGTTGTAGGTTTTGGATTTTCATTACTTTGAATATTTCTTGCCAGTCCCTTCTTGCCTGTAGGGTCTCCCTTGAGAAGTCAGCTGATAGTCTAATTGGGACCCCTTTGTACATAATTCTTTTCTTCTCTCTTGCTGCTTTTAAGATTCTCTCTTTATCTTTAATTTTTGACATTTTGATTATAATGTGTCTTGGAGTGGTTCTCCCTGGGTCCAGTCTCTTGGGAACTCTCCTTGCTTCCTGGACCTGCAAGTCTATTCCCTTCCCCAAGTCTGGGAAGTTCTCCTTTATTATATTTTCACTCAATTTTTCAAGTTCTAGTTCATCTTCCTCATTCTCTGGCAAACCAATGATTCTTATGTTGGGCCTTTTATAGCTGTCCCAGAGGTTTCTGATCCTCTCATTGTTGCTTCCCATTTCCTCTCGCTGCATTGGTTGACTGCTTGTTCCTTCTCCATATTCCAGTTTGTTGAAATGAACTCTGGATTTTTTTTTCTCACCATCTTTCTCGTATGCGGTTTTGTTCCTTTCGTTATGAAAGTTTTTCTCTTCTTTCTTATCTTTTTCCTGCTCTTTTGTGAATTCTGTAAGCCACCTGATAACAATGGCCCAGAACTGAGCCTCTGACAGGTTTCTTATCTGTTCATCTGTCAGGTTCTCTATCTGCTGCCTGGTGAGTTGTGTCACTGGGATTTCTATAGTTGTCTGCCTCATTTTGACAGATGCGTTTTGTTTTCTTGGGCCGGCTGTCCGGGGCAGTGCCTGTGTACGCGTCACAAATCAGCGACCAGCGCCTGCCTGTCCGCGACCTATTTCGCAGCCCTGTGGTGCTTTCTTTGGGGGCGGGGGTCCAAGATGGATTCACACAGTTACTCAGCTAGGAGACCGGGATCCGTCCTCCCGCCCCCCTGGGCCTCACTGTTCAAGGCGATGCGGCGGCCGCTCTCCCCAGCGCCGGAGTTGCGCACTGCCAGGGGCTTGACCGGACGGGATTCCTCGCTGCCCCGCCACTCCAGGTGCGACCGCAAACAGCACTGCCCTCTTTAACTCTTACCTGCCCAAATGGCACCGCTGGTTTATAACTTCATATGTTGGGCTTCCGTGTAGTTTTATTTTCTGGAATTTCTAGTTATCCTTTGTTTTGAAGTAGTTGTATTCCTCTCTAGTTGTAGAGGGAGACCTAGCGTGTCCGTCTAAGCCTCCATCTTGGCCGGAAGTCGGTCTGTGGTATTTTCTTACGGCAGCCCTAGAAGACTGATACATCAGCCCTTCTTATCTGCCTCAGAGTTGGCTCACAGCCTGCAAGAGTTGGTTTGAATGTTGATTTACCCACTGAGGATGCCAGAAATCATGGCAATGAAGTCCACTGCTGACCGTTTATGTGGAAGAGAGACACCGGAGAATATATCATCAACAATTGAGATAATACACTTGTGTCCATTAACATGTGACCATAAAGTCCTCACTCTTTTGTGTGATTGAGGAAAGAGAGTAGACATCTGAGGCATTGATTCTTTGATTTCAAGCTGACTCAGCTGGATAAAACATATTTATCAGCATATATATCAGTTCTTACGGTTGCTCTAATTGGAATCACCAATAATGGACTGTTCAATAGCAAACATTATGCCAGAAGAGCAGAACCCACCAGAGGAAATATAAATTGGCTGCAGAAGAAAATGCTCTTGCCAAAACCTTGTTTTCAGATTTCTGGCCTCCATAACTACAAGAGAATAAGTATCTATTGTTTTTAAGTCACCCAGTCTGTCATACATTGCTTCAGCAGCTCTAGGAAACCAACACAAGGATGGAGTGTAAAGAGCAGAAGGAAACCTCCTAAATGCATGATTTCTATGGTGCCTGATAGGTACATGGGGGGAACTCAATAAATAAGTTTGAATTAATAGACTAGAATGAGAGTTACTTCCATGTATACATAGTTCTGAGAACAACAGTGGGAGAGGAAATAAAGTGGGAACCAACGTCATATATTTTTATTCTTTCCCTGTTGACTAGCACAATGCCTTCCAGAAAATAGGAGCTTAACAAATGTGTTAATTAACTGATTAATTCATTTCCATCAGCACTTAACATTTATTTATGAACTCTGGGTGCCCAGTTCTTCAGTGATGTAAATTTTTTTTGGAACTGAAACAATGATTGGTCTGAAAGAGCAACAGTGTTACAGAACCCCTGGGCTGCTCCAATTGAAAAAAAACCCAAGGGCTCTTTAGTTAGGGGCCCGATTGCCCGCCGCCAAAATTATAACTCTCAATACCAGAGTTTAGTGAAAAGAAAAAGAATTATTTAACAGTTATATAGATTTAGTTATTTGCGGATTTCTGTTGTTAAGTTTTATGCTCTTTAAAACACCCACAAACACATATCCTTGCCTCCCCCCCTTCCAAACCAGGCTAGTTTTAGGAAAGTCAGAGAAACCGTTTCCCTACTTTCCAAACACAGTTCAGCTTTACCAGCAGCTGCCAATCATTCAATTCTGATTGGGGAGGTCCTTTCTGTGCTGTGGTGCCCTCCAGCTCTCAATGCAGAACCACCTGGATTCTCAGCCTCCTTGCAAACTGCCTTCTTCCTGCAAACCACGTGGATCTTCTCTCCTTCTCAAAACCGTATGGCGAGAGCCTCTTAAAGCAGCCTGGAGACCCCTTCTCCAAGCCACATGGAGAAGGCCCCTTCACCAAGCCACGTGGAGGGAGCACACGAGAGAGCGAGAGCGAGAGAGCGAGAGAGCCCGAGAGCTAGAGTGAGAGCCCGAGTCAGAGCGCGAGAGTCTGAGCCAAAACGTCTGCAGCTGCTTATATATCCCTGACTGCGTCATCTGACGCAGTGGGCGTTGCAAACAGTTCTGACCATTCACAGAACCTTACGTAGGCTCTGTGTGCTTTCCATACCGTCCCCTGGTTCAAGACTCCTCCCATCTGCCTGAGGCTTTGGATGCATTAAAGCCATTTGCATAAGAAAAACAGTAGCCACCAGCCTCAGGCATGTGGAAGCATTTGAAAAGCTGCTTACTTCTCCCCATCCCCCAGAAGCAAGCCCTGGGGATTTTTGGACTCCCCTGTTTCTGTAACATAAGCAGTCCAGGACCTGTGTACTGTGCTGTACTGTGTTGTAGCATCCCAATGGCTGGAGCCCAGAGACACACATCCCAATGTAGGACCTTGCTTCTCAGAGCTGGTTTCTAACCATGCGAAGCCAAAACCCTGAACAGTCCAGGCATCTGTGGCTCCCACCCGTGTGGGACAAAACGAGAACCCAAAAAGCCAAAAGTCCAAGCGGCCAAGAAGCCAAGTGACCAAGAGAGTAAACTTCTGCCCGCCTTCTGTTTAAAAGTCCTTTCCCAAAATCCTGCACACTGTGAAAACCACTGTAGGTGTTCAACTTTCCCACCAATGTGGGCCAGCGTGGGCCATATTTGCCTCTGCCCCTCTTCTGGCTGACATGTGTAGCAAAAGGGCAAAGTCTTGAACCACATATGCTCTCTACAAGCTCCCTTCTGCTGAGTCAAAAGGTGCTTTCCTGCCTTGGGCCACCTTCCTCCTCCGGAGGCCCATCCATGTGCATTAGCTGCCCAGTTAGTTGTTATGACTTCTTGGTTTCAGTTACAGTAGTTCCCTACATTTGAACCTTAAAGTTAGAGCACTAGTTTAACCACTTCTCAGCCTTTAAAAAAATTTTTTCCAGCATGAGACTGCCAGACCAGTTAGATTTAGGAAGACCACAAATATTTAAAGCTTGTGCTAAGCCTAGTTTACTAGCCAGATACATAGATACATAGATACATAGATACACAGATACATACACTTGAGGCCTAGGTCACCTTTCCCATCAACTGACTTTAGCTGAGTCAAGGCCACCTTGACATATCAGAAAAGCTTCAAGAATGTGAAATCTTAGTGATGAAAGTGTGAAAGGTGAATCTCACAGTCCCTTCCACTCAAACCTACCTACCTCCTGACTTACGAACTATCTCTGCCAACCAGGGGTTTGAAGAAAAGCCTATCCAAAATAGTTCCTGTTAAATTACCATGGAATCTTACCCCAGGGTAATGGATTTCCACTCATCTAATCTTTGTATCACTAGGGGCAGGGGCAGTTGAAGTGACTCCTTTTCCCACCCTAACCCACCCTTAAAATTCTACTCTAAAGAGACTTGCTACAAAGGCTAAACTAGACAAGTGCTAGCAACATCTCTGTAATAAAATCCTAAGTTATGCCTAACTGAATATCCTATTATAAAGCTTTCATTTAAACAAAAAAGTAATGCAGTTGAAATTGCCTGTATAACTTAAAATTTTCCTCTGTTCTTAATGTGAGCCAAGACCTACCCCCTTGAGCTCAGCCTTAATAATTCCAGGGACATATTAGGCACCAAAACAGCTCATAAAAATAATTTCTCAAAAAATAGTAACTGAGACATACTCTGGAACTTAAGCTTTATATATATATATATAAAACAGTCAAGCATTCCTATGTGATCTACACTGTATTTTTTATTAGACATACTTAGTATCTTCCTTTGTATTAATTATATCAATATATACAGTACTGGCCTCAGCTGGATGACTACCATTGAAATATGATACATCAGTTGAGAGATGGAAAAAGTACATGTCTGCTATTGTTAAGAAAAAGTCTTCAAAACTTGGAAATAAAGCAAAAAAAAAAAAAAGAAGCAGGTAATTAGATGACATGTCCTTTTACTGTCTTATGGGTATACTAGGTTGACTAGTGCCCCCACCCCCAAATTTTTGCCCTTCCCAGAACCTCAAAATGTGACCTTAAACGGGAAAAGGATTTTTACAAATGTAATTAGTTAAGAGGAGGTCATATTTAAGTAAAGTGGACCCTAAATCCAATCCTAGTGTTGTCCTTGTATTTGAGAAATGACAGGGAAACAGATAGACACACAGGAAAGAAATGCCATGTGAACACAGAGACAGAGATTGGCATGATGTGCCTGCAAGCCCATAAACACCAAAAATTGCCAGCCACCACCAGAAGCTGGGGAGAAGGATAGAACAGATCCTCTTTCACAACCTCCAGAAGGAACCAACACACATGACACCTTGATTTCAGACTTCTAGCCTGAGAGAATGAATTTCTTTTGTTTTAATTCATCCATTTTATAGTAATTTATTACAACAGCTCTAGGAAGTTAATTCACTGGGGCATTATTTAACAGGCTCATCTAAGCATTAACATTTTTTAGGAGACTGTCATTTACATTTTCTACTTAATATTAGGTAAGAGCTCTGTGTCTGTAAAGTTACATGTTAACTTGTAAGCCTTGTCCAGTAGAGATGCAATGATTTTCTATATAGTAAAATGGATAGTCCTAAAGGCTACAGTTTTATTGCACTATAAGACACTAGCTTTCACATGGTGTGGCTACCCTGGACCACCAGAAAGATGAAAAAGTGGGTCTTAGAGCAAATTTAGCCTAAACCATTGCTGGAGGCAGAAACAACAAAGCTGAAGCTATCCTACTTCAGGCGCATCATGAAAAGGCAGGGTTCTTTAGAAAAGATAGCAAAGCTTGGAAAAATAGAAGGCAGCAGGAGAAGAGGAAGACCAAATAGGAGAGAGATTGACTTCATAAAAGAAGTCATGGGCATGAGTCTACAGGAGCTGAGGGGGGCTGTTGAGTACAAGGCATTGTAAATATCACTCATTCATAGAGTCAGTCAGTCACCAGTAGTCAAAGCAGATCCAAGGACATGTAACACTCACACAGGACATTAACCAGTTTTAGCTCAAACTCAGCAAAGTTACATCAGAATGTCCTTTCTGGTGGAGATAATTTATATTCCTCTAATTTTATTAAACTAGGTTTACCATCTCACTGGTTGGATAAAATTTTTAACACTTCTTTATTCTATATATGTATGGGAGTCATGTTTTCAACTTTCTGGAAATTATTCTTTAATAGCACAATAATTGTCAAGGTCAAGACATCCCTGTGAGGTTATCTTATTTAGTGTCTCTGAATACAGAAGAGAATTCCTTTCTCAGTACATCTGTCATTGACTTGTTAAGCATGTGCTTGATGAATATACTTGATGGAGAATTCATGATTTATATTAAAGTAACCTGTTTCATTTTAGATATTTACTATTAGAAAGTTATTTCTTAAACTGAGGCAAAAATCTACTTCCAACTCTTACCCATTAGTTTTAATTGTGTGAGAAATGCTCACAAATAATCACCAGGACACAGGACTTCAGTAGCAAAGTGAGGCGTTTATTCACTAGTCTGCAGAGTTGGGCACATCACCAGCCAAGAGCATGTGTGCCCAAAGTAGACAAAGAAAACTGGTTTTATAGTAATGCGATTAGCTCCCCCTCCCTAACGTGATTAGCTCCCCCTCCCTTCTCCTTCTCCCCCATTTCTCCATTACTGATTAATCCAGGTTCACAATCTAATGCAATTAACTATTTAACTCAGGGAGTGATTAACTAAGGGTAATCCAGTAATATGTCTATCTTCAACTTATTTGCAAAGTTATCTAGCTACATCTTCCCATTTCTCTGTGTTTGGTGACAACAATCTTCCTCCTTTTGATCCCAGAGATGTGTGCGAGGAGCTATGGAAAGTCATTTCTTCATCCCCTTTCCATGATTCATTTGTTAATTATCTCCTACTGGTTTGAGAGTCATTGGCTTGTTTCTTTATCCCTAACAATTATGTTTAATCAAGCGCAGAATGGGATATTTAAGATTATACCCCACTGGTATTTTCTCCCCCTGGATAAACACACTTAGATCTCTATGCACACTAGAGTATTCCTCATAGGTAGTACTATTTAATTTTGCATTTAAATTAAATTAAACACTTTTTTCTTAACTTCAACTATGTTAAGTCCCAAGAACATAGAAATGGAATCAGACACCATCCATATTGTAGAGGAACAAATAAATCTCTGAAAGAACAATTAATAACTTGGAAAGATTTTCACAGCTTTGTGGGACCCACTGAGGACCCAAAGGTGGGCATGTTTAATTCTACTTGGGGGACTGAGAAAGGCTGACTTCACAAAGAAGGTTTCCTTGAACTAGGTCCTAAAGGTAAGTGGGAAATATTCAGGAATTCAAGGTAGAAAGAAAGAAGACATGACCAAAAAAGCCAGCCAAAGGAAGAAAAAAAATGTGAACTAAAAGCCAAAGGAAAATGCTTAATCACAAGGTGTCAGCGGCCCCCTGAGAAAGTATCAATACTTGGAGTACTGCGCAGGCCAGGAAAAGGAAATGAAGCCTGTAAGACCTGGCCAGAAAACCGGGGAAGTTGGGTGCATATGTGCCTCGATGCTACAGCCAGTGGGCACCAGTGGGAATTGGACCATGAGAAAATGCTTTATGTCCTTTGAAGCTTGCCCTGGTCTTTTACCTTGCTTGATTGCTTTATCATACCAACAGCAGAGGTTTTAACTTTAACTCAAAATGAACTCACCCTCCTTATTTTACAGCCATCTGAAATCTTTGTGTCCAACACACCCTGACCTGAGGAAGATCCCAACATTCCTTCAATTGTTATCTCTGAACAATATCTGTTTTCAGTAATCAGCACAGTTTAACATTGATTGGTGAGTTTTAGGTACATGCTATATGCCCTTAAGCTTACTGCACTCAATAAAAGACCTTGGAGGAAGACAATCAAAGCATTTGTCTCTCAGACATTTGCTGGCCTTCTCTCTCCTAGCACAAGCTGCCTAGGAAGTCTTCATTTCATCTGCAACACCAGGGGATCTCTGCAGGTCAGGGGTCCCCAACAGCCTGGCACCCATCGTGGGGCCCAGGTTCTAATCTTCAGGCTTCACCCACACCAGGAGTCTATGAGCCACCGCTGTGAACAGCACCCATAGATGGATGGGAATTGGCGGCTTCATCCCACAGTAAGGGAGAGAGGTACTGACTTTTGGAATATCCATCAGTGTGTCAAAGATAAGGGGAAGGTCTAAAGCCAGTTTTTCAGTCGTTTTGCTTTCACTTCTCCCTTCCTATCCTCCACCATTTTATTTCTCCCTGCTTAAGAAACCTTAGCTGAGCTTAGCGGTAGAGAGGGGGATTGGGGAATTTTGAAACTGAAACTAGTCTGTCTGCCGTTCTTTTGGCACCAAAGGAAACATGGAGAACAGACTTTCTAAGGAACAGGAGATTTATTTCCAAGTAGTTCAACAATTGCTTGAACACTCAGGATGCGAAATAGAGGAAAACACTTTAATTGCACTTTTAAAAGTTGTCAAGGATCATTGCCCTTGGGTCCCTGATAGAGGGACACTAGATCTAGATGTTTGGGAAAGGGTTGGGCAGAAATTGACCTGGCTCCAGGATAGTGGCACCCTCACCATAGTTTATAATTTTGTCACTTGGGGAATGGTTAGGGCAGTGTGTCATCTTTGCAAACCAGGACTCATAAAGCTGAAGAAAATATTTATGATTACCCTGAGAATGTTTATACAAAGGACAAGAGTTGTGTTCCCCTTGCTGAGGAGGAAGAGGCTGATTACAAGTCTACTACAGGAGGCAGGGGGAGCCTCTGGGAGTGAGCGCCCCTGAGTGGGACGATGGACTGGATAGTTTGGGTCAGCATCTGCCCCCTCCACCAGCGGAGGTGCTTCCGCAGCCTCCACCAACTGCTACCATTCCTTCTAAAGGCTCCCACATAATGCAGAAATGTTTGTTACAGGCCATGCAAGTGGGGGATTGTGAAGCTATACAAGCATTTCCTATAGTTGTTAAGCATCAGAAGAGCAGTGAAAAACCCACTCACGAGCCCATGTCTTTTGAGGTATATAAGGATCTTAAGAAACGTATTAAAGAGCATGGGCTTCAGTCTCTTTATACCTCTGGGCTCCTCGCCGCTATTACGGAAATGTATCACATGGCCCCCTGTGACTGGACCGCTTTAGCGGGGACTGTCCTGACTCCCCTTCAATTCTCAGTCTGGAAATCTGAATATCAAGAGAAATGCCACAAGGAGCCTACGGAGAATAATGCGAGCGGGAGTCCAGTCACCTTTAAAATGCTTCTGTGGGTAGAACAATTTGCTGACCCTGGGAGCAGGCTGAGATGAATCCACTGGCGGTTGCTCAAAGTTCACGTGCAGCTCTCAGAGCATTTAAACTTGTTCCAGACACCAGGACTAAGGCTATGGGTTCCTTCACTAACATTCATCAAGGAGCTACTGAACCTTATTAATTTTTCTTGACTGACTCCAGGAAGCCATTCAGAAACATATTGAAAGTGAAGAGGCAGCTACTGTTTTACTCCTCCAATTGGCCCATGACAATGCCAACAGGGACTGCCAATCAGCCCTTAACTGTATCCGGCTGATGGCCACTGATATTAGTCAATTTGTTACAGCTTGTCAGAACATAGGAACAGATGCATAGAGCTAGTCTTGCTGCCGCCACTACCACAGCCACAGCCGCTGCTGCTCTTCAAGGCATCATTAAGTGTTTTAATTGTGGGAAGCCTGGCCACAAGCAGAAGGAATGTCACAGCAAAGGGAAGGGGAATGACCGTGGCCCCCACCTAAGGTACGCCCTCATAGTGGCAAAGGGAAGCACTGGTCTAATCAGTGCCAATCTAACTGTGACAAGGATGGCAAGCTTCTCCCTCCTCAGGGAAATGGAAAGGGGGGTGCGAGCTCTAGCACCCCGAATCCAAACAGGAGCCCAGCAGGCAGGAACAATCAGCAATTGCTGTGGAACCAGGCAAGTGTCACATTACCCACCTCCGTGCCGCGACAAGGGGGAGCGCAGGACTGGACCTGGTCACCACCAGAGAGCTCATCCTAAAAGAACAGGAAACAACTGTTAAGGCCCCCACTGGAGTGTGAGGACCTTTACCTACAGGTTTAATAATTGGAATATCTAGTTTTACTTGTCAGGGTGTCATAGTCCAAACTGGGGTTGTAGACTCAGACGTTGGGGAAGTAATTCAAGTTATGCTCTCTACTACCAGCTTCCATGTTATACCATCTCAGACAAGAATTGCTGAACTTCTATTTCCTTATTTTGTCCCCAGTGTTCAATAGATAGAGAGAAGGGACAGAGGCTTTGGAAGCACCAATGATCAGCAACCAATGTTTTGAACAGCCTCCATTGAACTTAACCCATCTTGAAGGTCTCCATTAGAGGCCGGGACTTTAATGGATTGCTGGATACTGAAGCTGATATTTCCGTTATTTCCCACCAGCACTGGCCACATGATTAGCCCCTTACAGAAGCTGATATTACTACCCAGGGAATTGGAGGCTTCACAGCCTCTCTGAAGCCTCTGAACTCTCAGATGCTGTGACCCGGAGGGGCAAGAGGGGTGGATACATCCCTATGTTCTTCGACCCCCCTCAATATTTGGGGATGGGACCTCTTAACCCAGTGGGGAATACAGATCATCCTACTGCATTTTCCCTTGTGGCTGCTGTTTGCCTCTCCTCTACCCCTTACCCGGTTGTCCAACATGCTGGTCTGGGTTAATCAGTGGCCATTTAAAGGAGAGAGGCTCAAGCACCTTAAGAAATTGGTCCAAGAACAGCTCAATGCCAATCGAATTGAGCCTTTCAGAAGTCCATGGAATACCCCAATTTTTGTGGTTCCCAGGAAATCAGGAAAGGGGAGACCAATTCACGATCTTAGGAAGATTAATGAAATTTTGCAGCCAATGGGGGCACTTCAATCGGGTGACCCTAATCCTGCCTGTATCTCTAAGGATTGGCCTTTAATAGTCATTGATCTGAAGGAGTGCTTCTTTACTATCCCCCTCGCAGAGAAGGATAGGGAAAAGTTTGGCTTTTTCTGTCCCAGTTCTTAATAACTCTCAACTTCTTCAGTGTTATCCATGGAAAGTACTCCCACAGGACATGCTTAATAGTCCCACTATCTGTCAGCATTATGTTCATCAAGCCCTGCAACCTATTCAACAGAAATTTAGTGATATTCTACTTTATCACTATATGAATGACATCCTACTCATCTCCCCAACAGAAGAGACTTCGTCCCAGGCTTATACTTGCTTGCAACCTAATGTTTCCACAGCTGGACTATTTCTCCTGACAAGGTCCAGTGTTGCAAGGCATGAAAATACTTAGGGTATGTCTTGTTTTTGCATGCTATCAGGCCACAGCCCTAGAACTGAGGCTTCCACAGCTTTTAACTCAATTCCCTTCAAAAGCTGCTTGGCTGCATTAATTAGGTTCGTCCCTGTCTAGGAATTACCACCCACCAGCTCCATCATCTGTTTGATTCTCTTAAAGGGGACTCCAAACTTAAGTCTGCCTGGACTCTACTCCCTCTGGCCCTTAAAGAACTTGAGCTGGTGGGGGGACACCTTCAGAGATGACTATTGTCTAGAATTGATCCCTCCACACTGGTCTGACTCTTCAGTTTTTCAGCCTTAGATAAGCTGACCAGCTTGATCAGCCAATTGCTTCCTTCTCTGGGTATGATTGAATGGTTGTTCTTATCTCATCAACCCAAGCAAACTATCACCGCCTATGTCAGCTCCCCATGTGCTCCTATTATTAAGGGGTGAGAGCACTGAGTTCAACTTTTTGGACATGATCCAGCAATCATTCACCTTCCCCTTACCCAATTATATCTACATCAATTGTTTTCTCAATCTTTTTATTTTTAATGTGCCTTAGTAGATGATGTTGGGGAGATCGAGATACCCCTCCCCCAGACAAACTCTTGCAAAATATCCCCATGATTAACATCAGGTTGAAGAGTAAGTATAGCTAATCACCTGTTGAGGGATCTTGCACTGTGTTTGTTGATGAATCTAGAAAAACCAGTAAGGTTGCCATCACTTGGCAAGAAGGTGGCAAATAGGAAAATGTTATCTCACAAGGACATTCTTCAACCCACTGAGCAAAAAATTTCTGGAGCTATTTTAGCACTCCAGCATTGGCCCTCAAGACCTCTCAATCTTGTTTGTGATTTGAGTTATATTATTTATACTGTTCTTAACATTGATCAGGCATTTCTAAAAATTAGTATTGATCCTCAATTGCTTTCACTCTTTGTTACCCTTCAAAGTCTTACAGACAAGAGGACTCACCCCCTGTTCATAACCCATATCTGCTCTCACTCTGGTTTGCCTGAACCTATGGCTGAGGGCAATGTCAAGGTCGATGCTTTAGTCAATGTTATTGATAACTTCTAGCAAGCAGCCAACTCTCATAACTTTTTTTGTCAGAATAGTCAGGGCCTCAGTAAGCACTTCCATATCAGCAAATCTCAAGCAAAGCAAATTGTGCGGCAATGTCCTGACTGCCAGGCCATCGGCAAGTCCTTGCCATCCCAGAGTTCTAACCCTAGTGGCCTTGAATTATGTTCCATCCGGCAAACAGATGTAACCCACTATCTGCCTTTTGGGAAACTAAAGTATATCCATGTTTCCATAGATACTTGGTCAGGTGCTCTTTATGCCTCTGCCCTCACTGGCAAGTCAGCACAGCATATCAAAGTCCATTGGATAGAGGCTTTTAGTTTTTTAGGGTGCCCCAATCAAATTAAGATTGATAATGGTCCAGGATATATTGCTAGATCTGTTCAATCTTTTATATAAAATTGGAAAATTCAACGTAAAACTGGAATACCATATAAATCTACTGGCCAAGCAATTGTCAAGTGAGCTCACCGTACTCTTAAGACTCTCCTTAATAAACAAAAAAGGGGGAGCCAGGAGTCCACGCCAAAAAATTTATTAATGGTAGCTGTGTATACCTATAATTTTAAAAATTTTGATGATTCCTTATAACCCCCCATTGAAAGACATTTTGCAAAAAAGGACAAGAATGGTCCCCATCCTCCAGTCCTATACAAGGACCCAGTTGGAAATGGAGTATGGGAAGGATCAGTTGAATTGATAATATGGGGAAGAGGGTATGCTTGTGTTCTGTCCCCCACAGGACCTTTGTGGATTCCAGCCAAACAAGTATGATAAAACCCTACCATGGCCCAACAACATCCACACTGCTGCATGTGGATAACACAAAGTGAGAGGATATGGGAACTGGAGGAGATGACCGACCAGCTAGCAGAGGTGATGCTGACAGACAGACATTGGAGGGCCAGAACCCATCGATGGAGGAAGGGGGACCAGCTGATGGACCCTGAAGTCCCATTTGAGCCCTGTGGGGTAACGAGGGGTTTGAAGGCCCTTAACACAAGGGCCAGAAAGGTTATGGCTGATAATGGGGTCACTGACACCACAGAAAATAGATTTCTAGCATATCTTTCTGTGATATCAGCCAATTCTACCAAGATTGTTTTGATTCTCACTATCTTGTGTCTTGGTCGTTCTGGGATGGCCTCCTCAGCGAATGACCATGTATATTGGAGCTATGTCCTTGATTCACCAGTGTTTAAGCTTCATACCTGGTGGAATACAGAACCCCACTTTCCAACAATGACAATAAATGGACTGAGGGAACTTGGCTTCCTCCTAATGGACTCTTAGAAGAAGGACACCATTGACTACGGGTCCCTGAAGGTACTACCTATGTTTCCACCAGTTACCTGTGATCCAGCCTTCTCCAAGCTGCATTAGTCCCCTAAAGTGGAATGCCAGCCTACATTCCTGGGAAGAAATATACCACCGTTTGTAGAGAGCATTTTCCACCAACTTGAAAGGTGAGGTTGATCAACTGCAGTTGGAGTCACATTTAACAACTTGAGGACACTAAAAAACTGACTGAGCGAAGTGTTTTCCAAACTTTGAATGACAACCTCCAATGACTAAACCCAAAAACCTGGTTTGATTGACTTAATCTAAGAGTGTGGGTAATAGGACCTGCTGGATGCCTACTTATTATAATATTGTGTGTTTTGAGATGTATCTTCAAATTGTTCCTATGGGACCACATTTGCGAGAAACAGGTGGTGGGCTTCATTGGTTTAACCACTGTCACGGTGATATCAAACAAAAAAGGGGGAGATGTCAGTGTCCCCCTGTAAGGGGAAAGGTAACTGGTGACTCTCAAATCAGTAGAAAATAATTAGCAGCAGAGGACAAATGTAATTAGAGGGTCTCTGAGCCAGAGTTAACAGTATTAACGTATTTACAAATCAGGAAGGGGGCATTCCACAGCTCAGCACAAATGCTCTGAGAACAAAGGGGAAAGATATTCATCATCAAACTCCGGGAAATGGGACAATGTAGCTAGACAACCCAGCAAACAAGTTAGGGAAATTTCAAAGGAGAGCTGGAGACAGACCTATAATCAGATCACCCTCAGTTAGTTTAGTTAATCGCATGGATTGTAACTCTGGAGTATCCAGCATGGAAAAACAGAAAAGGAGGAGGGGGAGGGGGAATGGGGGTTTACTCACGTTAGGATAAAAGTGGTATTGGTGCACACCTTTGATTTGGCTTTTTGGCTGCAACCAGAGCTGCAGATCTGTGAATAAACAACTGCCTCAACTACTGCTAAAGTCCTGTGTCCCGGTGTTTTTATTGTGAGCGTTTCTTACACCCTGGGAAAGTATCAAGACTTGGAGGCCCACACAGGCCAGGTGAAGGAAACAAAGTCTGTAAGACCTGACTGGAAAACCAGGAAAGTTGGATGCACACGTGCTTTGATGCTATAGTCAGTGGGCCCCAGTGGGAATTGGGCCATGCAAAATGCTTTATGTCCTTTGAAGCTTGCCCTGGTCTTTTACCTTGCTTGATTGCTTTATCATACCAGCAGCAGAGGTTTTAACTTTAACTCAAAATGAACTCACCCCCCCCCCCCCTATTTTATGGCCATCTGAAGTCTCTGTGTCCAACACACCCTGACCTGAGGAAGATCCCAAAATTCCTTCAACTGTTATCCCTGAACAACATCTGTTTTCTGTAATTAGCACTGTTTAACATTGACTGATGAGCTTTACGTGCATGCTATATGCCCTTAAGCTTACTGCACTCAATAAAAGACCTTGGAGGAAAGCAATTAAGACATTTGTCTCTCAGACATTTGCCAGCCTTCTCTCCCCTAGCACAAACTGGCTGGGAAGTCTTCATTTCATCCACGACACCAGGGGATCTCTGGGTCAGAGGTCCCCAACAACAAGGTACTAGAGTGCCCTTCAAATTCCATATGAGTTACAACAATAGAAGTGTAATTTATTAAAAATGATCATTATGGAAATGTAGCCTGTTACTAAAAATATATGCAAGAGGATGGTGGTCTGCACAAAGACCACAAAATTTGAGCTAAATTCCAAAGAATATGTCAATCCAATGTGTATTAGGAAAATTCTGATATTTTAAAGGAGAAAAACAAAAATTTGAAGAAATAGTAATTAAATGGGTGACAATCCTGGGTAACAATTGAAAATATTAGGTCCTGGTGTCATGTTGTCCAGTACCAATTCCAGCTTTACCCCTTAATTGAGCAAGTTATTAACATCTCTAAGGCCCAACTTCCTCATCTATAAAATCAACAATAATGGCACACTCAAAGGGGTCATATAAAATAATCCGTGAAAGAAAGCATGTATCATGTGCCTGACACACACCAAGCTATCAGTGAAGATGAACTATTTTTATTGTTATATTATTACAATATTTATTTTAAATAAAGTGAGACAACTGGCATAAGGAGAAGAGAACAAGATGCTGGAAGTAGGACAAAGGATGACTGAGAAAGAAGAAAGGATGCAGAGATAAAGATGCAGGTTTTGAAAAGGATTTTGTATAATTCTTGATTGATGTCCATCCCGGGACATGTAGAGGCAAGAGGAGAATTAATTAAATCATGAGCCCACCCAGGGCTACAACATACAGCTGTTACTTAACCTTTCCATGACTCAGTGTCTACATCTATAAAAGGAAGACAATAATAGATCTACCTTATAAGGTATTGCATGGACCAATTAACTAATATACATAATGTTCTCAGGACAGTACTGGTACAGACTAAGCACTATGTTTTTACTTCCTCTTCTGACATCACAGATTTCTCCAGTTGTTTCTGGACTTAAAGGTTGCATTCAAATATAACTTACATAAGCTCCACAGGCTTGTTTGCTTAACTTATTATTAAACACCTACTGTTGAAAATGAACATTAAAATGAAAATTTATGGAAATACTATGTAAGATACAATGTTTTAAGATTAAATAAATAAAACCATTTGGCATTTTCTCCAAAGCTTTTTTTATATTTATACAAAAAAAAAATCTACACATGGCAAATATTGATTGACCTACAATAATTCTCACCAACTCTTGAGAAATCTGGGAATACTAAAAATAGAGAGGATCATGAACTTCCTTAAAAGAAAACTTAGAAGAAATCAAAGAAAGCAGTTAGCTAATTTAAGGACAGAGTAGACAGCTAACTTGTTGAACTAAGGTGAGCCAATAAAAATATAAGATGCTTCAAAAAAATTAAACAATTTATAAATGGGAGGTTTATGTTGTTTAACATCATTTACTTCTGCTCAAGGGGAAAAAAGTATCTATTCTGACCTATACTCTGGATTACATTTTATTCTTAGCTCTTCAAACACCATGATCCATATCACACACACATTTTTTTTTCTCCTTTATCTTCAACCTTTTTTTCTCTTCTGGTTCCTACTTCTCAACATACAAATTAAAATCTTTTATGTGTTACAAATAAAATCCCCCCTGATATTTTATCCTCTTCCAACTGCCATCCCCTCCTCCCAATAGAACCTCTGAATCTCCAGGCACTCAACAGCCCCACCCCATGTGATTTAGGGAAAGAAGACTGAATCACAGGGAGCCCTGGTTATCAAAATCTGTTTATGCCAAACTGACCACTTGTCCACATTCCCAGACTGTCTCCTCCTTCTGTGTTTGCTGCCATGGTGATTGGCTCCATCAATCAAAAACCTATATGGAAATTATTCTAGACTTCTCTTTATACTTCACTTCCTACACATAATCAACCACTAAGCATTATCAGTTGTAGTTACTAAATACTTCCCAAATCACCTTTTTATCCCCAAATATTTAATCTCACAAGCAACCCTTCTCCCATGTATTATCATAATTATCTGCTTAGATATCTTCCTGCTTCCAGTCTTATTTCATTCCAATCCATTTTTTACATTGCTGCCAGAGTGGTCTTTCTAAAAACATGTCATTTCCTGTTTATTAATCTTCCCATTGTGTTTCATTACCTTTACTCCTTAATGGCAGTGATGGCTTTTCTTGTTTGGCTTCTACCTGTTTATATCAGTCTGAATAAGCTAGATTATGCTGCAGTAACGATCCAAAAATATCAGTGCCTCAACAGACAAAAATATGTATATCTTTCTGTGCTGTAGATCATCATAGGTTGGAAGAGAATTGTTCACTTTGGTTTCTTCGGGACCTAAGCTAACGGACACTTTACATTGACATATATTTCCATGATTATCACAGCCGTAGGAATTACATGTGGTAAATTCACTCTGGCTCTTATATCCTCCATCCAAAAGTGACACATGTCTCTTCTGTTTACCTTTCATTGGCAAAACAAGTCACATGGGCTATATCTAATTGCAAAGAGGACAGAGAAGAACAATCCTACCATATGTCTGGAAAGCAAAGAGCTAGAAAAAATTAGCAAGTAGTGCTAATAACCACTACATTATTCATTTATATTCACCTATTTCCAATTCTTCAGATATGCCGTGTACACCAAACCAACCAAACATTTGTAGTTCTACAAATATATTATACATTTCATGTCTCTACATTTTTGTTCAGTCCTATTCATTTGCTTAGGATGTCCCTGGAATTTATCTGATTCATTAATAACTTAATCTTTCAAGAACCAACATAGGTATCAGCTCATTTAGAAAACATTCTTTAACCTAAAATTTCTCAAACCCTCTGTGGTGGACACCTAAGTTTTTATTTCTAGTCCATCATGGACAAATACTTTTTAAAAGTACAGTAAAAATAAATGATAAGAAACATACAATTTTAACAAAAACTACAAGCCCAAATTTATTAATAAATTCCTCAGGCATTCTTTAATTTCTACAAAGTTTTTAATGACTCTCAAGGTATGTACTGATTTCATTGCAGATTGCAGACCAATAACAAACATTTCATGGTTTGACATGGCCCAGGAACCATGCTTCTGAGTAGCGCTGCTCTAATGCTCTAATACACTCTTATTTTTCCCCCTTCTCCAGCCCTACCTGCTGGGCCCTGGGCACACTCACAAATCCCTAAAGATTCCTCTATGAAACATTCACCAAACTTGATTGTAACTGCTTCTATGTCTGTATGACCACTGGCATAAACCACTGGGCTCTTAAACATCAATATCGAGGAGAGTAACTAGCAGATGACTGGCATTCAGCAAAATTTTTTTGAATGAATAAAGAGGTAAGTAAATGATTAGCTCCCTTCCCCCCATTTAAGTAAATCCCATTTCATAGACAAGAGCATTACTATATTTGAATCCACAAAGCAGACATTTCTATTCAAGCTTAAGATTTTAAAATAAAAGTGATTTGTTAAATAACACACGTGTTTTTGAAAGAAATCAGAGTTTATTTGCAGGAAAAGAGGGTTGTGTTTATTATATTTTACTGAAGATTATGTAAAATTCAAGGTAAAGAAAATGTGGTACTGTTGCAAATGAGTTAGTAGGTAAATACATCTTAATATCTAGGAAGTTCTAAGCTATGGATATACCATGATTAAAGTACATGATTACCTATAGGATGTGGGACAATGTGGTCCAAGGCTTATTATATGAGTGCCTGCCCACAAATACTTTCTCCACTCACTTCTCAGGTGGCTCCACTCTGCCTTAAAACTCTCCCATTGGTGGTACTCTGCTTTAGCTGTGGCAGGTATTAACTGCGTGTATGTTACCTGGTGGAAGGGGGACGACAGGTTGAGTTGGGTGAGAATGAATGTCTTTCTTCCATCTCAGTAGATGTCAAAAATTGTTAAGAGGTGAGCCATTTTGAGTCTTTGGGCAAAGACACACCCGCCCTCTTCAAAAGGCAGATCCGACTCGAGAAGGGCGAATCCCGGCAGGACCGGCAGTCGTGCCTTCGCCCGACCCCCGCTAACGCTGCCCAGAGCGGCGCCCGCTCCTTACGTGCCTCTTCTGGCACTGGTTCCGTCTCAGGTTCTGCTTCCGTCGGACCCTTCCGACTTCCGCTAAAGAGTTCCCATCCCGCACCTCCGCGCTCACCCAGCGACGCTTCTGGGAGCCTCTCTGTGCCCGGCCCCCGATGCGCTTGGCGGCCGCAGGTCCTCCGGGCCCAGCCGCGGCCTTCGAGCCTCGCTGCTCAGCTGAGGCAAGGTGGCTCGGACGACGCTCGCACCCGCGGCCGGACCCATATCCCTCCGCTGCCCCGCGTCCGCTCGGCCTCGGTCCCCCTCCTCTGGGCGGTGCTCGCCTCCTTCCGCCTCAGACTGATTTGGTAGCAACAGCGGTGGCATTTCCTGTCCCGGCTCCTGGTGCTCGCAAATTTTGGTGGAGTGGTTGAAATGCTTTGGCTTCTAGAAAGTCTTGGGGCTCTAAAATGTGTATAAATGGAGTGCATTGCAATTTGTGTGAATAGAGCCCTCTGGAGTTATTCAGGGCACAGCTGTCATAGGTGTACACAGCACCCCTTGATATGTGGAACTGTGTTCATGCAATACCTTTGACCCTGGGAAGAATATAAGGGGACTCTGAATTTCTTTCTTGCTTGCCACCGGTTAGAAGTCCCATCAAAGAACAGTGTGTACACTAGATAGCAGCAAGAACACTGGCAGTATACCAATCAGAGACTTTTAAAGCATGGCAGCTAGGCAAGGGACCCACACCACCTGTCTTCAAAAAATTACACAGGGGAACAATTTTTAAGATAGTTCCTGTTGAGTTCGATTTTTCAGCTGTTTTCAACTTAAATGCATGCTGATTTCAAGACTGCAGTTAGTTTTCTTCTAACACATCAAGTTTTTTCTGTACAGCTTTTCTTAATGCGACCACTCTAGCCAGGATCGAATCACGATCAAGGGAAGCACTAGTGCTCTCCTATTGGCTAAGAGCAAACCTCCCTCGAGTGGGGAGGGGTGGGGGACAACCTTGGAGACCAGCAACAGGTTCACACTTGTCTACTTGTCTAGGCTATTCAGTTACCCATGAGATAGTGTGGTGAGAGGTTGTGTGTTGCTCTAATAGCGAATTGTATTCCCAAGTGTAGTCCGAGTTCTTGTGTGTATACAAGGAGTTAGCAGAATTTATTTATTTTTATTTACATACATACTTATTTCCTTTCCTTCAGATCATGTCTGCCTCTGCTATTTCTCATCATAGGTGCCTAAACAACTCTAATTTGTTTTGTTATTTCTGTGGCAGTTTCACCATTCCCAAAGGACAAACTTCAGCTCATTTTTCATGCAAGCCTATTTTGCATATTTTTTATTTTTTTGTTTTTCAATTACAGTTGTCCCATTTTCCCCCATTGCTCTCCCTGCCAGCCCACCCCTTCTCCCACAATCATATTCCTCCCCATTGTCCATGTCCATGAGTCATTTATACACGTTCCTTGACTAAACCCTTCCCTTACTTATCCCCCTTCTCTCCCTCTCCACTCCCCCTAATTGACTGCTATTCTGCTCCTTGTCCTATTTACTTCGTTTGTTTATGTTCTTTAGTTTCTTGTATTAGGTGATATCATATGGTATTTTTCTTTCTTTGCCTGGTTTATTTCACTAAGCATAATCCTCTCTAGTTCCATCCATGTTGTTGCAAATGGCAGGAGTTCCTTCTGTCTCTCTGCTACATAGTATTCCATTGTGTAAATGTACCACGGTTTTTTAATCCACTCATCTACAGATGGGCACTTGGGCTGTTTCCAGCACTTAGCTATTGTAAACAGTGCTGCTATGAACATAGGGGTGCATAAGTTCTTTTGAATTAGTGTTTTAGGATTTTTTGGGTATAATCCTAGCAGTGGAATCGCTGGTTCAAAAGGCAGTTCCATTTTTAGTTTTTTGAGGTAATTCCATACTGTTTTCCAGAGTGGCTGTACCAGTCTGCATTCCCACCAACAGTGCAGTAGGGTTCCCGTTTCTCCACATCCTCACCAGCACTTGTTGTTTGTTGATTTGTTGATGATGGCCATTCTGACTGGTGTAAAGTGGTATCTCCTTGTGGTTTTTACTTGCATCTCTCTGATGGCTAGTGATGTTGAGCATTTTTTCATGTGTCTATGGATCTTCTGTATGTCCTCTTCAGAGAAGTGTTTTTTCAGGTCCTTTGCCCATTTTTTAATTGGGTTGTCTGTTTTCTTGATGTTGACTCCTATAAGCTCTTTATATATTTTGGAGATCAGTCCTTTTAGATATCATTGGCAAATGTTTTCCTATATGGTTGGTTTCCTTTTCATCTTGCTGATGTTTTCTTTTGCTGAGCAGAAACTCTTTAGTTTGATGTAGTCCCATTTGTTTATTTTTTCTTTTATTTCTCTTGCCTTAGGAGATGTATCCGTGAAAATATTGTGGCATGGGATATCTGAAATTTCCCTGCCTATGTTTTCCTCTAGGACTTTTATGGTGTCCCGGCTTACATTTAAGTCTTTGATCCATCTTGAGTTTATTCTCGTGTGTGGTGTAAGTTGATGGTCTAGTTTCATTTTTTTGTACGTCCCTGTCCAGTTCTCCCAGCACCATTTGTTAGTTGACCATAGAGGTCTGGGTTTATTTCTGGGCTCTCTATTCTGTTCCACTGATCTATATGTCTGTTCTTATGCCAGTACCAGACTGTTTTGATCACAGTGGCTTTGTAGTATTCTTTGATGTCTGGTATTGTGATTCCTCCTGCTGTGTTCTTCTGTCTCAAGATTGCTTTGGCTATTCAGGGTCTTTTTTGGTTCCATGTGAATTTTTGGAGTATTTGTTCTGGGTCTGTGAAATATGTCATTGCTATTTTAATAGAGATTGTATTGAATCTGTAAATTGCTTTAGGTAGTATGGCCTTTGTGATTATGTTGATTCTTCCCATCCAAGAACATGGTATTTGCTTCCATTTATTTGTATATTCCTTAATTTTTTTCTTCAGTGTTACGTAATTTTCAGAGTACAGGTCTTTATTCTTTGGTTAAGTTTATTCCTAGGTACTTTATTTTTTTTGTTGCTATAGTAAATGGTATTTTCTTTTTTGTCTCTGTCTCTGATATTTTATTGTTGGTGTACAGAAATGCCTTAGATTTCTCTATATTTATTTTGTACCCTGCTATTTTGCCAAATTCACTTATTATATCGAGTAGTCTTTTAGTGGAGTTTATAAGGTTTTCTATGTATACTATCATCTGATCTGCAAATAATGATAGTTTTACTTCTTCTTTCCCAATCTGGATGCCTTTTATTTCTTTTTCTTGTCTGATTGCTGTGGCTAGGACTTCCAACACTATGTTGAATAGGAGTGGAGAGAATGGACAGCCTTGTCTAGTTCCTGATTTCAGGGGGAATGCTTTCAGTTTTTGTCCATTGAATATGATTTTGGCTTCAGGCTTCTCATATATAGCCTTAATTATGTTAAGGTATGCTCCCTCTATTCCCATTTTGCTGAGTGTTTTCATCATAAATGGGTGTTGTACTTTATCAAATGCTTTTTTTGCATCTATTGATATGATCATGTGATTTTTGTCTTTCATTTTGTTTAGGTGATGTATTATATTTATTGATTTGCGAATATTAAACCATCCTTGCATCCCTGGGATGAATCCCACTTGATTGTAATGTATGATCTTTCGATGTTTTGCTGGATCCTGTTTTCTAATATTTTGTTGAGGATTTTAGCATCTATGTTCATCAGTGATATTGGCCTGTAGCTTTCTTTCTTTGTAGTATCTTGACCTCATTTTGGAATTAGGGTAATACTGGCTTCATAGAAAGAGTTTTGGTTTTTTTCCTCTTCTTGGATTTTTTGGAATAATCTGAGAAGGGTAGGAGTTAGTTCTCCCCTAAATGTTTTGTAAAATTCGCCTGTGAAGCAATCTGGTTCTGGGCTTTTGTGTGCCGGGAGATTTTTGATTACTGTTTCTATTTCCTTCTTTGTTATTGGTCTGTTGAGACTTTCTACTTCTTGGTTCAGTTTTGTTTCTAGAAACTTTTCCATTTCTTCTAGGTTGTCAAATTTCTTGCCATATGGTTTTGTAGTAATTTCTTACAATCCTTTGTATTTCTATGATATCAGTCGTGATTTCTCCTCTTTCATTTCTGATTTTGTTTATTTGGGTCTTCTCTCTTTTTTTCTTGATGAGCCTGGCTAGAGGCTTGTCGATTTTGTTTATTTTTTTGAAGAACCAGGTTCTAGTTTTGTTGATCTTTTGAATTGTTTGTTTGGGCTCTATGTCATTTAATTCTGCTCTGATCTTGATGATTTCATTCCTTCTTCTTGCCCTAGGCTTTGTTGGTTGTTGTTGTTCTAGTTCTTGTAGCTTTAGGGTTAGATTTTTTATTTGAGATTCTTCTATCCTTTTCAGATATGCCTATATTGCTATGAACTTCCCTCTTTGGACTGCTTTTGCTGTGTCCCATAGGTTTTGGGCTACTGTGTGTTCATTATCATTAGTTTCCAGAAATTTCTTGATTTCTTCTTTGATGTCATTGTTAACCTATTCATTATTTAATAGCATGTTATTCATTCTCCATGAGTTTGGGTGTCTGATTTTTTTCTCTGAGGTTGATTTTTAGTTTCAAGGCATTGTGATCTGAAAAGATGCTTGATATGATTTCAATGTTCTTGAATTTGTTGAGGCTTGTTTTGTGTCCTATCATGTAGTCTATCTTTGAAAATGTCCCATGTTAACTTGAAAAGAATGTATATTTTGCTTCTTTGGGGTGAAAAGTTCTATATATATCAGTTAAGTCCATGTGGTTCAGTGTGTTGTTCAATGCCTGTATATCCTTGGTGTTTCTTTGCTTCAAAGATCTGTCTATTGTTGATAATGGAGTGTTAAAGTCCCCTACTATGAGTGTGTTGTTGTTAATATCCTTCTTGTGGTCTTCTAGTGTTTTCTTTATGTATTTGGGTGCTCCTATGTTGGGTGCATATATGTTTATCAGTGTTATATCTTCTTGATGGATTGTTCCTTTAAGTATTATGAAATGTCCTTCTTTGTCTCTTTTTATTGCCCTTGCTTTGAAATCTGTTTTGTCTGATATGAGTACTGCTACCCCAGCTTTTTTTTCATGTTCATTTGCTTCGAATACTTTTTTATATCCCTTTACTTTCAGTCTACGTAAATTTTTTGTTTTGAGGTGTGTTTCTTGTAGACAGCAAATATGTGGGTCCTGTTATCTTATCCACTCCGTTACCCTATGTCTTTTTATTGGAACGTTTAATCCATTTACATTTCAGGTTATTTTTGACATGTGTTTATACATTTCTCTTTGTACCTGTGTTCCTTTCCTCTTTTTTTCTTCTTTTTTCTTAAAACATTCCCTTTAGCATCTCTTGCAATGCTGGTTTGGTGGAGATGTATCCTTTTAGTCTTCCTTTGTCTGGGAAACTTCTTATTTCACCTTTCATTTTGAATGAAAGAGAGCCTTGCTGGGTAGAGTATTCTTGGTTGTAGACCTTTGTTTTTCATTGCTTGAAACATTTTTGACCATTCCCTTCTGGCTTGTAGTGTTTCTGTAGAGAAATCGGTCGATAGCCTTATCGGAGCTTCCTTGTATGTTACTTGCTGTTTTTCTCTTGCTGCTTTCAGGATTCTCTCTTTGTCTTGGAATGTTGCCATTTTAATTATGATGTGCCTTGGAGTGGATTTTTGGGGGTTCCTCTTCATTGGCTCTCTCTGTGCTTCCTGAACTTACATAACTTTTTCTCTCATCAGGTTTTGAAAATTTTCTGTCATTATTTCTCCTATCAGCTTTTCTATTCCTCATTCCTCTTCTCCCTCTTTAATTCCAGTGACTCTGATGTTGTTTTTCCTCATGCTATCCTGTAATTCCCTTACATTTTCTTTGTACTTTTTCAATTTTTTTTCATTTTGTTGTATTGTCTGGGAATTTTTTTTCTACATTGTCCTCTAACTCATTGATCTGATCATTTGCATCATTTAGCCTGCTTTTGATTGATTCTACTGTGTTTTTCGGTTCAGAGATTGTATTCTTCATTTATTCCTGGTTCTTGTTAGCAGTTTCTATGTCCTTTTTTATGCTGGTGTAGTTCTCTGCAAGTTCCCTGTAATTTTCTTGGAGCTGTTGGTAACTTCCTTGGAGGTTGTCATAGTTGTTTTTGAGGTTGTCAAGTATATTGAGCTTCTTCATTACCATTGTTTTGAATTCTGTGTCTGACATTTGGGCTATGTCTATTCCATCTACCTCTCTTTCTGGGGATTCCTCTTTTCTTTTCATTGAGAGATTATTTCTGCATCTTACCATGTTGGATTCTTCTTGTTGGTTTTTGTTTTTTGAATTTGTCTACTTTGACTTCCCACCTTTGTGGTATGAGATTCTTTGTAGGACATCTGTGGGTTTCAGTGGTGCAGTCTCTTTGATCTCCTGAGCCTGATGTTGTAGGGGTAAGCTTTATGTCGTTTGTTTATGCTGTCTGGTTATATTTCAGATGCTCTTTGGTAAGATCTTTTCTCTGGCTAGTTGACTGAGAGTCACTCTATCCACTTTGTTTTGAGTTCTTTTGTGGAGATGCTGTTAAAAACATAAACACACAGCCCAGGCAGGAGATCCACACCCTCAAAAATATTCCCCACCCTCTATCCCACTATCGTCAGCCAATGAGCCAGTATTAATATAAATGTAGAGAGATTAGAGCTTTTATACTATAGGAAGAATATATAAGAGTTGTTTTTAGGGAGGACAAATATGATTTTTGAGAGAGGGGATGATAAATTATTAATAGTTGAGACTATGCAAGACCATAGGTAATATCTACATTATATATTAATAACGATAGAAGAAAAGGAGGAAAGAATGCAGAATATAGTAAGAAAGTGGGATTTTATAGTATTAGATTTATATAGTAGTTATATTCTATTTACTTAGTGTGAAAGGGAGGCTAAACTTGACACACAAACAAATAAACAAATTAAAGAGGAAGGATGGGAAGAAGAGATTGTATGAAACAAATTAAAGATATAGTTTCTTAAGGAAAAAAATTTTTAAAGTAAAAATTAAAATTAAATTAAAAATAAAAAATAAGAAATTTAAAAAATTAAAATAAAATACAAATAAAAAAACCTAAAATAGAAATAAAAATTAAGAAAATATATAAAAGGAATGTTTTTACTCAGTTCAGTCTTTGTGTGTCGTCTTCTTTTTCTGCATCCACAGCTGGTTTAATGAGGCGAGCCAGAGGTTCCTGTTCCTTGCAGCAATGGTGTGCGCCCGCGGTGGCCGGCGCGGCACGTTTCTTTGGCGCCTGTTGGAGACGGCCGAGGTGTTTCTGTGCGCGCGCCCATGCACGCGCAAGGCAGCCTGAGCACTAGCCTCAGGCCTGCCGAGCAGCCCTCTGGGAGTTGGTCTCTCACCTCTTGAGGCGGGTCCCTGGACACTTGTGCACAGTGAAAGTGAGCATCTGTGAGTCGCTGCTGCCGCTGTTACCACACCGCAGCCACCTGCCGTTTCTGCACCGCAGCTGCCTGCGGTTCCTGCCCCCACCTGGGCGGCACGGCAGAGCCTGAGCAAGTGGTCTGCACTCTGGCCTGGCGCCCACTGGAGCTGTCCAGGGGTGTCTGCGCATGATCTTCTGGTGCCCAGTGGGCCCTCCCTGCACCCGTTGGGGCACTGATCTTATGTCTGTTGGGGTGTGTCTGAGGGGCACCTGGACGCGGGGTCCCACGCACCTGGGCCAGTGAATGAGGGCACTTCCCTATGCGTGCCAGCGCGACCTAAGGGGAGGGTTGTGGAGTGGGCAAGTGCACTTCTGCACCTGCGCTCCACAAGAATGCCCTATCACCCCCAACCTTTCCTGCCCTCTCCACAGTTCACAAAAGAAAAATATAAAGAAAAATCACATTCTCACATACACAGCAGTACACTGTTTCTTGTCTCTCAGCGCAAATGCCACCTGGTCGAGTCCTGTCTCTGCCAACAGACGGAGATCCGCTCTCCTTCCAATTCCCCTCTGGGGAAGCCTGTGGTCTCCGAAAAGCCTTTGTGTACTTCCAGCCGCAGCTCGGGTAGCCACCCCAGTCAGAAATCCCATCTCTTCCCTTTTTCCTCCGCTATCCTCACCAAACAGGTCATTCGCAGATGGTTTTCTCTAATCCAGCATTGCCAAGGCTCAACTCTTGCCAGTGTTCAGCTGCTAACTGAGATGTTCTGTCTGCAATTAGTCCAAACTACAGACGGGTTTTGGGAGCCAGAAAGCGCAGCCTCCCCTCACTCCTCTGCTATCTTCCTGTCTCTTCCTATTTTGCATATTTTAAAGTAAAACTTGGTGATCAAGATAAGTCTTGGGCCCCTCACAGTTGTGCAAACAGTGTGTCAAGAGTTTACAGATGTGGATGAAGGGAACACATGGTACGTTGCCATTTGGTATACCTATGGTGTGGCGAGAGCCCAGAGTTCATTCAAGTGACTTACTTTTGTATAGTGGAAATGTCAGGAGAGAACAAGAAACATAAATGTAAACTAGAATATCCTAGTCTACCATCGGCTATTCGCCCAATGGCTTAGTCAGCTGAAATTCCAGTGCCAGTTTTCATTGAACTACCCTCTTTCAAAAAACAGGAGTATGGTGACGAACTAAGTGACAGCAACGATGAAGATTTTGAAATTGAAAATGACTCAGTTCATAAGGGATTTGATCAGCATGAGTTGAATGATTTGGCATGAGATTTGGGACTATACAAAAAGGCTTCAGAACTCCTAGCATCAAGACTGTACGAGGAAAACTTGCTTGAAAAAGGAGCGAAGGTATACTACTTTTGATCAAGAGAAAGTGCATTTCTGCAGTACTTTCGAAGTGACAGTGGCTTTGTGTATTGCCATAACATACATGGTTTAATGGAGGAAATGGGAATTCCAATCTATAATACAACTGAATGGCGGCTGTTCATCAATAGCTCAAAGTGGAGCTTGAAGTGTGTCCTCTTCCACAATGGCAATTTATTTGGTGCAGTCTCAATTAGCCATTCAGTTTGTTTTCATGAAGAATATGAAGACATAAAGAGAGTCATTGATCTGTTGCAATATCACAAGCACAATTGGATCATCTGTGTGGACCTTCAAATGGTCTGCTTTCTTCTTGGTCAGCAACACGGATACACCAAGTATCCCTGTTTTCTGTGTATGTGGAACAGCAGAGCTCGTGATTAGCACTGGGTGGAGTTGAATTGGCCTCTAAGATCTGACCTCAAACCTGGTGATTCAAACATTCTCCATGAGCCACTTGTTGACAAGAAGAACGTTCTATTCCCACCTTTGCACATAAAACTGGGTCTCATGAAGCAATTTGTGAAAGCTTTGCCAACTGAAGGAGACTGTTTCAAGTATCTCATTTTGGCATTTCCTAGCCTGTCATTTGACAAGGTAAAATGTCTTAATGTGTATGTTTGGTAGCAGAACTTTACTACTTGTACACAATTTGACTTACAGCAACAATATATAGCCTTTATATGAATAAAAGAACTCTAAGTAAACAGTATATTCAGGTAATTTTTTCTTTATTTTCCTTTGTATGTACATTTTGAATGATTTTTGGAACAAAGGGACGGTATCCTGTACTTTAAAACGTTGACATGATAGAGAAAAACTGGGTTCATTATTGGATTCAGATGCCAAAAGTTAGTCAAAAATAAGTATCAGATCTAACTCAATGAAAATTGTGTTCCCCAGTGTTATGTGCTAGCTCCCCCCAAATTCTGAAGTACCTCATCTCCCTCCAACAACTTTGATACCTGCTGCTGAGAGAAAGGGAGAAGGTATGGGGGAAAAGGACAATATTTACCATCTTCTTGGCTCCATTTCTTTCCAGCCCAAAATATCAACCTTGTTAGGCATTTTCAGTTCTTTATTTTTTTTTCACTTTGAGTAGACATATATTATATTAGTCTCAGGTATACAACGTAGTGATTAGATATTTATATAACTTACAGAGTGAATACCCCACTTAGTCTAGTGCCCATCTGACACCATACATAGTTATTACGATATTACCGACTATATTTCCTATGTTGTATTTTATATGTATTTTATTTTTTTGTTATATTTTACAGCTTCCCCACTTTTTCCTTCTTTGCCTGCCTCTACTCACCTCCCCACTTCAGGCAATCCTCGCACAGCTATTTATGTTCATGGGTCATGCATACATGTTCCTCACATCTCCGTGATTGTTTTTATAACTGAAAATTTGTACATCTTAATCCCTTCACCTTTTTCATATCCCCCCAACCCTGCCCCCAACTGGCAACCATCAGTCTGTTTTCTGTAACTGAGTCTGTTCCTTGAAGCATTATTTACAATATCCAGGAAGGAAACAAGCTAAGCTTTCATTGATAAACAAATAGATAAAGAAAATATGGTACATATATAAAATGGAATATTACTCAGACATAAGAAGAATAAAATCTTGCCATTTGCAACAACATGAATGAACGTATAGGGTATTATGCTAAGTGAACTAAGTCAGACAGAGGAAAAATACTATGTGATTTCACTTATAGGTGAAATCTAAAAAACAAGACATCAAATTCTTTAAATCTCCAGCTATATTCCTCAGTTGTACTCACAATCTTGGCTCCACTAAGAAACACACTGGCCACTTGACCCAAAACCACTGAGCCTCTTTTTCCTTGTCCGTAGAATGAGGATAATAGTACTCACTTCAAAGAGTTTCTGTGAGAATTTTTAAAAATAATATATGCAAAGGGTTTAGTACAGTGCTTGACATATACTAAGTGCTCAACCAGCATGCTTTCTATATGTGTGGTGACCCTAGATCTCCTGTCCAAGAGGCTAGTGTCAAGGGGTGGGGTTAGTGTATGAACCAGTAGCAAGGAGATATTCCCTGCATCTTGTACTTATTAAACCATAATATTGTGAAAGGCAGAAATCAGCACCAGTTTTACCTTTATATTTTCCACAGTCTGCCCCTGTGCTCAGCACATAGTATGATATCATTTTGATCATGGCCTGCTCAGTAGTTTACAGAACAGAATACCATTGTATTGTTAGATGATTCCAATTTTAACTGGCTCTGCCAATAACATGCAGTGTGACTTTCAGACATGTGCTATTTTCAGAAAGACATTGTTAAGTGCCTGCTATGTGGAGTGCATGGCAACTGCAGGGGGTACACTTAAGACAGATGTGGCCCTTGTCTCTGAGGGACTCTAATGAAGGAGACAAACTTTATACAATGAGCACATGGTTAGTTGGTAATAATTGTGATAAGAATGATGAGAGTATATACAGAGGGACCTATAGGTGTTTGGAGAGGTAATTCAGGGAAGGTTTTTCTTTGCAATTTACATTTAAGCAGAGACCTGAAGGATGAATTAGAGTTAGCAAGGTATCATGGAGGAGAACAGGCAGGAATGCTGCAGATGCATGTGAATAGCTCAGGATGGGAAGGAGCACAGTGCACTGTAGGACTATAAAAGGCCAATATGACTGAGCTTAAGAAATAAAGGAACATGAAATGGTTCAGGAGCAGTAGGCAAGGGGCTAGGTTATGGAGTAGCATTAGGGCCTTCAATCTAAAAGCATTGGAGAGCAATGCGTGCCCACAGGGACCACAGTGAGAATGAATCGTCCTGGGATTAAGAAATAAGGAGTGCATTGTCTGCAAAGAATTGAAAGACAATAGCAAAACTAAATAGAACTTATTTTCACCATGCACTGCCAGTTCTTCTAACTGTATCAATCAGTAGTGTGCTAGTAAATGTTTAAGAACTGGTTTTCTGGGGAAATTTTATATATATATACATATATATTGTGTATATATATATGTCCCTGGCTGGTTTGGCTCAGTGGATTGAGCGTCGGCCTGCGAGCTAAGTGTCGCTGGTTCAATCTTCCAGTCAGGGCACATCAGAGAAGGAAAACTCTGACTCCAAAAAACCTCCGCTGCCTTGCGGCATACCTCTTCAGCGGAAAGGCTAAGGGAGTAAACCCCGACAGAAAATCCGGAGCCGGAGTCCCTAAGGCGGTTTGACGTTGTAGTCAACACTGGCAACTCCTGCGGCGCACCTGAAGCCAAGCTGTATTGACTCCGTCTTTCCCTTGGACCCTTCAGCTGCGAAGAGAGGGGGGGTCTGCTGCATGGGCAACAGCAGACCCTCCATATCACCCTGCCCAGGCTCTGTAGCTTCAGCTTCACTGGAGAGGACACTCCAGCGTCATGGTAAGATGTCGATTTAACACGGGAGGAGACAGATACCGTGTCACTCCCGAGTCGGACTGCACAGCCATTCTCGGCGGTGCAGATAGACTCTTAAGAAGCTACACCATTGTCTCTCGAGACGGACGGCTGCCGACGACGATATATATATATATATATATATATATATATATATATATATATACATACACACACACACACAGAATACTTACACATGTATGTTACAAGATGTGTAGCACAATTTACAAATAATGATAAAATAGCCTTTGCTAATTCCATGTAGTTGATGGATTCTCATGTAATGCTTTTGTTGGTTTTTGCTAGAGGCTTTTATCTGTATCCAACTAATGCTTGTAATTCAACAGTGATTTCACAAATGACATTGCATTCCAATCTGCTCATTTCTTAGAAACTTATTGTCATTCAATCCATGTGACCTGGTAAACTACTTCTCACCCTTGTACAATTAAACTAAAATCTCTTAGTTTCAACTCTAAACATAACACATTTTAAGTTTAATCTGCATTATTAACATTTTCTCCATCACTTTCTTAAGTCTAGAGACCATCAGCAAAACAACAAATCAAGTCCTGATTCATAATGTTTGTCTATTTCCATGGTTTAAGTCAGGGGTCCCCAAGCTCCGTACCTATCCAAGCCTTTTAGGAACTGGGCTGCACAATAGGAGGTCAGCTTGAATGTAATGCACTTGAGTCATCCTGAAACCAACACCCCAGGCCCATCTGTGGGAAAATTGTCTTCCACAAAACCAGTTCCTGGTGCCAAAAAGGTTGGGGATTGCTGGAAAATAATCCCACAATGGCCCATTACAATTTACTAATAGGATATCACTGAATGTCAGGTATGAAGACACAATAGCACATCATTATATGTACTGCTGAAGATGGAAAAAAGTGGACAGACTTGGCAGACTTTTAGCAAGTAGAATCTTGGTGATTTATCAGATGCCAAGGATAAACCCATCACTATCACAGGGAGGAGGGAAAAGAAGTGAAAGCATGCATTCCTTTTTGGATGTGTTCCATTTGAGGTGGTTGTGTGACACAACCGAGTGGAGAAGCTGAACAGAAAGCTAGGTAAATGGGTTTGGAGGTCAGAGAAGTAAGGATCAGAATTTCGAATCTGGGATATATTAATTAAAATGTTGGCAGTCAATTAAATCATGCAGGGAAAAGTTGTGGTGGGCAAGAAATGGCTGAGACCTTTAAAACATGTCATTTGAAGGTCATCAAGAAGAGGATAACACAAGCCCTAAAGATGGGAAAGCAGGAGAGCAGAGTACCGCTATCACCGAAAGAAGTGCGTGTGTTAAGTAGGAAGAATTAATTTTGCTAAGAGTTCAAGTAAAATGAGGAAGGAGAGAGAGTGTTGGATTTAGTGAATGTGGGTGTTATTGAAGGCAGTTTCAGTGGAGTGTGGAAACCAAGGAGTGAGTGGGAGGTGGGAGACTAGAAGAAATGGGGCATCAGCCCTTTGAACAACTTCACCTAGGAAGAGAGGCAGGGTGACAGCTGAAAAGGTGCACAGAGTACAGAAAGGCTTGGGACTGATTAAATGCTGATGACACTAAAAATTCAGTCCAGAGGTAGAGGCTGATGTTAGAATGGACTCGGTGATACTGGTAAAAGCTGGGGGTAGGTCGTTGAATCCCTGGTTTAAGGAATAGGTTGGTAGGTTTGGTGGTGGAGAGTGGATAAAGTTTCTTTTTCTTGAAGTAGGAGACAAGGTGATCTTAGACATAGTTGGTTACAGGGGACAGAGTAGCAATCTGGTTAGGATTGGAAGTTTGGGGCAAAGTGACCCGGGTGAGGACCTGCTAAAAAAAAAAAAAAAAAAAAAAAAAAAAAAAGCGGCAGGGCCTTCGATGGAAAAAGGAAATTCAGTTCTTTTCTGAGAGGCAGAAAGTGCAGGCATGCATTGAAGTAACTCCTTGACAGGAAGAAGTTTGGAGTTCTGGGGGTTCCGATCCAGTTCCTTTTCCTGCAGGGAGGCTGCAGTTCCTCCGCAGAGCGCCGCAGACAGTGCGAGAAGCGCCGGCAAGATATACCGTTGGGAGACAACAGGAGAAAGGACAAGCCTCCGGCGGCCTGCAAGGACCGCAAGGGGTCGCTGCCGCACCCCACCTCTCCCGGCCAGGGTGGAACTGCCCCTTTCCGCCCGGACTCAGGCCTGACTCCACCACAGAACTCCGTTTCTTCCTCTCCCGCGGAATCCGCCGCGGGTGTCTGCGCCTCATTCACCGCCGATAGCCCAGCTAGCCTGACGTACCCGGCACATCAGCCAATGGGCTGAAGAGGAACCGGCTGCAGTATAAAAATGACGGCAAAATCAGCCAATGGCAGAAGGGAGGGGGCGGCCAAGGCGGGAGTGTGAGAGTGAACAGCCGCACGCTTGTGGAAGGTGCGGGTGGCGTGCTGCGCGAGTCGGGGGAGGGGGACGCGGCGGGGCGGGGCGGGCCTTCCCCCTGCCCAGCTCTGGGCCGGCGACTAGAGCGGTGGGAGTTTCCGCTCGGGAGGGAGATGCAGCCGCCGCCCGGGCTGATTGCAGGTAACGTGCGGATTGGCTCCTGCAGGGTCAAGTAGGGCCGAGCACGGCGCTAGACGAGCAGAATCGGGGGCAGAGTGGACCCCGGGTCCCCATTACTGCCGCACCCCAAGATTGGTGGGCCGTTCTGGACCCCGCGGTGGTGCTGTTTGGAGGAGTTGGCAATTGCGGCCCGGGCGGGGGTCACGGGAGGACGCGGGCCTTGGGCGCCCAGCCATAAGTACGCGGGAGAGTGCGTGCTCCCGCAACCTGCGTCCTGCGTATTAGCTCCTGCGCTCCCTCCGTCAGGTGCCGAGGTCACCCAGCCTGTTCAGCCGTACGGGCGCTCCCCCCTGCCCAGGGTGTACCGGGCACCTGCGGGAGCTGGCCTCGGGGCCTTGCGCCGCCGCGCACCTAGCCGCCAGCTGGTCGCGGCGTCGGCGACGTCTGGGTGCAGCCTGGCCACTTGGCCGCCAGTCCTGGGTGAAAGGCGGTTCCCCTGCAGCGCAGCTAGTGACAGCTATTCCAAGCCGGCTGCGGAACAGAGCAGCAGAGAGCCGCGCGCCGCCGGCCCGGGGCCACCTAGCTGCCACTTCCCTGCAGAGACTTGGAGTTTGGGGAAGCCGAGTAGGTGGCATAGTAAAAAAGTGGGAACCTTGGACACTAAGAGAAGGAAGATGCTACGAGGAGGGGAGCCAGCCAGAATGGAGAAAATGCTGACGGCAGAAACTGAGCAGACTAGGTTCTCTGATGGCCCTGCAGGAGGAGCGCGGGGGCTGGGTGGGAGGGGGGCCGGATAATTCTGAGACTGACAAAACTTTCCTGTTCACGCCCCAGAAGTCCGGTCCTGACCCATCAGAGCACCCCAGATGTTAGGGTCTACATTGTGCCTTGCATATATCTGTTGTTGCCTGAGTACCAAAATGATTAGTCTTTGTTACAGACAATCTGAGATGACAAGTGAGGCCCCACAATTAAGAAACACAAATTATTCTCTGACAGTATTCTTTCTGTAGGGCAATTTGAACCTCATGACAACTTTTTGTGAAATAATATTCAAATACTTCGGCCTATAGCAGATAACATCAAGACCATCTATCATGTCCACAGCTCTATTGTGCATTTAAAGTGGGTATAAAGTGTTTGCTTTCCTCCACATTACCTTTCTAAACCGAAGAACATTCTATTCCCTCTATGTTAAGTCATGGTATCTTTCTAACTATTCAGCCTTGTTTATTTATTTATTTTAAGTAGTAGGAGTAGTTTCTTAGGTGAGGTGTAGACAGTAGTGGTTGGGGCCTGCATGGTAACCTATATTGTGTTTGCAGCTGTAATTTTGAGTTGACCAGTAGTTTATCGTTTCATTGGGAAAGAAAAAAAAAAAGTGTGGTCAGCAGATAGTAGCTGGAATTTCCCCAGCACTTGCAGAGAGCATGAGTTACATCAGGTGGAGAAGCTCGAGGGTCCAGCAGTGAGACTTACAGAACCTTTCATCTCTGGATTGAAAATTTGGAAAGGACATTGTTACCATCGGATAATGTGTCCTGTGGAGTGTTGGTTCTGTCTCCATGTTCACTCAGAAGCCTGTCAAAAAGATGCTTGTAACTTCAGAGGGCATGTTTGGCTGACTCCTTATTCCATAATCTGGGGTATTCTCTTGGAAACCTTAAAATATGCATTCAAACTGCCTTTCCAATCAAGGGACCTGAGATTCTCCTCTGTCTCAGTGTTAAAGGAATGAGAGCAGTTCTCTTAATAGGAAAGACAAGAGCCTTGGTATTAATAAACCAAATACTAAAGAGGATATTCAGAAGAAAATAGCCTGTTCCTTTGCTTTCACCTTCCTTGGAGAAGGTACTTATAATAAAGCTACCCCTTAGCATTTATTAAAGCTAGTGTTGCTAAGCACTTCAGCTGGGTGTCCTGTTTAACTCTTTTTACAACCATGTAAAGTCAGCAAAGTTATCATTCCCACGTTAGAGGTGGGGAAACTGAAGCCCAGAGAGGTTAAGTAACATGTCCAAAGTTACAGAGTATTGGAACCCAAGCAGTTTGACCCAAACTTGACTCTGGTAAATCCAAAGAAAGCACCTGTTAAGGGTGTGGTGGGAATGGGGACAGATAATATGTGATTTGAGAAGGTGGTTTAATATTTTTGGTGGTGAATTCCAAGACAGGAAGCTCTCTCACTGCTGGGAAGTTATGCTTTGCAGAGTAGCGCAGGAAGTAGACTCTGAGAGAATAGGTGACATGCACAAGGCCATAGAACTAAGTGGCAAGGCTGAGACAAGACATTTATGGCTTTAATATTTTGTCTGTTTGAAAAAATTATTAAAAATAAGTGTATATTTGTAACTTAACTCTTCCACAGATGTCATAGGTCATATCTTTATCTAGAATAACTTCCCCCCCTCTTTTAGATACAACTCAGCCCTTTCTGGAATGACATTTTGTCCCAAACCAGTCAGTCTACAACATTCTCTTCTTCTCTCTGTTGTCTGTATATGAACCATTGACTTGGCCATCAGTCATGTACCCTGCCTCATTATCTCTATTAAACTGTTCTCTCTTTCAGATTTCCATCTATCTGTCATGAGTGTCCTAAGTTCTCAAAATCACAATCATGCCCCCCACATACAATGTGCTAAGACTGAACAATGAATATTTCTTGATTTTTCTTGATTGGCTGCAGTAAGATGGTAACTTTTTAAAAAAACTTTGTTAACAAGTTCCAGGACTATAAAAAAAATGATTTCCATTATGGAGTTGATAAATATATGAGTCCATTAAATCAGTGTTTCTCAAGGATAATCCAGCATCAGAAACCCAATGATTCCCAGTCTGGTGGGCAGCAGTTGGACCCAGGAGAATCTGTATGTGTCCCAGGTGACTTTTCTGCTCACTAGAGTTTGAAAACCACAACTTAAAGTTTTTAAAAAGTGTATTCTCTAAAATTGCAGCATATGTTCACTGTAGAAACATTCCTAACAATGCACTAATGAATAATTTTCATGTTGTTTTTCTTACAGATTTCTAACCAGCATAATGCTGGAGCTGGAGGCTGACAGCCTGCAGTTTTCAAAATGGCTGAGTTGGAGGCTGATTTGGATCACATCATTCCATCTTCTGTTCTTCCTTCTTACTGGGCTAAGTTAGTAGTGGGATTTGTTTCCCTCATATGTTTCGCACGTAGCTATGATGGAGATTTTGTCTTTGATGACTCTGAAGCTATTGTTAACAATAAGGTTTGTATCTTAATTCCTTTCTAATAAACTTACATTAACTACTTGCCTATATCTCAATAATAATCTAAGTTTGTATTTAATTGTTTTCTACTAAATTTGGGTTGAGCAGTTGTACTCTGGATTTCCCATCTCTTTTAGGTAGTGTCTCCTTGATAATAGGGCCCTTTTTATTGCTGGCAGCAGTGTCTCCAACCTCTGCCTGTGTACCCAGTGTGATGTGAGGCCCCAAGCCACACTTATATCAGAGAAATCATTATTCTGAGATTTTAAGGCAAGGGTGTTGCAGGGCTTTGCAGACTGAGTCAGGTTTTGTGACAAATCTCCAGAATTCTAGGCCAGAACTGTTCCATAAAAAAAGAAAATCATATATTTGCTGCAGTGACGGCTGAGTCTCATCGCCTACCAAACGGTACAGCCTCAGCACCAGGCAGTGAGCTGGCTTCTTTATCCTTCACTGAGAGCATCAGGACAGCCTACTGACAGGCACTGGAGGGTGGAGAGCGATACAGTTCCTGTTTGTTTTGTGTCGGAGACCCAAATTTGCTGAATCTGCAAAGTTTCAGCGCCTTGTTCACCAGTGGGTGCTCCATTAGTTCAGCGAAAATATACTCTCACTCGCTAACTAGAGATAGGGAAAAAGAAGTAAATTTGTGGTAAGGGAAGAAAAAGATTTAAGTGAACCTGAAGAAAATCAGAACAAGAAGAGAGTCAGGGAGGGCCCAGAGGAGAAAGACAGTGGAAATGGTTAGTGTCCTGTGACATTCTAGTTACTCAGGAATATTTAATGTGTATGTCTTAACCAATAAAGAGAGTTTGAAGGAATATACTAGTTTCTCTCTCTAGTGGATGCAATTATAGCAGCTCTTGGTAACACTTGTTGGATGCTTTTAAATTTTTGAAGTCATAGATTCTAACAAATGCAGAAGAAGTCATTTTTACATTGAAAATATTGGGAAAAAGTTGTTAATGTGACAAACATTTTTTCCTGTAGGGGCAGGGGGAATCACTGTTCTGCAGATATTCTATTTGTAATGCATTGCGACTGATTTTGTCTGTTTTGATGACACAAACTACAGCATTGTTGATGCTTGTTTTTATTTCAAGTTCTTTGTTTGTAATTTTCCTCAAGTTCACCCAGCAGTTACTGCAAACATTTCTGTTTCACATCTTTTTTTGTACCATGCTTTAAAAAAATGTTTGTAGCTCTACACAACTATGTCACATTCATAGCTTACTAGCTCAAGAATTGCTTTCCTAACAAGGATTCGAGGATATGACTTTACTGTTAAAATTTTATTCTTCATTTTATTGAGAGTTTCTTGACTCTTCCACTTTTATTAAGTGGTAGGTTTATAAAGTGTTAACTCAGAACCCATGTAGTAGAACTCTGGTCAGCAAGGCAGGGGACAGCTCAAGCTCTGTTGTATGTGGGATGCCCTGGTGTATGGGTATAATTCTCTTTCCTTCTGTGTAAGGCAGATGAAGCCATGTTGTGGCTCTACTGCACATTGTCTTGGCAGTGTTTTCCAGAGCATTACACTGTGTCCCTTTGTTAACTTGCTGGCCCTCCCTTTTTTCCTGTTTAATGAAAGGCACTCCTCCATTCATTGGCACTGTGCCTACAGTAATGTGAAACAGGCTGTTACTGGGTTTTATTGATGTTAAAGACTGTTTTGCAGATGCATCCTTGTAGTGTCAAGTTGCCCTCTTTCATTGAGATGATGATTTTCTTTGAGACATGGAGTTAGCAAAAATTTCAGATGTACCATATCTTTTCCATAAATCATTATGAAGAAGAATTGACCTTTCTTTCTATAGTGTGCCCTGCTCTGTTTAGGCTATACTGAATCAAATATTTAGAGCTTTGTTGGTGTTTATTTTCTGCTTAAATAGAAGAATAGATCCATTGCCCAACCCCTTCACAACTGAACAGATACTTCTAGGACAATGCAAAAGAAGATGGACTTCAATTTTTAATTGAGTGAACTCAGTTAGTGGGTGGATTACAGGACCTTCAGGAAATACCTAACCAAGTCATAGAGGGTGTCAGTATGTTCAAGACCTCTGAAGCTGATACCCAGCGGAAGAAAAAGTCACCCTCCAAGTGGGTATCAGGTGACCAACTTGGTGTCCTTGGCCTCTTCTCAAGCCTTCCCTTTCAGTTAGCCAGCACTTAAGTAGCTAGGACTCACCAAACTCCACTGTGTGTCACGGATACTAGCTGCTGTCTTGGGCCAGCCATGATTTGACACAATTCCTCTGTTTGGGTCCTTCCCCACCTACTGCAAAAACTGCCCAGTTTAAATACACAGACATAAGCTCTCCTATCAGGTGCACCCACCTGTTGGTGTGAAGAGCTAGTCATGCAAAGTGGTGGGGCCTGGAGCAGGATGTCTGGTGGTGTGAATTGTGGATATGCTTCTGGCTGCACAGCCCTGAATCTGGTTTTCTAACCTACCTGGGAGTCAGTGAGGCTTGCACTGTCCTTTAAAAGCATTCTTTTTTAGCTTAAGCTAATCAGAGTTGATTTGGTTACTGCAACAAAGAGTCTGGACTGATATACCATGAGTAAAACTTGGTACCTCATAATTTCTAGTCCCTAAAATATTCTTTTAAATTATGCTTTAAAGAGAAAAATTAATATTGTTTTATTACCCATAGTAACCTGTCTGCCTTTCTTGTTCTTAGACACAGTTTAAATAATCTAGTTTCATATTTAAATGTAAAAAAAAATGCATTTTTAAATATCTGTAGTACAGTACCAAATTAAATTAACCTAGTATTAATAGTAAGATAGGTATCTTTTTTTTAACACTTAGTGATCTTTATCTTTAAAAATTGTGTTTTCTTTAATATTACTGTCTGCTTAGCTCATGATCAAAAATGGAAAACTTAAAAAATATACATTTATCCACTCATGTTTTAACTGAGATATTTTTAAAATTTATTTTTATTATTTTTCAATTTAACTGAGACATTTTTGGTTAATTATCTTATGTATTGGATATGAGAGAGGGTAATAGTGATCTTATTTAATTATACGGTCCATTCATTCAGCATAGATTAAGCACCTTCTGTGTACTCCCAGCAAACATAGAAGTGTCTGGGCCTCATGGAGCCCCAGGCCAGTGGAGCAGACTAATAATTACATGAGTGTAAATCATCAGTGTGCCAGGCACTCTGAGGATAGAGGTGCAAGATATCCCAAGACCCATGGAAGGGAAATTGCATTAGCTCAGGAAAGTCATTGCTTAATGGTTGAGATATGAACAGTGAGAAGACTTGAGGGGTGACTGGGTAGAAACCTGAACATGCAAAGCCTTTAGGATAGATGGTAGAGACCTAAGAAGACCACTTAGCAGGATCACTGAGTGCAAGAGAGAAGCCTGCAGAGTTTAGTGGGAGCCAGAGCACCCTAGACTATGGTGACCATGTCAAGACATCTCCTGGAAGGGGAGGAAGCTGTTGCATTGTTTTAAGCAGGAGTGGGTGGAGTGACTTGATTTGTATTTTGGAAAGATCAATGTGGAGAACATGTCAGAGGGCTCAGCAGACCCTCTAGGAGGCCTGCCTATGTCATAGATGAGTGATGGTGGTAGCTTGGCCAAGGACTGTTGGGAGAGTTGGAGAATAGAAGTATGAGGAAATTCAAAGAAGAGGACTTGGTTAGCTTTGGGGTAAAGAGTCATGACTCCATTTTCCAGAATGTCCTCTGGTTGTGTTCCTGCAGGACCTCCAAGCAGAAACACCTCTTGGGGACCTGTGGCATCATGACTTCTGGGGCAGTAGGCTGAGCAGCAACACCAGCCACAAGTCCTACCGACCTCTCACCATCCTGACTTTCAGGTGAGGTGTGACAGTGTGGACTGTACTGGAGGGTCACCCAAAGCTTGTGCATTATTAATGTACCAGGTTATATGTGACAGAGTTCACAGGGTTTGTGAGTCAGTCAGCTGTTCGTAGGGAAGCATATTGCTCTCCAAGAAGTACAGGTATTGAATAATTTCAGCTATTAGGAGTTAGGTCACAGGGAAATGGAGAGAATGTGTATGAGGAAACTATTGCAGGGCTTGCTTTGGCAGGAAAGATGCTAAAAGTGGAACAATACAGAGAAGATTAGCATGGTTCCTATTCAAGGATGATCTGCAAATTGGTGAAGTGTTCTATTTTGAACAGTTCTTGGAGATTGGATCCTTTGCTGGTTAATACTCAAGAGATAATATGAGTCAAGATAATGTATGGCATCAAATGGAATTGTCATTTTTTCACCAAAGAAAAAAGTATAAATCTTGCTACTGTTACAAAGTCAACAGGCAAAAAAAGATGAAACTGAAAACAATCTAATCCTCCCCCTCATTAGTCAGGGAGCTGTTTGCATTAAATAGATTTATTCATCACACAAAGTTTCCATTTCATAGCTTTTTCTTGTATGCATTAAATACTGTGTCTAGATCTCCCAAAGAAGCATGGAAATGATGAATTGGAACCACTGGTAATTGAAAAGCAGTCAGAAATAAGAATTCCTGACAATGAGAAAGTGGTTCATTGTTCACAAGGCAGGTAGACAAACTATAAAGTACTTTTTTGGGGGAGGGGGGTAAACAAGTTATATGACTATCTTATGTCCAGGTCCCTATGGGATAGCCATGAGTAATGTGTGATATGTATTTTTTGAAATGCAGTCTCGTGTTTGCACTTAAAAATTTGTGTAGCTCTTCCTCCAAGTATTTTCTGTCCCACTCCTCTGAGATGACCTTATTGTCCATTTCCCTCTCTGCAGTTAATTAATTATGTCCTTACCCTCTCTTCAATCTTCTTAGCTTAATGGCATTATTTATCTTGGTGTTATTTTACCAAGGTTGCACAAAGTCTTTCTTTTCTCCTTTTAATATTTTTTACTTACCAGCTTTTTCCTTGAAATGCTTTGCATTTATTTCACATGATTCTGTGCACCTGGTGTGAGCACCCTCCATTTGTTACAGGATTAACTACTATTTGTCGGGAGGCTTCCACCCCATGAGTTTCCACATGGTCAACATTCTCCTGCACAGTGGCATCTCTGTCCTCATGGTGGATGTCTTCTCGGTGCTGTTTGGTGGCCTGCAGTACAGCAGTAAAGGTCGGAGGTTGAACCTGGCCCCCAGATCATCCCTGCTGGCCGCACTGCTGTTTGCGGTGCATCCGGTGCACACTGAGTGCGTAAGTATTGCCTGCTCATGGCATCCGCACTTGTCGAGAAGCCACCTACATGTCAGTTTGGTTCCTAAACAGGCTTCCTTTAAATGCTCGTAGAGCTGTAGAAAGTACCTCATATACATGGCTATGCTTTGCCAGATGTTTGAAACAATTATATATAGGTCCAATGGGTCTCTCTTATGGAAAAATGCAGAGTCTCATACTGATGATGCCTTTATAATTGTGGTATGGTATGACCTCTGGTGATACTGGGTTGGCCAGGAAGTTTGTTTTTTTCTATAAGATGGCTCTAGTAGCACTTAGTTGTCTTTAACTTTATTCAAAATAATTTTTTTTAGATTTTATTGTGACAGCTGTCATATCAGTGTGCATTTTTTTAAAAACGTATCAGAATTGGTGATTTTTTTGTATAGCCTTTTTAATCTTGCAGAGAGAAGAAAATACACATTTTCAGCATATTATGCTTTATTATTTCAAGAAAGGTAAAAATGCAGCTGAGACACATACACAAAAGATTTGTGCAGTATATGGAGATGCTGTGACTGATAGAACATGTCAGAAGTGGTTTGCAAAGTTTTGTATGGAGATTTCTTGCTGGATGATTCTCCACAGTTGGGTAGCCCAGTTGAAGTTGATAATGATCAAATTGAGATATTAATTGAGAACAGTCAATATACCATGCAGGAGATAGCTGATATGCTCAAAATACCCAAATCAATAAAGTTATTGGTGAAAATAAAAAATGTGTTTTTTATTTTATAGAAAAAACTAAACAGAGTTTTTGGCCAACCCAATACTTTCTGTTTTGCTTATATGACCACACTATAAAGGTATGAATGTTGAATGTTGCCTGGCTTTGGGATATACAAGCCAGAGGCTAAGATTACCTTTCTTCAGTGAAGGTTTTGTTGCTCAATTGTCCAGTGTTAGCTGTGAGATTTATAAGTTGCAAAATACTTTCTCATGCTATCATGATTGTCACCAAAACTGTGGTGGCATAACAATTTCACTTTACAGAAGAAGAAATGGCCTGGGAGGACAAATTAAGGACTTATTCCAGGTCATTCGTGTAGCTGGTGGATATAGGAAGAGAACTTAAAACGTGGTTGTCCGAGGTCTGTGCAGAGTCAATGCCGGCATACGTTGAGTGGAACTGGAAAGTGGTCCTTAAGTCTTACTGTGGAGTTACTCATAAATTCTCCCCACCTTCCTTCTCCTCCTCTTCTTTGCTCTCTGTATTATTCTCCTCCCCTTGACAGACTCAGCCCAGGTGGATTGGCAGCTCCTGATAGGGGTCTAATCTGCTGTCCTGTGGGCAATGCCTTTATTCCACTGAGTTGCTGCTGAATATATTTGGTAGAAATTGTATGGGGTTTTCAGGAACCATGCTACCCGCACCTCCATGAAAATGTAAATCACCATTTTTGCTGAGGTAAAAGATTTGATTTTATTCATTCATTCTGTGAGCATGAAGTACCTAGTATAAAATATTATATGTACTTTATTACTTCTCCATAAAAGATTTCAGCATCTCATATGTATTTAAATACCTACATATTAACCAATTATATTGAGCATCCTGAAATTAAGTTTCAAAATATTGCATAAAATCCTTGCCTTTAGAATCTCATTTTATTAATTTTATTAAACTACCTGTTCTTTAGTATTAAGAGGATTGTGGAATTGTTCTCACAATGTTCTTTTAATCTTATTACTTTAAAGCTTTAAAAAAATTCTCATAATTTTTTACTTCAGCAAATTCAGAGGACTTAAGGTATTGGCAAGCTGGGAACTACTGTAAGCTGTGTGTGTGTGAAATTAAGTTAGAATTTGTTTTTGTGTGAGTTCTTTTATAGTCTAAATATTTGTTGGGACTCAAAAATAGTATACACATTGATCAGAAATAAGGGAATTTCTGGTAAAATTATTGATTCACAGTTTTGACCCTTATCTAATTTTGTGTGATCTTAAAAGCGAAATAAAATATTTGAATTATTAACCAAAGAAATTTTCCTAAAATTCTGATTTTTTTAATTCCGATTTTAAATATTGAGACGTTTATAGAAAAGTTTGAAATGCCAGCGAGTATAACTGGTTGTGCACATATACATGCACACACACGCCCCAGGTATATGCAGTCTGGGAACATGTTACCACCAAAATTCTATATTTGAGGTATTTAAAAATAAGCCAAGAGAAGTCTAGCTTTAGCAAGAAAGGGGGTATCTGAAAATATTTCTTAACTCTCCACTTCTTCAGTTTATGAAAGCTATTCCAACTCATATTGCAAGGAAAAGTTACGGGTCATTAAAAATTAGTATTCCTATAACAGATAATTTGTCTGTTCACCTTTCATTGTTTTGACAAGTAGTATTCAATTTCATCTTATCTACATCTCCCTGTTATTTTCTGCTCTACATTTAACCCTGCTTTAAAAGTGAGCATAAAGCAGGACTACCTGAAGAACCATATGGAAGGGGAGCTTCTCAGAGTTTTCCAGGCCAGGGCCGAGGAAACAGCCCTGTGCTTTGTGCTGTGGGCCTAGCCAGGATCTCTAATAACAGCCCTGAGTATAGCCTCCCCACTGCCCAGCCCAGCTGAACATGATCTGGGGTGAGGACTGAGGATTTGGGAATAATTGTGCTGCTTCTGTTTACATTTATTAAGGGAAAGCAGCAGTGTAGACCTCTCCAGATTTAGTAGTGTAAATTTCTTTACATTAACATTTATGTGTTTTGCATGTTTATATGAACATTGAGAATGTTTTTGCTCACTGCAAACAAGAACCTACATTTTCCCATCTTTGTTGTGACCAACCATCCACTTTGCTTAACACTAAGGAGGTTGTGGGACACAGGACTTCCCATTTCAAAATAGGGACTGTCCTAGGCAAACCAACATGAGTCAGTCACACCTTGCAGACTTCCCACCTCATGGTCTCCAATTGGTAGTGAAACAATTGTAATCTGTTTTATTTGCTTCCCAACTCATATAAATGTCTCATTTTCAGCCTTTCCACCTAAATCACTCTGGGGTATTTGTAGCTGGATAAAGCTTCTGACAGACCAGTCACCAGAAGCGGGAGGAGAGCTAAAAGAGAGTGTTGCTTAGCCCCTTTTCTCTTTGGAGACCAGGAAAGAAAAAGTCCTTGGAGGTAATGCAACTGTAAGTTTTCCATTTCCTCAAAGCATTGATGAAGATTTCAAGTTGCCTGAATTCAGGCGGCTCAGGCCTCCTTAATCTGACCCTTCAATGAACCCAGAGTTTAATACTGATAGAGTTGGATGGGGAAACATTCCCCCTGTCACGTTCTAATTCCTTCCTGTGGCCCCTGTGCACATGGTTTCTAGTGGGGAAACAATGATGCTACCTGCTTTATGGTTTTGAAGGGCAGGATTTGCAGTGATTTTTCCAGAGACCTATGGGGAAAGAAATTTTACTCTTAGGTTCTTTCAGTGGGTCTAATAATTAAATCAACATGAGACAGATTAATAAGATAAAATAACCAAATTTAATTACATACATATGTATGGGAACCCCACATACAGAGGGCCAAGATCCTGCATACGTGAATGTTTAGAGACAGAAAGGGAAAATGAGGTATATATGGCATCCTGAACCGAGGAATGATGTAAGATGCCTTAAGGGCATCAGAGGGGAGGAGGGGAATTTGCAGGATGATAAGAAGTGCAGATGTTCAGTAGTTAGAAGTTTGCCCTGCCCTATAGATAGGTCATAAAAAGTCATTTCTGGTAATAACTCATTCTGGGCAACGCCCCAATTTAGATTCTTCTGGATAATTGAGGAGCAGAAGTTTCTCCTGAGCCCACAGGGTTAAGCTGCTTTCAGCTCAAACTAATCCACATGCCAAAGTGGCACATCATGGGGAAATTTGTTCTGAACCCATTCAAAATCCTGATATGAGTGGTTTCAGGATATTTGTAAGAAAAAAATAGCATTTGTAAAGAACTTTGCTTGAAAATATCGTAAAAGAAGAAATCTCGTTTTCCTACCCATTTCCCAGTTAGATGAGGTGCCTGCTTGGGTAGCCTTTTACAATCTTTTCTATGAAATCTCTTTAATTACTGTGCCAAAAATTTATTGTAAGAGCAAATTCCTTTTTTAGTTTAAGACATTAGTGATAGTTTTTAAAACTTGTTTTTTTTTTATGAGTAAGAATGTTTATTTCAAGAATGTATAATTATTTCAGTTTTATAAAATCTATTAAAATCTTGCAACACATTAATACTTCTAAGGATAAAAACCATTTATTTTCATAGAGGCTGAGACAGCTATGAAAATAGATAACATATGTCTGAAAAGCACATAGAAAAATCAAAATTTAGTTATAATTTCTTAGAGTACACATTGTTTTTCTTTATGTCAGACAATGTAGTGTACAGTGCTTAAACTTGGTAGTATCTTCACCAATTAGCCAAAGAAAGAATATTTGTTTTAAAAATAAGTTTATGATGTTTAAAGTTCATTTTAGTGTAGGTCTTTGTACCCAGGTAAGAAATGGTTGGCTTTTTTGACCCCTATTATTGTTATTTATCCAAATTAGTTCCCTCCTCTTCACTCGTTTCAAGGAGTTTTTTTCTCTGACCTCCCTCCCGCCCCCTGTCTGTTCTTCATCCTGGGCTCTCCCTGACCTCCATGACCTAAGGACCCATTTGGATAAGTTTCTCTGGGTTGGCTTTGCTTACTTTATTCTCCGTAAGGGTTTAGGGTTCCAGACCATCCTCAGGTCCTGTAGATAGCAATAGCTCTCATTGTCCAGACAGGAGGCCCACAGGACCAGCTGCTCCATCCCTCACTCAGCAAGCTGCTGTGGAGCCCACACCTGCCTCATCCTGGGCTACTGTGTCCTTTTTCCATTTCTTGCTGCTCCTTGAATTTATAGGAGCACCCTTCAGGATTCATGCAGGGAACTAACAGCGAGCCAGCACCTACTATGTGCTCTATTTGGTTTCACTGCATTCCTGATTTTAGTGTCCCTTATTGAGTGCATTACAGGTCAGACTATTCAAGGATTCTCTTTGCTTATTCACTTCACTCATGAAATAAATGCACTGTTGAACCTCCAGCATACTGGAATACTCATTCCAGACATGTTGAGTTGTTCTTTATCCTTAGCTTCTTTCTTGGATGTGGGTGGCATTCACAGGTTGGACTCTTCAGTTCTTTCAGTCTTCTCAGAGATTGTGGTACACCTTTGGGTTCCATGTGCACCTGCATCAGGAGTTCATGATCAGTATGTATAATCACCCTCAGCGTTTCATATCTATCCAGTGTAGTGGGAAACTCCTAAAAAACTCTCTTTATAACTGTTGCTTATACACATATTTGGGATTCATATGTAAATATAGTAATTTCCATATTCATTGTATATTCTTTTATTTCCATTTATTTCTTTATTCTGTATCACACATATATATACATGTATATACATGTATATATATACACACATATATGTGTGTGTGTCTGTGTGTGTGTGTGTGTGTGTGTATGCCCTTTAAGAAAAGGTGAACTTACCAGCCATTAAAGTGATACCTTAAGGAATCAGTAAAACTTTGATATATGTCACATCCAGGTGCTGGTTAGTAAAGAATGCCACATAAACTAGCCCAATACTAATGAATGGAATTGTGCATTTTTCATTGCCACAAAACATTTGGAGAACAATTATTGGAGTAGTTAGCCTGAAAGAAATAAAATACGAATTTCATATTGCTTCATTATCACTAATAGAAAGAAAGGAAGGACAGTTGTCAGATATATAAAATGGGAGTAGGAATGGTAGAAATGGTAGAAATTACATTCTGTTTTCATCTTACTTGTCAATCACTTTTGAAGCATTCTGCTTTTCAGGTTAACCCACTTAGTTTTGGTCTGAAGGGAGGAAAAGATGGCAGAAGCAGCTTAGAGCAATTATTCCTGTCTTTTTCTATCTACCCAATGACTTTTTTTTTTTTTATCATCATCTGAAGACATACTTAGTGATTTTAGAGAGAGGGGAAGGGACAGAGAGACAGAGACAGAGAAAGACAGCTATGTGAGAGAGAAACAGTCAGTTGCTTCTGGCAAGTGCCCTGACCGGAATGGAAATTGCAGCCTAGGCATGTGCCCTGACTGGGAATTGAACTGGCGACCTTTCGGTTTATGGGACGATGCTCCAATCAACTAAGTTACACCAGCCAGGGCTCTGCCTGGTGGCTTATAACGCTTATTTCCCACCTTGCCTTTATGTTTTCAATCAAGTTTTCTTTTGTAAATATGCCCTTTAAGCTGATAACGTTTTCCAATTGATAATCTACTTTGAAGACATCAGAAGTATAGGTCTCTGCAGCTCTTGAGGACAGGGTGCTAAGTACAACAGCTTTCACTGCACAGGTGCATCGCTGAGTGTGTCTAGCCCACAGAATAGCCATCAGTAGGTGCAATGCAATCCAGCTTTCTCTTAGAAACAGTTAACTCAAGTCCTCAACCAAAAGTGGTAAGAAAACCAGTTGAAGATAGACCACAGGGATGTTGCAGTTACACAGGTTCTTTTAACAGATGGCAGAGTCTAATAAGGTTTTTGTTTTCTACTTCTAATTTTTTATATTTTCTAAGTTTATGTGTTTCAAAATTTTTTAATGTAAATCTTTTTTTCTTCCCTTTCTTTTAAGGTTGCTGGTGTTGTCGGCCGTGCAGACCTCCTAGGTGCCCTGTTCTTTCTTTTATCCTTCCTGGGCTACTGTAAAGCATTTAGAGAAAGTAAGCATGATGTTTGTCTTCTTAATTTTATGATGGGAAATTATCTGTTTATATAAGTTTATCACTTTGACGGAATGTGGGACAAAGGGTAGAAGCTCTCAGTAGTCACAAGGAAGCTTCCTGTTATATGGTGAAACCAAGAGCTTCAGCTCTTGGCACTAAAGCAGTTGTGATTGATTTTTGTGGTTTTACTTCCAGCAAAATTGTAGGGGAAAATAGCTTTTGGTTCTTTTTTATTTAAAACTCTTAGAGAAAAAAAATAGAAAAATGCTATAGCTGTGAATATGTACCTGGAGTGTGAGGTTCTTGTTTTTTCATTGGAGCATTATTAATACTTAGAAAGAAAGTCATTGTTGGAATTGAAGTAACAGTTGTGGTGGGGTAGGAGATGCATGTGTGTGGAGGGAATGCCTGGATATTAGCATCAGTACATTTATTGAAACACAGCAGAATCCCTGTATAATTCTACCCATTTTATGGATTCTTTTATCAGTTCTTCCAAATTGTTTTATCATAGAATTTGGATATGATGCATTTAGCTTATATAGCAGTTTACACATGGTAGCTCCAGCAATAGTTACACATTCAATTTCTGTATCTAAAGAAGTTAGAAGTTTATGGACTATAGAACTCTCTCCTTATATATCACAATCAACTATTTATATTTTGTTGAGGGGAAGGGAGTGAAGGTCATGATTTCCTATAGAATGCTAGAACGATTGAGGCAGAAGCAGCTATACTGTAGCTTTGCTGAGCCTGTTCCACGGTGTTTTTCAAAGCTTGGGACAGTCCAGGGCTGCCAGGGCCTTAATATTGTCATATACTAATGCATGCCCTTTGATGTCTCCTGTGGGTTAATCTCTTATTAATAATGAAAAGCAGGTCACTCATTCTAGATTTTGTGTGTGCTGGGGCTGATGAAATGGGAGAGCTCAGGGTTGGTAAATGGGCCCAAGGGCCAATTCCAGCCCAGTACCTCTTCTCATTCAGCCCACAAACTAAGCATGATTTTTACAATTTTAAATGGTAGGGAAATAAAAATAAACAAGACTTAACATTTAAGTCCCCACCCCATTTTATTATTATATTTTATCGCACTCAGATAAAAACCACACTTTTTCCTTTGACTTATTTTTTTGACAAAGCAGAGAGCTTGGGAAAAACCGACTAGAACATCTTCAAGTTCAGAGAATAGTGGTAGTGACTTTTCTTCCTGAGACTGCAAGTTAACTTAGCCATAAGGCATGTCCAGTTCTTTCTGGGTTCAGGATCTCCCCATCTATGATAATAATACAATAAAACTCAAAAGAGACACATGGCCCCAGGGATCTGGTCGGGTGGGGAATTATACCTGCCCAGCCTCATAGCACATTCTGCACTGTGGTGTAGCTTTTCCATAAGTTTGTGAATCAGTAATGGGAGTGGGAGATAGGGAAGGGGTCCATTTATTCCCTCACTGTTTTGTTCATCACAGACAATGGTATTTCATATTCTTAAGCTGGCAATTAAATCTGAATTTGTAGTTAGGTAAGATAACAATTTACTAGTAGTCTTATTTTTCCTGAAGAAAATTGATAATGAAGTCTGTTGGTTTTTCTTAGAAACAACTCTAAAGTTTTTGGAGTATTATTTTATTAATTTTAACATCCTTTAAAGTAACTACTTCCTATTCTGAATAGATTTCTAAGACATCAGAAGTGCTTTTTGAAGAAAGTACTGAATGTTGATAGTTTTAACATATGTGGGACACACTATTTAAAAGATATAAAAAAACCTCTCTTTAATTCTAAAGATTGTGCTTATAAAATAATGGAAACACTATCAGGAAACTAAAATATCAGGTGAACCAATACATTTATTAGCTTCCTTTAAATGGCATATTCTCACAGAATGGTGAAAAACTAAAGACTTTATATCGTTTTCCAGGGTCCTTTTACTAACCTTTTCTCTGTTCCAATTCACATATATACATATTCTGATATATGTATCTGTTTTTAATTCATTTGTGAATTATAAAATTTTTTCTGAGAGCCATCCATACAAAAGGTAGACTTTTTTAGAATAAAGCTTTTGAAAACTAATACCAAAGGTAAAAGTACTTAATGTGTGATGGAATTTCAGTTAATACTTTGATTCAAGAAAAATTAGTCAAATGTAATTTGACTAATTAACTATTAGCAATAAAGCTTTCTTTTTTTAGTCCAGGAGCATTCTTTTAACATTTATAACATTTTTACTTTAAAATTGGGAAGATTTTATAAAGAGATTGTTATAGGCCTTTCATGTTAAGGATGCAAATGTTTTTGAGAAAGCTAACCTTGAAATATTTAATGTTTGCACACCAATAGCAATGGTAGATGTGGCTTTCTGTGGAAATCCTTTTAAGAATGTGAATAGATTTTCATTTGGTTGAAGTTACTTAGAACAGTTAGAAGACAAATGGATGGATAAGAAAACCTTTGAAGAAGGCTTCCTGTTGGCCTCTTGCCTACAGGCTATCTGACCCTCCCAGGCTCTGTTTTTCTCTTCACTTGAACTCTCTTAAGGAAAAGGAAAGAGTGGATTAAAATGGAGCCTGCAGACCTGCCTCCAGATTGGTATGGTTCCTTGCAGTCACCGACAGCTTATTTAGTTTTTGGAAAAGATAAAACTATAGGAGGTTGCCCCTTTACATACATCTAGGCCTCGCATCTTGACCTGAAAGTTATTTTTGGCCATGGACTTTTGTTTCCTTTCTGTCCTCTGACTGTGTCCTTCTGCCCACACAGGTTTTGAGTTACATCAGAATGGTTTTTTTCTTGGGAGTTTAAAGTGGGTTGAAAACACTCATCCCTCAAGCTGCATTCTCCATCATTTTGAGTTGGTTTTCACTGCTCTTTTCAGTTCCCACTCATTGCCTTCCCAGATGATGATGGAATGATTGAACTCTGCCTCCCAAGCTTGTTCCAGGTGTGGAGGTGCAGAACAACATTGAGTCTTGAGAGAGGGTCTTTGAGACTTCTGGCCACGATGGAGGTATAAACAGACATGCTGCATCTCCCTCCACAACTAAGAAGAAATACAACTACCTCAAAACTAGAAACAACCAGAAGTTCCAGAAAATCAAACTGCATGGAAGTCCAGCAAACAAAGATATAAGGAAAAAATACTCATCCAGACAGGAAGGCGGGGCGGAGCCAGGGCAGAGAGGTCATGGTGTGGTGGTGGCAGTAGTGGCGGCAGTGGCAGGCTGGCAGAAAGCGCAGTCACATGTTTTAAAAAGTCAGGAGGGACACCTGGGGAGCGTTCCCAGCTCTTCACCGGACCTCAAAGCTCACAGTCCAAGCACCGGGGAAAATCAAGCCTCCTTGTTACTGACTGCGCAGACTAGTGGGGGTTGAGGTGGAGGCAGAAACTGCCAGTCTCTGCAGAGTCTGCTTGTTTAAAGGGCCTCCACTGTCCTAGAAGGTCTGCAGACCCACTCACTCTGGGAACAACGGCCTGGGCAGTGGCTGGAGGGGTGCCAGTCTGGTGTGGAAGTGGGAGAGGTGCCTGGAAAAGGGGCAAGTGCTGGGCAGATGGCATTGTTCCCTCTCGGACCCCTCTCCCACATACAGTGCCACAACGTGGTGAAACAGGTCACCCTGTACTGATGAATACCTAAGGCTCCACCCCTTACAATATAACAGGAGTAATAGCTCTACCTGGGATGCAGAGGCAAACAAACACAGGAGCCTGTCAGAATGAGGAGACAGAGAAGTATGGCCCAAAAGGGGAAACAGATCAAGGTTCCAGTGGGAGAACTAAGTGACAAGGAGATAGCCAACATAACAGATGAGGAGATAGACAATCTAACCGATGCAGAATTCAAAATACTGGTGATAAAGATGCTCACAGGCTTGAGAGATGTGCTTGAGTACGGCAAACACATAAGAGAAGTCAAGGCTATGCTAAGTGAAATGAAGGAAAATCCACACACAACCAATGGTGAAGGGAAGGAAACTGGGGTTCAAATCAATGACTTGGAACATAAGGAAGAAAAAAACAGTCAACCAGTGCAGAATAAAGAGGCAAGAATTGAAAAAAGTGAGGGAAACTTCCCAAATTTTGTGACGGAGATGGACATACAGGTCCAGGAAGCACGGAAAGTCCCAGGCGAGCTGGACCAAGAGGGGACCACACCAGGACACATCATGACTGAGATGCCAAAGATGAAAGATGAAGACAGAGTCCTGGGGGCAGCAAGAGAGAGGAGGAGAGTTGCCTACAAGGGGGTGCTATAGGACTATCAGCTGATTTCTCAGAGGACACTTTGCAGGCAGGAAGGGACTGGCAAGAAGTATTCAATGTGATGAAAAGCAAGGACCTACAACCAAGATTACTCTATCCAGCAAAGCTATCATTTGGAATGGAAGGGCAGATGAAGTGCTTCCCAGATAAGGGGAAGCTAAAGGAGTTCATTATCACCAAGCCATTATTATATGAAATGTCAAAGGGACTTAAAGGAAAAGAAGATCAAAACTATGAACACTAAAATGACAACAAACTCAAGTATCAACAACTGAATCTAAAAAATAAAAACAAAATCCAACTAAGCAAACCAGAATAGGAACAGAATCATAGGTATGGGGATCATTTGGGGGGTTATCACCTGGGAGGGTGGAGGGGGAGAAATGGGGAAATGATGCAGGGACTGAGAAGCATAATCAGTTGGTACAAAATAGACAGGGGGATGTTAAGAATAACATACAAAAGGATGAAGCCAAAGAACTTAAATGCATGATCCGTGGAAATGAACTAATGGGTGTGAAATTGCTGGAGGGAAGAGGGGTACTGGGCACAGGAGAGCAAAGGGGAAAAAACTGGAACTACTGTAACAACATAAATATAATATACTTAAAAAGAAAAAAAAGAGGGTCTTACACTCAGTTATTAGCTTATTTGGAGGAAGTCATGTGTCCTACACACAAGGCATTTCTCTGTCCCCTCCTTAAAGTTCTGTGCTCTGAGCCCGCCCTGCTGTAACCTCAGGATCCAGCAGAGCAGAACAGGACTTTGTGACTGGAAGCCCAGCCCCCTTCCCATGCTCTACTCTGCCCAGCACCATCAGAACAGTACCTTCACTCTGCCAGCTACTCTGCTGTCCTCTCTGGTCCTTTACAACTCCCAAATTCCCCTTTGTCTTATTATCTCCCAAACCAGTACTGATGAAGTCAGGTGGAGCCTTTTCCTAGTCTCTGTTGACAGAGGTACTATGTTTCAGCATCTCTTCTCTGTGTTAGATTTTTCCATACTTCTTTTTAAACATGCTAAAATAGATAACTTGTTTATAGATAACTTTCTGGGATAATTTGTAAAGATCATGTTGATGTCCAATTTTATAAATATGATGGCTGAGTTTTTTTTAAGAGGAGCAAGGTTTTCACAAACCAATAATACCTTCACAGAGAAGAAGCAGTAAGAACTCCATATGCAAAAATAATTCTGGTTAAGGATTTTATAAGACTTTTTTCTGATTCTGTTCTAAAATGGCATACAGGATTATTTTGGTCATTCATTCTTTCACCAAAAATCAAACATTAAGGGCATCCTTTGTACCAGGCCCTGTGTCAAGGATACAAAAACTTAAAAGACACTGCCCATACCCTTGAAGAGCTTGGGGTCTAGTATAGTTTGATTAAAATAAAGCTTCCATTATTCAGAATGCTCAAGGAACAGAATGTTCTGGTTTTCTATACTTCCCTGTTAAATTTTTCCTTCCTTTACCCACCTCACAGCAGGTACTCAATAAGTATCCTCTTTTTTTTTTATGGTTTGGTTATGCAGAATTGGTGACTGTGATCTCGGTACTGCTAATTTCTTTCTTTCTTTGCCCCAGAATGTACAGTGTTATTTTATTGAGATATAATTGACATATAACATTGTATTAGTTTTACACGTACATCATAATGATTTGATATGTGTATACAATCTGTCCAGAAAGTATTCCGCCATGTAATATGAAAAATAGAGACCTTTATTAAAGAAGGTACAAGAAACATTGTACACAGGACAGTGACGCCTCAGTCTCTTTCAAAGTAGGCACCTTGGGACCTCACAGTGTTCCCAGTCACCATCAGCTGCCCCATCATATTTTCCTGAATGTCATTGACAGTCTGAAATCCCTTCCCTTTCAAAGGTGATTTTAGTTTTGGCGAAAGCCAGAAGTTGCAGGGAACCAACTCTGAGCTGTAGGAGTGCCGAGTCACCTGGGTGATTTGATGTTTTGCCAAAAACCTCTGCAGGAAATGTGATGCACAAGCGGGTGCATTGTTATGATGAAACCAGTTGCCCACAGCTGCGGCCTTCTGAATCATCCAAACAGTTTCCGTGGAGGAATGTTCAAGCTTAATGCAAAGTTTGATGCAAATTTGTTGCTCTGCTAGCTCAGTCATTTTGAATGCGATGGCCACACAGTACACATGCTCACTCAGTGGCATCTACCGCCCCTACTGACTAGTACAGTGAAGTCGTCATTGTTCATGCATGTCCACTCTCCTTGGCTGTCAGGTTACATCAATGTTGCACGAACTGTTCTTGTTATATTAACAATGGCTGGACTTTTTCCAGACAGACCTCATATATTGCAAAATGATTACCACAGTAAGCCTAGTTGACATCTATCACCACACATAGTTACAAATTTATTTTTCTTATGATGAGAACTTTTAGGTTTACTCTTAGCAACTGTCAAATATATAATACAGCATTAATGGCAGTCACCATGCTGTACATTATACCCATCAGATTTATTTATTTCATAACTGGAAGTTTGTCCTTTTTGTTACTTTCATCCACCCCACCCCACCTCTGGCAACTACTAATCTGTTCTTTGAGTTTGTTTTTTTTCTTCTTTTATTTTTTCACATTTCTTATAAAAGTGAGATCACATGGTATTTGTTTTTCTCTCTCTTGACTTATCTAAGTTAGCATAATGCCCTCAAGGTCCATCATTTTTCACAAATGACAAGATTTCCTTTTTTGTAGCTAAATAATATTCCATTATGGGTACATATCACGTTTTCTTTATGCATTTGTCTGTCAGTGGACACTTAGATTATATCTATGTCTTGGCTTTTGGAAATAATACTGCAGTGAACATGGGGGGTGCATATGTCATTTAAAGATAGTGATTTCATTTCCTTTGGATAAATACCATGAAGTGGAATTGCTGGATCATATAGTAACTCATTTTATATAGCTAATTTCTTTCAGCTACTCTCTATTATATTTCCTTGTGTCAGACAGAGAAGAACCCTTGATACTGAATGGAGATCAGATGTATATATTTTCATCTGGATTTTAAGATATCTTAAGAAATAGTCACATTTTTATCTTCCCCTATCTAGTCAGTGTGGACTGTACAAAGAGCCAAGTGGTAAACACATGTCATGGCAATGAGGATTCCTTGTTCCTTTTTCTTGTGTTGTCCATATGTTTGTAACTGTTCCATTGAAAATCAAAGCTCTTTTGTGGTGGAAGTTCAGTATTTATTGGATAGAAATAATAATGCTATTTATTATTTAAACTTATGTTTAAAGTGACCTGGTCTTTGTTCTTTTTGTATCTGAACATAAATTCGAAGAAAGGTCCAGCATTAGTTACATATAAACTTGAAGTTCAAGAAATGTTTTTGCAGAGGAACAGATTTAATATTTTTTAATAAGGGGACAAAAAATTGAGTACCCTGAAATTAATGAGTTAACTAGTTAAAAAGCTCTTTCAAAGGATACATTTCTTTTTGATAACCTCATTAGCTTTCTTTATAGATGTGATGTCTGTATTACAAATCTCTAGACAATTTTTAACTGCCTGAGTTTATTAACGAGCAATTCTCTACTAACCTCTGGAATCCTGGGATTTTTAGAAAATGAGAAAAATCTACACCCATAACATTTGTCTGCACTTTTTTTTTTTTTTTTTTTGGGTGCTTAAATAGAATATTTTCAATCAAGATCTTTTGCAACAGAATCCTTTTTTAGAAAAAATTTTCTTATAAAGGAAGAATACATTTCTCATAAAAAAGGAAAAGCACTAAGATTAAGTTGATGCTGCACTGGTTATTGTTTGTGAGTGTCCAAAACAAAAAAGTATTCTTATTATGTGACATTTTGTCAATATTTTTCTCTTTCTTAAAGCCTCATTTCAAATTGGGGACATAATCTCTTGCTAGAATAGCCAAAACAATTTTCCTAAGTTAATACCTTAAAATACTTGTTTCATGGAAGTGAAAACTAAGAAGAGAAATTTAATTACTCTCATTTATTGGGGGGGAGGAGAGAATCTTCAGGAGGGGAATGAATTTGCTGCATAAGTAGAAGAACCGTTTTAAATTCTGATCTATCATAAAAGACAAAACAGTTGTTTTAAATTCTTAAACTTTATTTGCTGTATTGCTCTCCTTATCACAGTTCAGGCAGCTAACATACAGTAACTCTTACATTTAGGATATCATTTCCTCATAGTTTTGTTTTGATTTAAGACATCTCTTTTTATCTGACTTAGAATCATGCTAGCTTTAAAAAATAGGGCAATTGAGTAACTCACATAGTGTTGTAGGACCCTTGCGTTTGGATTTGGGGTCTTTGCTGACTGAATTGTGACAGCGGTATTTCATGTGTGTTCTCTTTTCTCTGCCTTCATGTTCCTTTGGTTTCTGCATTGCTCGATTTTCTCAAGAATGGTCTTGTATTTAAGAAAGGCAATGTCTGACTTCTTTCATTTTCCTGGGGGAAGCACTGATTGTTTTGGATCGAGAATCTGATGCTCATTGTGTTGCTCTGGCAGAGAGAGTCAAGGCCACCTGTCAGGGTGGCTTGGTTCCCAAACGCAACTTGATGTGCCAGTTTCAAGGCAGCAGAGATGCCAGGCATTGAGTGGTGAAGAGGGTTGCTCGTATAATGTGTTGCTTTTTCTGAAAGATCTTCCCACTGGAAAATAGTGCCAAGTCTGAGGCATGTGCTTCATTAAATTGACCACATCTGTTGGCACTTCTGAGTATTAGCACTGACAAGTGTCTTTCTCTTAGTGCATTTTTGTTTTGTGGTTTCCCCTGTGCTTCCTCCACTCCATTTTTCTTTGCCTCCATTTACCTAAGTGATTGAATTATCTTAGATGTTAGCGACATATACAGAAACAAAGAAAATGTTTTCTAGGTCTATTTCTTTAAGTTCTGGATCATAAACTGTTGATGTTTCCTAAAGCTGTATAATAATCTTAGAGCAAGTTGTCTTTTTAAGTGATGAGAGATGTCTCATTTAAAAAAAAAAAAAGTTTGTTTTCTTTCTCTCCTCCTTAGCAGACTGAATGGAGGTGAGATGGAGAACTCTGGGTAAAGGTAACATCTTAAGACGCTTCCACAGAGCTATGCACCAGTTAGAATTCCCTGTTTGGGAAAGATTTTTTTGAATAAAAATATTCACAAATGCCACTGAATTAGAGATGATGTCTGCCTCTCAGGATTTATTTTCACTGTTTTTAACAGTTACTTACAGGTTTAAAATTATAATAGTCAATTTTTCTATGCCTTTTAATAATTCTTATGTAATTTTTAAAAAATATTTTTTATAAACAGTCTCTCACACAGTGGAAATTTTTTTTTTGTGAGGAGTTTCGAGAACTAAATTAAAAGTGAAAAGACTTGACTTTTGGCTGTATTTGTTGACATTAAACAAATTGTTAACTATTTTTTCAGTTTAAAAAATATTTTTTTAATATGCCTTATTGATTATGCTGTTACAGTTTTCCCAATTTCTTTTCCCTTTGTTCCCCTCCACCCAGTGACCCTCCTCCCTCCGGTTGTCCCCCCTCTTAGTCCATGTCCATTGGTTGTGCATATAGTTCTTCTAAACATCTTCCTATCTACTTCACTCCCTAAATATGCTTCTTAATTCCTGTACCATCTCCCTCACTTTCCCCCATTCCCCCTCCCCACTGACCCCCCCCAATATGTTCCCCATACCTATAATTCTTTTTCCACTCTCATTGCCTACTTAGTTTGCCTTTGTTTCGATTCCCTAGATTCTGTTGTTGGTTGTTGTGATACAGTTTTCATTTTAATGTTCATAGTTTCGATCCTCTTTCTCCTAAACAAGTCCCTTTAACATTTCATATAATGATGGTTTGAATCTGATGAACTTTTTGAATTTTACTTTGTCCTGGAAGCACTTTCTTTGCCCTTCTATTCTGAATGACAGCTTCACTGGATAGAGTACTTGCGGTTGTAGGTTTTTGGTTTAATTCCTTTGAATATTTCTTGCCAGTCCTTTCTTGTCTGCAGAGTTTCTTTTGAGAAATCAGCTGATAGTCTTATTGGGTCCCCTTTGTATGTAATTCTCTTTCTTTTCTCTTGCTACTTTTAAGATTCCCTCTTTATCCTTAATTTTTGATATTTTTATTATAATTGTCTTGGTGTAGTTCTCCTTGGGAGCCCTGGCTGGTTTGGCTCAGTGGATTGAGCGTCGGCCTGCGAGCTAAGTGTCGCTGGTTCGATCTTCCAGTCAGGGCACATCAGAGAAGGAAAACTCTGACTCCAAAAAACCTCCGCTGCCTTGCGGCATACCTCTTCAGAGGAAAGGCTAAGGGAGTAAACCCCGACAGAAAATCCGGAGCCGGAGTCCCTAAGGCGGTTTGACATTGTAGTCAACACCGGCAACTCCTGCGGCGCACCTGAAACCAAGCTGAATTGACTCCGTCTTTCCCTTGGACCCTTCAGCTGCGAAGAGAGGGGGTGTCTGCTGCATGGGCAACAGCAGACCCTCCATATCACCCTGCCCAGGCTCTGTAGCTTCAGCTTCACTGGAGAGGACACTCCAGCGTCATCACAAGATGTCGATTCAACACGGGAGGAGACAGATACCGTGTCACTCCCGAGTCGGACTGCACAGCCATTCTCGGCGGTGCAGATAGACTCTTAAGAAGCTACACCATCGTCTCTCGAGACGGACGGCTGCCAACGACGAGTTCTCCTTGGGTCCAGTTTTTTTGGAACTCTCTGTGCTTCCTGGACCTGTAAGTCTATTTCCTTCCCCAAGTTAGGGAAGTTCTGCTTCATTATTTTTTCACATAATTTTTCAATTTCTAGTTGCTCTTCTTCACCTTCTGGCAACCCTATGATTCGGATGTTGGCCCACTTAAGCTGTCCCATAGGTTTCTGAGCCTCTCCTCATTTTCCTCACTTCTTGTTTCCTCTTTCTGCACTGGTTGACTGTTTGTTCCTTCCGTATGTTCCAATTTGTTGATTTGATCCCTGGTTTTCTTTCCCTCACCACTAGTTTCGTAGGTGTTTTTGTTCATTTCAGCAGGACTAGCCTTCATTCCTTCCCCATCTTGTTTAAGATCTGCTGTTACGTCTGTAAGCATTCTTATAACCAAAGCTCTGAACTGTGCCTCAGAAAGATTTCCTATCTGCTGCTTTGTTAGATTAGATATTTGCTCTCTGGTCAGCTGTGTCACCGGGATCTCTATCATGGTCTGTGCCATCCTGACAGTTTTGTGTTTACCTTTGCTTCCTGGTCGGGGCTGTCACACCTCCTCTGCTACAGGTGGCGGAGCCCCATGCACTTGTCACAACTGGGCGACCCTTCTTTCCACGCTGTGGCATTTTCTGTGGGGGTGGGGTTCCAAGATGGATTCCCGCTGTTCACTCCCCGCTGAGAGACCGGGAGCCTCCTGCTCTGTCCCAACCCCCTCTGAGCCTCACAGTCTAAGGCAATGGGGGTCTGTCTTCCCCGGGGTTGGACTCACAAGCTCGCGGGTCTGGTCTGCAGTCTGGGGTGCTCCCCAGGTGCTTCTCACCTCCCCTTAAATATGGGTGTCTGTGCTTACTGCGGTCCTGCTGCCATCGCGGCTGCTGCCGCCACCAGCACAGCTTGACATCTCTGCCCCAGCTTTGCCCCTCCTACCCGTCTAGACGAGCACCACTTCTTTATAACTTCATATGTTGGACTTCCATTTATTTCCTGGAACTTCTGGTTATTTCTGGTTTTGTGGTAGTTGTATTCCTTCTTAGTTGTGGAGGGAGATGGAGCGTGTCAGTCTAGGCCTCCATCTTGGCCGTAAGTCTCCTGTGTGTGTTTGCCTCTGTGTCTTAGGTAGAGCTGTCACTCCTGTTACATTGTAGGGGGCAGAGCCTTAGGGATTCGTCAGTACAGGGCGACCTGTTTTACTACCTTGTGGTGCTGTAAGTGGGGGAGGGGTCTGAGAAGGAACAATGCTGCTTGCCCAGCACTCACCCCTTTTCCAGGCACCTCTCCCACTTCCACACTGGACTGGTGCTACTGTAGCTGCTGCCCTGGCCGTTGTTCCCAGAGTGGGTGGGTCTGCGGACATTCTAGGACTCTGGGGGCCTTTTAATCAAGCGGACTCTGCTGAGAAACCAGCAGTTTCTCCCTCCGCCCCAACCCTCACTGGTTTGCAGTCAGAAACAATGAGGCTTGATTTTCCCTGGTGCTGGGACCATGAGCTTCGAGGTCCGATGAGGACCTCCTGACTTTTTAAAACGTGCAACTGTGCTTTCTGCCAGCCTGTTGCTGCCACTGCTGCTGCCACCATCACACTGCATCCTTTCCTCCCCAGCTCTGTTCCTCCTACCTGTCTGGATGAGTATTTTTTTCTTTATATCTTTGTTTGCTGGACTTCCATGCAGTTTGATTTTCTGGAACTTATGGTTGTTTATAGTTTTGAGGTAGTTGTGTTCCTTCTTAATTGTGGTGAGAGACACAGCATGTCTGTCTATGCCTCCCTCTTGGCCCGAAGTCCCAAATTGTTAACTTTTTGGTATTAAATTACATCTCATAATTGCATAACAAATACAATAATTAAATAAGATTTCTGCTGACATGAAAATAAATGAAACTACTGATTGAATAGATACTTACTGAGTGTCAACTATATGCGAGGTGTCCTACCATTATCTGTTTCCGTTTTCTTATTAAAATGCTCAGACTTGGAAATAAAAGGTTGATTTGCATTAGTGATTAAATAAGAACATAGTCACAAAAACAGAAAGTCCAAATTCATCTAAATTCTGCTGTATATTGGCAATTATTAGTATTAGTCACCTTGACAAATCCAAACTGAAAGAAAATCTTAATTTGGGAAATTACATGGGTAAAACTATACTACAGTAGGTCATATTACCAGTGTCCGCTAGGCTGGGCTGTCCCCAAACTCAGGACCAGCTTCCCAGTAGATTACTTAATTCTTACATATCCTTTCTTGTTCACCCCCAGTACTGGAAACACTTTGTCAGTGCCATGGTTTATCGTGTACATATATGCCACAAATTTGTAAAGAGACACTTTTGATTTATATGAAATATTTCGTAAACATTACTTAAGTTTCCAGTTTAGATTCTGGAAAAGATGAATTGCGTTTGATTGCTTAGTCTTATGACTCCACATAAAATAACAAATAGCTAATCTGGTAGGGACTTGCAGTGGGGGGAAGTTAGATTTAAATAGGCAAAGTCATTTCATATTTTCTATTTTAAAAAGCAGACTTGAAATACAGACATAGCCATGTGCCAACCATTTCATCCATGGGTTAGGTCTTTGAGCACATGATATAGAGAGTGCTGTGTGGTATAAATACAACATGAATGATACATGTAAATTAAAATTTTGTAGTAGTCACATCATAAAACAATAAGTGAGATGAATTTTAACAATACATTTTATTTAGCCCAATTACTCATTGTAACATGTAATCAATATAAAAGTTATAGAAATATTTTACATTCTTTTTTAAACTGAACTCTTCAAAAATCAGGTGAGTGTTCTACATTTACGACACATCAATAGTAACTAGATAAAATTCAGGTGCCCATTAATTATAATGCCTACTCTTTAATGTATACATATGTATATATATATATGTTTTCATTTGTCTGAAAAAAGTTCAACCATTGTTAATACAACAAGAACAGTTCTCACAACATCGATGTAACCTGGCATCCAAGGAGAGTGGACTAAAGCGTACATGTGGTAACAAAGATGACTTCACTGTACTAGTCAGTAGATGTTACTGAATGAGCATGTGTACTGTGTGGCTGTTGCATTCAAAATGACTGAGTGAGTAGAGCAACGAATCTACATAATATTTTGCATTAAGCTTGAATCCTCCTCCACAGAAACTATTCAAATGATTCAGAAGGCAGCTATGTGCATCTAGTGAATGGCAGCTTCATCACAACAATGCCTGCCCATGCATCATTTCTCGTGCAGCGGTTTGTGGTGAGACATCAAATCACCCAGGTGACTCAGCACCCCTATAGCTCAGATTAGGTGCCCCGTGACCTCTGGCTTTTCCCAAAACTAAAATCACCTTTGAAAGAGAAGAGATTTTAGACTGTTGATAGGATTCAGGAAACTATGACAGGGCAGCTGATAGTGATTGTAAGGTCCCAAGGTGCCTACTTTGAAAGGGACTGAGGCGTCATTGTCCTATGTACAATGTTTCTTGTATCTTCTTCAATAAATGTCTCTTCTATATTGTGTGGCTGGATACTTTCTGGATATATATGTATATATATAAACATAAGCACACACACACACACACACACACACACACATATATATAAATCTTCACCCCAGGATATGTTTACTGATTTTTAGAGAGAGACGGAGGGAGGGAGGAAAGGGGGGAGAGAGAGAGAGAGAGAGAGAGAGAGAGAGAGAGAGAGAGAGACCGAGACCTCAATGTGAAAGAGGAACATTATCGGTTGTCTCCTGTACATGCCCTGACTGGGTATGTGCCCTGAAGGGATGGAAATCAAACCCACAACCTTTTGGTGTATGGGACAACATTCCAACCAATTGAGCAACCTGGCCAGGGCAGTGGTAGTCTAGAATGGTTTTCTGAATGTGAAACTATCACTTAGTTTATAACTAACTACTGAAATTTTGTCTTTGATCTGATATTGCCACTGTTGAGATGTGACACAATATTTAATAATCACTGAAATTGAAGAAACGTCAGCAAGAGACAAAATTGTCTTCATCTTTCATACATTTTCATACTGGATATGTTTGAAGAAAATAAGAATTAGAAGAGAAAATTGAAGAGCAGAACTCATCCAGAAGAATTGTGATAGAGAATTTGAGAGTCTGGATCCCCTACAGAAATTTGGGCTTTGAGAAATGTGAAATTATGCAGTGAGTAGGGAGAAAGCTATCAATAAATCTGAAGGCTGTGTTTTCCATATGTTATTTTTCTGCATTCAATGAAATCTTTGATTTAGCCATCTAAGGAGAAAGCCCCTTTAAATTCCAGGCAAATGAAAAATGAGCTTATGACTTTTGCATCTGTAGTAATTTTTTTTCTATTTCTAACTTTTTTTAAAAAATTGATTTTAGAGAGAGAGAGGCATCGATTTGTTGTTCTACTTATTTATGTGTTCACTGGTTGCTTCTTGTATGTGCCCTGACTGGGGATCAAACTCACAAACTTGGCATATTGGACAACACTCTAACCAACTGACCTACCCAGCCCGGGCTGCCTCTGTAGTAATTTAGCTTTGTCTTAACAGAGTACTTTTAAGAGTAGTCCTTTGGGTGTTTTAATGGAGGACCTGTCCATTTTTTCCTATCCAAATCCACTTACTCTGTATGTTGAGTGGGGGTGGGGATTAACCAATGTTAACGATGTAGTAAAATACAAGCTAATTCAGTTTTTCTAGGGGAAAGAAATGTAAAATGATTAAGGGACCTTCTTATAATGTGAAGAACTGAGAACATCATGTTGGAAAATCATATTATTTGTTAAGAAATATGAACACAAATTGTGGGAGTGGTAGGAGACGCTTTTAAAAAATATCAAATCCAGGTAATTTGGGGGTAGAGAGCCATTTGGTTTCTAGTGAAAAACAACCTAATGCTTAATAGACATGAAAATAGTGAGTGGGCTGAGGCCAAGGGTCCACAGTGCCATCTCCTCATGCTGGGCCTGGAGCATGGCCTATGTGGGGCATAGGAGGGCATGGGAACCAAGGAGGGAATGTCTTTTATCTGTAGAGGAGACCCCTGCCATGGTAACTAATGAGTTCATTTATCATTAAGGGTGTCTGTTTACATAAAAACTGCTAATATGAGAAAATCCTGAAAATGGTTTGACACAGACTCAGGAAGATGTGTTATGGGAGACAGAACTAAATGAACCATACATACACCAAGATGGAGAGGACAGGCCTTAAGGGTGTTGTCTGCCATCCATTTGTGTCACGTCAGAAGATGTGGCAGATGCATCCATGCGCTTGGGCCTTTCTCAAAATCATATTGAAAAGGAGTTAACCAATATGTTAGCTTTAAGGTTATTTTGGCCATAATTTTTTAAAAGATTTTGGTGTCTACAAACACTTGTTTACTAATGATTACTAATAAATGCCTAAAGAAAATAAGTTCCAATAAATATGTAAACACTCAAATTCAATCATGTTAATTTAACAGGGCTTTGTTGTTTTTCTGGCTTGTAATTAGGATATTTTGCTATTACATACATGAAATGTAAGTAATTTCCCTCAGTAAAATTATCATTAGTTTGCTTGATGAACCTAAATAATTCTATATATAATGGTTTTCAGTAAAGAGAACTTGGCTTCTGGGCACTGTGCTGCCTGGAGAGACACTGCCTTAGGGCAGAGCCAAGACCTGAAGTTTGGGGACCAAGTGTGGTCTCACTCTAAGAATATTATAACAGCCATAAGTTTAAAAACAAAATGGGCTGTCATACAAAGTTAATACCTGACACCAAGTTGCTGAAGTAAAGGCCATGTGGCCCCCTGCTGGAAGCATTATAGAAAGGATTCCAACATTTCCATCACTGCAAAAGAGATTATATGCACAGCCTCTAAGAAGCACTCTTCTAACTTTAACTATGTTGTGATTCTATGACTGTGGGCTTATTGCCCCTTGTGGTAGATCGTGTACAGTTACAGTAGTCCCTCTCTATATCGCGGTTCACTTATCGCGGCCTCACTGTATCACGGGATTTTTAAAAATGTTATATTTAATTATTGCGGATTTTTTGCTATATTGTGGGATTTTGAGGTACTACAGTATGTTGTTAAAGTTACGTAAGTTTAAGAGTGTAGAATATGTTTAAGAACATAAGTAGTGTTTATAAAAGTGTGGAAAAGGTTAATAAGGGAGTGGGAAAGGTTAATAAGGGACTGGGAATGGTTTATAAGTGTGCGGGAAGGGCTTATAAAGCCTTAAAATATATATAAATACTAAAATAAATGTAAGGTTCCTACTTCACGGATTTTCACCTATCGCGGGGGGTTCTAGAATGTAATACCCGCGAAAAGTGAAGGAATACTGTATTTCATTCACTGACCATGTGTTGCCTTTCCAGAGTCAGGCAGATTCTGCAGATTCTGCCACTAAAAATTTAAATTGCTTCTACAAGCCAGGCATGTTGTCAGGAATGAACTGTAAACAAATTTCCTGTCTAGGGTGATTCTTTTCAGCCTTTGGCTACATCAGAGTCACTTGGGAGCCTGGTTAAGATGCCAGTTGATGGACTCCACCCTCCACTTTCTGATTCTGCAGGTCTGGGTGGGGCCTGAGAGTGTTTCTAACAGGATCCAAGGGCAGGTCCATCAACCACACATTGTGAGTAGCACTGGTTTAGGGCAATGGTCTCATTTTTTACCCCATACCCTCAGAACATTTGACAAAGACTGATGGTTTTGCTTGTTACAACAGAGGACTGGGAATATTACTGGCATCTAATGGGGACATGCTAGGGGCCCTACTAAACATTCTACAATGCATAGGGCAATCTGCATAACAAGGAATTAACCAGCCCAAACAGTAGTGCTGAGGTTGAGAGACCCCAGTGTAGGGGAAAATTAAGAAAATCAAGTAGTATTTGTAATAAACTGAAGAATATAGTGATAGATTGTGATAAGGATATGCAGGGTGCTACAGCTCAACCTAATTTAATCTGAGTGTCAACTAGGGGCACCAAGGTACATGAGATAGATGCTGTTCTCAGGGGCACCATACATGCATATAGTAGGCCTATTTGCTGTTCTGTGGAGTAAAACTAGAGAATTGAGAAAGCGGGATGGGGTTTCCCAGTTTAAGTGACATTTGACAGCTGTATAAAATGGATTGGATTTTTGGATTGGATTTTGTCAGGGACATTGTAGTCAAAGAGAATAGAATATGCAAAGTACAGTGAGAGCATGTTGGCCAGTGTACCTAAAATACAGTCCCAGAAAAGCCAGAGAGGTTTTCATGTGATCAGGTCAGCAAAGCTTTAAATGCCATTATTCTCAGAAGGGTTATCTTTATCCTATAAACAACAGAAAAAATTAGAAATCCTTAAAACAAGAGTGTTCATTGTTTTTATTTTTAAGTATATTTTATCGATTATGTTGTTACAGTAGTCCCAGTTTTTTCCCCTTTGCTCCCCTCTGCCCAGTACTCCCCCTCCCTCCAGCAATCCCACCCCCCTTAGTTCATGTCCATGGGTCATGCATATAAGTTTTTTAGCTTCACCCGTTCATATATTAATCTTAACTTCCCCCTGTCTGTTTTGTACCAACTGATTATGATTCTGTTCCTATTCTGGTTTGCTTAGTTGGATTTTATTTTTATTTTTTAGATTTAGTTGTTGATACTTGTGAGTTTGTTGTCATTTCAATGTTCATACTTTTGATTTTCTTTTTCTTAAGGAAGTCCCTTTGACATTTCATATAATAATGGCTTGGTGATGATGAGCTCCTTTAGCATCACCTTGTCTGGGAGGCACTTCATCTGCCCTTCCATTCCAAATGATAGCTTTGCTGAATAGTGTAATACTGGTTGCAGAATGCCTTTCATCACATTGAATACTGCTTACCAATCCCTTCCTGCCTGCAAAGTGTCCTCTGAGAAATTAGCTGATAGTCCTATAGGCACCTCCCTGGACTCTGTCTTTATTTTTCACCTTTGGCATCTCAATCATGATGCATTCTGGTATGGTCCTCTCTGGGTCCAGCTTGCCCGGGACACTCCGTGTTTCCCAGACCTGTATGTCCATCTTCTTCGCAAAATTTGGGAAGTTTTCCTCATTATTTTCAATTCTTGCTTCCTCATTCTACACTGGTTGACTTTTTTTCTTCCTTATGTTCCAAATCATTGATTTGAACCCCGGTTTCCTTCCCTTCACCATTGGTTTTGTGTGGATTTTCCTTTGTTTCACTTAGCATAGCCTTCACTTCTTCCCTTATGCGTTTGCCATACTCAAGCATAGCTGTCAAGCCTGTGAGCATCTTTATCACCAGTGTTTTGAATTCTGCATCTGTTAGGTTATTTATCTCCTCATCTGTTAGGTTGGCTATCTCCTTGTCACTTAGTTCTCCCACTGGAACCTTGATCTGTTTTCCCTTTTGGGCCATACTTTTCTGTCTCCTCATTCTGACAGGCTCCTGTGTTTGTTTGCCTCTGCATTCCAGGTAGAGCTGTTGTTCCTGTTATGTTGTAAGGGGCAGAGCCTTGGGGATTCATCAGTACAGGGCGACCTGTTTCACCATGTTGTGGCGCTGTATGTGGGGGAGGTGTCCGAGAAGGAACAATGCCGCCAGCCCAGGACTCACCCCCTTTCCAGGCACCTCTCCCACTTCCGCACCAGACTCGTGCCCCTCTAGCTGCTGCCCTAGCCGTCTTTCCCAGAGTGGGTGGATCTGCAGACATTCTAGGAACATGAGGGCCCTTTAAACAAGCAGACTCTGCTGAGACCAGCAGTTTCTGCCTCCACCCCAACCCTCACTGGTCTGCACAGTCAGAAGCAACGAGGCTTGATTTTCCCCAGTGCTGGGACCGTGAGCTTCGAGGTCCAGTGAGGAGCTAGGAACACTCCCCAGGTGTCCCTCCTGACTTTTTAAAATGTGTGACTGCGCTTTCTGCAGGCTTGCTGCTGCTGCCGCCGCAGATGCTGCCACCACACCTCGTCCTCTTTTCCCCGGCTCTGCCCCTTCTATGTATCTGGATGAGTATTTCTTCCTTATATCTTTGTTTGCTGGACTTCCATGCAGTTTGATTTTCTGGAACTTCTGGTTGTTTCTAGTTTTGAGGTAGTTGTATTTCTTCTTAGTTGTGGAGGGAGATGCAGCGTGTCTGTCTACACCTCCATCTTGGCTGGAAGTCTGTTCATTGTGTTTTATGAGAAAATGGAATCTAAATTAATGAGGCTTTGCTGTTGATCACTTGCTTTGTGGAAAGCCTTAAAGTGCTTCAACTATAATAGTCAAATAAAAGTTTTTTTGTATTATATCTGTTCTGCCTTTTTGTACATTAAACCTGGAAATTTGATACTCAGAGATTCCCAAGAAGAGCTAAAAAGTTCAAAAAATATTAGCCAGTGCATCATTTTTGCTTAATTCCTGAATGTCTCCTGCTACCAGAGCTTGTTTGTGAGTGAGGACATTTTCCCAGTGAGCCAGTTTGGGCCATTGGGGTTAGTTCAGCTCACATTTCACTCAGCTGGGTGTAGTCCCTCTTTGTCTTGAGAGGAGTCACCACCTACACTAGAACATGTGAGGTTAGGAGGGCCTCTCACCCCAGATTCCATGGCTGTTCCTTGATAGGAAGCCTGAGTGTCCTTTAGGGCTTCCATCCTGGGACTTTACTGTTTAATTCTTTAATATTCACAGAACTTAAAAAAAAATATCACTTCATTCAGAATCTGCATCACACACACACACACACACACAACGTACACTTAAGTGTTGGTTTCAATATCTCTCCTCTCTGACTCTCTCTTTCTCTCCCTTCCGCTCTCATTCTCACCTTCCCTCTCTCCCCAAACATTTAATTGTTGGTTTTCTGATCAAGCAGTTTAATGAGAACCATAGTATATATTTTCATTGCATAATGAGCTTGCCAACTCTCTCAAACCTGGGGCAGTTTTGCTGATCCATGTGCAACAAACATTTATTGAATGCTTTCTGTGATCCCAGAACAAACACCAAGTAATTTTTTTTTTTAATGTAGGGTTTTTAATACATGCACGCAGTTAAAATGTTAAAGGTATGAAAGGTTATACAACAAAAATTAAGCCTTCCTTCCCTACCCAAACTTTTCTTTTTAAAAGTGTTCAGAAACTAATATAACACAGGGGAACAATTTTTAAAATAATTTGTGTTGAATTCAATTTTTCAGTTTTTTAGACTTAAATAGGCATGCTGATTTCAAAACTGTAGTTAGTTTTCTTCTAATAGGTCAAGTTTTTCTGTACAGCCTATCTTAATGCGACCACTCTAGGCTGGATCGAGCCTGGATCAAGGGAAGCACTAGTGCTCTCCTCTTGGCTGAGAGCAAACCTCCCTTGAGTGGGGAGGGCTGGGGTTCATACTTGTCTAGGCTATTCAGTTACACATAAGACAGTGTGGTGAGAGGTTATGTGCTGCTCTTTATAGTGAATTGTGTTCCGAAGTGTAGTTCAAGTTCTTGTGTGTATACAAGGAGTTAGCAGAATTAATTTTTTTATTTATATACATACTTATTTCCTTTCCCTCAGATCATGTCTGCCTCTGCTATTTATCGTCGTAAGTGTCTAAACAACCCTGATACATTTTGTTATATCTGTGGCAGTTTCACCATTCCCAGTCAGAGGACAAACAGCAGCTCATTTGTCACACAAGCCTATTTTGCATATTTTAAAGTAAAACTTGGTGATTAAGATAAGTCTTGGGCCCCTCACAGTTGTGCAAACAGTGTGTCAAGAGTTTACAGATGTGGATGAAGGGAACACATGGTACGTTGCCATTTGGTATACCTATGCTTTTGCGACAGCCCAGAGATCATTCAAGTGACTGCTACTTTTGTATAGTGAGAACGTGAGGTTATAAAGAAAAATAAATGGAAAATAGAGTATCCTAATCTACCATCAGCTATATGCCCAGTGCCTCATTCAGCTGAAATCCCAGTGCCAGTTTTCATTGAACTACCTTCTTTCAAAAAACAGCAGTATGGTGATGAACTAAGTGACAGCAACAATGAAGATTTTGAAATTGAAGATGACTCAGTTCATAAGGGATTTGATCAGCATGAGTTGAATGATTTGGCGTGAGATTTGGGACTATCCAAAAAGGCTTCAGAACTCCTAGCATCAAGACTGTACGAGGAAAACTTGCTTGAAAAAGGAGCGAAGGTATCCTACTTTCGATCAAGAGAAAGTACATTTCTGCAGTACTTTCGAAGTGACAGTGGCTTTGTGTATTGCCATAACATACATGGTTTAATGGAGGAATTAGGAATTCCCATCTATAATGCAACTGAATGGCGACTGTTCATCGATAGCTCAAAGTGAAGCTTGAAGTGTGTCCTCCTCCACAATGGCAATTTATTTGGTGCAGTCCCAATTAGCCATTCAGTTTGTTTTCATGAAGAATATGAAGACATAAAGAGAGTCATTGATCTGTTGCAATATCACAAGCACAATTGGATCATCTGTGTTGACCTTCAAATGGTCTGCTTTCTTCTTGGTCAGTAACACGGCTACACCAAGTATCCCTGTTTTCTGTGTATGTGGGACAGCAGAGCTCATGAGAAGCATTGGGTGGAGTTGAATTGGCCTCTAAGATCTGACCTCAAACCTAGTGATCCAAACATTCTCCATGAACCACTTGCTGACAAGAAGAACATTCTATTCCCACCTTTGCACATAAAACTGGGTCTCATGAAGCAATTTGTGTAAGCTTTGTCAACTGAAGGAGACTGTTTCAAGTATCTCATTTTGGCATTTCCTAGCTTTTTGTTTGAAAAGGTAAAATGCCTTAATATGTATGTTTGGTAGCAGAACTTTACTACTTGCACACAATTTGACTTACAGCAACAATATATAGCCTTTATATGAATAAAATAACTCTAAGTAAACAGTCTATTCAGGCAAATTTTTCTTTATTTTCCTTTGTATGTACATTATGTATGATTTGGGGGACAAAGGGAGGGTATCCTGTACCTTAAAAAGTTGACCCGATAGAGAAAAAGCATCATATCATTTTTGGATTCAGATGCCAAAAGTTAGTCAAAAACAAGTGTCAGAGCTAACTCAATGAAAATTGTGTTCCCCAGTGAATTGGTATCTTGTATGCTTTTCCAAGCTATGTTTTGCATTTACACACATTTTTATGTAATTTTAAAACATATGTCTAGATATTTCTATATAAGTTTTTCCTCTGAAATGAATAATATGTAGTTAATATTGCCACCATGTTATAGTCAATATCACTGATTTGGTGAGTGTAAGTAATTTTTTCAGGGTCAGATAGTAGATGGCAGAGCTGGAATTTAGACCAGAAGTTCTGATTAAAGCAAAACTGAACCAAGAGTGATAGGCCCGCTGGGCAAGCTAATGATTTCATCCTCAAGCAGGTTCACACTGCCCCACTTCAAAGCTGTGTCTTTTTTAGGTGTTTGTTCACCATATATCTAGATGAGGAGATGAAGGTCTCACAAAGAAAGAACAGAAATGAGCGCCACATTTTTCCTTTCCTCTCCCCCAAGCAGTTCAGTCAGGCCCCCAAATTGCAGATACCATCCACTAAATAGTGCATAGCCAGACCCTCCCTCCTCAGAAGGCAGTTTATGGACCGTGGATTATTACTCGAGTGCAGCCCCACTTGAGCTTCTTACTACAACAATTCATATTTCTAGTGATGTTTTGTCTTCCTGTTGTTGCTTGAATTTCCCACACAAATTGGCAGCCCAGGCTGGCATCTGCCGTCACCTGCCCCAGGAGCTAAATGGGTGCCAGTCCTTGGTCAGTGGTCCTGCATCTTCACAGGTCAGAGCCATCCATACAGGGAGCAGAGCAGACCCATTTTATACCACCTAATGTTCAGAGAGCCCAGACTTCTCAGGAGTACTAGTTACTCTTGGAGCTGCTCAGGTATTCCCATCACTCCTTCTTTGTGGCAGCAGTAGTGACTGCTGAGGTTATTGTGCAGCCAGATGCAGTGCTTACACTCTCAGTGAGAGTTCTCAACATAACTTGTCAAAATGGCCTATTAGGTGATTGGCAAGTTGGGAAGAAGGAGCTTGCACCATGTGGACTGTGAGATAAGATGTCTGTGGCCAGGGTTTTGTTACAATGCCTCCCAAAGGCTCTGGGCACCTGTTAGGGTATGCCTTGAGAGGGTATGTGTGTACTATTTAGAGGGTGTTGTCTAACCAGAAATACAGGAATCTAACACACAGACATGCAACCACAGAGAAATGCTGTCAGAAGACCATACTCTGTTTATAAATTGTGGCTATGTAAAGTGCATGCTTAGAATAGTAGTTCCTGGTGCTAACAAGACTGAGCTGTGTTGTATGAATTTTATGTTTGTCATTTCTCTTAACTGACAGGTAACAAGGAAGGAGTGCATTCTACATTCTGGGTGTTGCTGAGTATCCTTCTGGGAGCTGTTGCCATGCTGTGCAAAGAGCAAGGGATCACTGTGCTGGTAAGACCTGAGACATGGTCAGGACCTGCTCTAAACATATCCTTTCCTCTTCCATAGAGAAAAATTAAGCTGGGCCTGCCTGTATGACCTCCTCTTTTGCACCCCATTGCTGGCCTATTGTTGTATACATTTCTGGACCAATTACTTGTCCTTTCAAAATTCTGGTGTTTCATATGGGGATTGACTGCCTCAGTTGACGATTATTAGCAACTGATGGAAAGGGAGAGGGAAGTTCCTTTTTCTTTATCATTTTTATTTTTATATTTATTTTTTAAAATATTTATTTATTTTTAGAGCAAGGGGAAAGGGAGGGAGAAAGGAAGAGAAACATCAGTGTGTGGTTGGTTCTCATGCATCCCCAACTGGGGACATGGCCTGTAACCCAGGCATGTACCCTGACTGGGAATCAAGCCACTGAGCCACACCAGCCAAGGCAGTCATTTTTATTTTTCAATTACAATTGACATACATTGCTATATTAGTTTCAGGAGTACACCCCAGTAATTAGACATAATATAATTTATTAAGTGAGCATCCCGTTGAATATCACACCCATCTGACAAAATATAATGTTACTAGAATATTATTGACTATATTCCCTACGCTCTATTTTACATCCCCATGTCTATATTCTGTAACAACCAGTTTGTATTTCTTAATCCCTTCATCTTTTTTACCCATTACCATACCCCCTCCCATCTGACATCTGTCAAAATGTTCTCTACAATATGTCTATGAGTCTGTTTCTGTTCTGCTTTTTTGTATAATTTGTTTTTATATTCAATTGTTGATAGACATGTATTTATTGCCATTTTATTGTTCATATTTTTGATCGTTCCTTCTTCATCTTCTTACAGGAGACCCTTTCACATTTCAGATAATATAGTTTTGGCGGTGGGGACCTTCTTTAGCTTTTTGTTACTGGGAAGCTCTTTATCTGTCCTTTGATTCTAAATGATAGCTTTCCTGGGTAGAATAATCTTGGTTGTAGGTCCTTGCTGTTCATCACTTTGAATATTTCTTGCCAGTCCCTTCTGGCCTACAAAGTTTCTTTTCAGAAATCAGCTGACATTCTTAAAGGTGGTCCCTTGTAGGTGCTCAACTGCTTTTCCTTGTTGCTTTTAAGGATCTCTCTTTGTTGCATTTTAATTATGATCTGTCTTAGTGTGAGCCTCTTTGGGTCCATCTTGTTTGGGAATCTCTGTGCTTCCCAAACTTGTATGTTTATTTTCATCACCAAATTAGGGAAGTTTTCTGTAATTTTTTTTTCAAATAGGTTTTCTTTTTCTTTTTTTTCAAATAGGTTTTCTATTTCTTTTCCTCTTCTTCTTGTAGCACCCCCTTGATGCAAATGTTGGTACACTTGAAGTTGTCCCAGAGGCTCCTTACACTATCCTCATTTCATTGGATTCTATTCATTTCTTGGTGGTCTGATTGGGTGATTTTTGCTTCTTTATATTCCAGATCACTGATTTGATTCTTGGCTTCATATACTATTCTGTTGATTTCCTGTAAATTATTCTTTATTTCAGTTAATGTATCCTTCATTTCTGACTGGTCCTTTTTTATGCTGTTGTAGTTCCCAATGAGTTCATTGAGAATCCTTGTAACCAGTGTTTAAATTCTGCACATAGTAGATTGCTTGTTTCTGTTCTGTTTAGTTCTTCTTCTGGAATTTTGTTCTGTTCTTTCATTTGGGATATGTTTCTTTGACACCTTATTTTGGCAGCCTCTCTGTGTTTGTTTCTATGTATTAGGTAGAGCTGCTATGTCTCCCTGGCTTGGTATAGTGTCCTAATGTAGTAGGTGTTCTGTAAGATCCAATGGCACTGTCTCCCAGATAACCCAATCTGGGCAGTTGATGTGTGCCCCCTCACCCCATGTGGGCTGCATATGCTCTCCTTTTGTAGTTGAGTCTCGATTGCTGTTGGCAAGTTATTGGGAGGGATTTACCCTCAGGCTGATCAGCTGCAAGGGCTGGCTTTGACCACCAATCACCAACCTCCAACCACCATGAAGGATCAGCTGTTGGCCCACCCAACAGAGCAGGACTTACTTCAGTGAGGTTCTGATGTTCACTGAGTCTACCCCTTGAGTGTGTCACTTGTGGAGGTGGTTGGGTGGTAATGCTTTGAGATAGCCTGACGCTGTCCACTGGGTATGCTGGCTCTGATGCCTCCCGAAGAGTTGCAGGTCAAAGTCAGATGCCACCTGTATTCTTTCTGGGCCTACCCAGCATGAGCTACAAAGTAATCTATAGATGGCTGCTACTTGTGCTGGACTTAGAGTTGCTTAGGCAAGGCCAAGCTGTGAACCAAAGCTGGCCACTGCTAGTGCTGGGCCTGGGACCACTTAGCAAGAGGTAAGGGGTATACTGAAGCCAGATCCTGCTTGTTTGAGAGATTTTATGGAAATCTGAAGCATGAGCTGTGACAAACCATTTGTATGGAAAAACCATTGGAAACAGCTTGGGTGGAGCTGGGCCTAAGGGGATCATAGGGATGGGGGTTTGCTGGTGAATGGTGTTAGCCAGGTTGATGGAGTCTCAGATAAGTTGCCCACCTGCCTGCTGTATGTGGGGAAGGCTCATCAAAGTAACAAAGGCCTCTGCCAGCAGTTCTGAGAGTGGGAAGTTCTTAAAGAGTGTTGATTGGTTCCCTTGGAGAGGTCTTATATAAAAAGATGAAGGAATGGTTTGAGTTTTCTCGGACGCTCTCATATTTTGGCAGTCCTAAATACAACAGTGGACTGACCCCATTAATGGTTCTGGTCCTGATTAAACAAGTATTGAGTATATGTCATCTTATACTTGGCTTCAACTGTAAATGTAAAAGAGAGGAGAGGGTCTCTGATGAGTAGAGGCACACACCTTCTATGTCTGATCCAAACTGAAGTTCCAGGAAGGGAGAGGCATTGAAATGCACTTTACATTTTCTCTATTCTAGTCAGTTTTCTGCCTTACATTATTAGAAGATGTGAGCAGAGGTAAAGAAATGGAAAACAAAGATATGGGATGTGATGGCCCATGTAGGAATACCTTGGGAAAAAACAGGGCAGTCAGAGCTATTTAGGGTTGACACAAGTAAAGGCAAAGATCAGTGGTTTTATTGGTCTTGATTTATAATGTCTAGCTAGCTAGAAGATGGTATAGAAAGAATTACTATGCAAAGATACTTGAATTTTACAAGTTACTTTTAAAAAGTTTTCTCTAAACCAATATTTCTCAACTTTGCTATTACTGACGTTTAGGACTGGGTCTTTTCTCTTATGGAGAGCTGTCCTGTGCACTGTAGGATATTTAGCAGTGTCCCTGCCCTCCATTCACTAAATGCCAGTAGAACCCCCTCAGCTGTGACAACCTGAAATATTTCTGACAAAATCATCCTCTTGAGAAGCACTGCTCTGAACTCTTGCTCCTCAGCATTACCTGGGAGCTTACTAGAAATTTAGGGTTTTAGACTCCACCACAGGACTGCTGAATTGGAATCTTCATTTAACAAGGTCCCAAGGTAACCCCCATTAATGTTTAAAAAGCCCTAAAGAATTAGGTTGAATTTATGTGAAAAATATATATAGTGAAATTTAGCTGTTTTAAAAAATTTGATAAGAATTTGGACATTTTGATGATACATTTATTTTTTTATTTATTTTTTTAAAGTATATTTTATTGATTATATTGTTACAATAGTTCCAATTTTTTCCCCTTTGCTCCCCTCCACCCAGCACCCCCCTTCCCCGACAATCCCCTCCCCAAGTCCATGCCCATGGCTCACCCTTTCATATATTCTTCTTCTTTTTTTAAAAATAATTAATTAATTAGTTAAATATTTTAACAATAAAAAATAACAATCCCTCCCTCTCAGACTTAAGACCCTTTACAATCTTATAAAGGACAATGGACGAAGGTCTCGAGCTCCTCTAGCTGCTTCAAGCTGGACATGATCGTCGTCCTACCTACCCTTGGGTCATGATGATACATTTAAATGGGAAGAAGGAGGGAGGGTCCAACTGGTTTGTCTCAGTCCTCATGATGGCATGCCCCTGTCACCCCTTGGTGAGTGTCCCAAAACTCACAGGCAGAAAATCAGAGTAAAAAGACAGTGACAGTGACAGTGGCAGCTCAACAGGGAGCTTCTGCCTTTTAGAAAATAATTTACACCCAGGCAGAAATGGTCTTCTGTGACCCACTAAAATCATGAATCACATGGGTGAATAAAATCAGGATTCCTTGAAATGATTAACCCAGCACTGGCCTATTTTATTAGATAATTAATGGCTCCCAGCATTTCTGCGAGAAGGTTAAGTAGGAATGTCGTCCTTGCTTTGAAAACAACAAATTACCACCAGCATCTGATGATTTGTTATCTTTGCCACAAAGCACCATATGAAAAAGACTCAAGTATTTAGGGGAAGTGTTATCCAAACATACCGTGTATATTCTGAACACTATCCAGATTGGGCAAAGAGTTCTGCTAGATGACATTTTCTGCAGCAATGACATCTATGGGAAGTCCACTGCAGGACTGACAATAGAATTCAAGCCTCATCTAGCTTTCAACCTGTTATCATAGGTGTAATAGCTGCCAAAGCAGCCCTCGCCTGCTAGAAAGAAACTGTCATGGTGGTATTAGAAGCTGTTAGGATAGGTGGAGCTACATTATTACACTCTCAAATCCAATGGCATCGCAAAATTGAAGTTATTTATCATTCACCTAAGCCGTGGACAGAGCTTCGCATGACAGAGAGATGACTGTCCTTCATACAGTTACCCAGGCTGGTGGAGCCCCTGCCATCTTCAGTGTGTAGTTCCCCAAAGTTGCCCTGGTCATCCCCATCATCTATCACAGCTAGCTGAAAGGGGAAACCAAGTGGTAGAGCTTGTCTAGGTTTATAACCAAACCTCCACGATGGACCACTCTCACTTCTACCCACGTTCCATAGGCTGGAACTCAGTCACATGACCACGGATAACTGCAGGGGAGGCTGGGAAATACACTCTGGCTGTGTGCCTAGCAAGAACAGGAAGCTGGTGGACAATTAGGAGTCTGAAGCTGAGAGATCTCCAACAGCCCATCAGAGACCATTGTATATGTTCTGCTACTCTTTCTGCTACCCTTGCTGAAGTCAGTTAGCACTTGAGATTCTTGAGGTGTAATTACGTATGTGGTTGGGTTTTTGAGATTGATGGCTGCCTTTATCTTTTTAAGGATAACAACTGCCCAGGTAACCACTCTGTTATATCAACTAAGGGACTATCTTACAGTAAAGAAACGAAAGGAAAGGAAGGACCTCTGAGGAGGTCCAAATTTCAGGCTAGGACTAAGAAAAATTTACTAGGTAATAAAATTGACATAATATATTACTGTGAGCTAATTTCATAGGAACAATGGTTGTATTTTTTTAAGAGCTGAAGAAGTCTTCCATAATTACCTAATTTACTACATCCCTTATCTAGATTTAGTAATAAAATTGTGCAGTATAATTGCTACCTAATCAGGGTTAGGCTCTTGCATCATTGATTACCTTGTTTTGCTTCCTTAGGGTTTAAATGCAGTCTTTGACATCTTGGTGATTGGCAAATTAAATGTTCTGGAAATTGCCCAGAAGGTACTACATAAGGACAAGTCATTAGAGGTAAGTATATACTTCTGTTTCCAGCTCTGACATGGAAAATGTGAAGTACCAGCTGATTTAAAATGCCAGTTTCAAAGTATTTTTTGCTATTTTAAATTCCAAAATAGCCAGCCTTTTAAAGCACTGTGTCAACACATTTCAGGTAGAATTACTGCATATTTGTACCTGGCATACTCACATTTTTATTTTAAAATCTCTGTCATTGGGGGCTTTGTGGTGTCTTTTCAGAACATTGGCATGCTCAGAAATGGGGGCCTTCTCTTCAGAATGACCCTCCTGGCCTTGGGGGGCACAGGGGTGCTCTACATGCGCTGGAAAATCATGGGCACCGGTCCGCCACCATTCACTGAGGTGGACAACCCCGCCTCCTTTGCTGACAGCATGTTGGTCAGGGTGAGTTCTTAGTCTGTCTGCAAAATTCTCAGGTCCTTCTTCCCTCCTCTTCATCTCACTCTTGGCACACCCACAAAATCCCTAATAAATGGAACACCTCCCGTGTTTGTTTGCTGTCACGAAGGATGTTCTAGGATGAAACCAGGCTTTTGTTAGGGGCTGAGCAGATAGAAGCCCCTCATATATCCATTCTAATCAAAATTAAGGAGTGGTTCCTTCTAACGTCAGATTTCTTGCCAGCCTCATTAGTGTCTCCTAACCCCATGACATTTGTTTTAAAGGAAATTGGCATGACAGAGTTAAGATAAAATATAGCAATATCACTGGTGTCTATAAAAGTCTAATGGTGTCAAGACTTCCTTTATTGCAAAGGTTTGCTTTTTCTGTAAGCAAGGGTGTCATTTCTTAGCAGTGCATTTTATAGAAACAAAAATCAAGAGAACTACCATAGAATCCTATTCTTATGTTGTTAAGCATATAGATTACCTCTGGGCCTCAGATTTCCTGGGTCACAGACTTTGGGCATCACTAAGTAAATTGACATAGTTTGCCCAGAAATATAAAAACTGTATAGTGGAGTCTGATGGCTATGCTGCATTTTCTCATTTAAAATCTGAATGCATTTAATTAATTGCAGATTATAGGCGCATGTTCATTGTAGAAAGTGTCAACATTTTATTTTACACAACTTCTCTCCTTGAACAGAAGCATACAGATGCCACAGAAGTGATGTTAGGATATATACATATTCAAGTTTAGTATTAAATAAATGTTTGTTTTCCTTTTGACTGACAGGCCATAAACTATAATTACTACTATTCATTGAATGCCTGGCTGCTGCTGTGCCCCTGGTGGCTGTGTTTTGATTGGTCAATGGGCTGCATCCCCCTCATTAAGTCAGTTGGTGACTGGAGGGTAATTGCACTAGCAGCACTCTGGTTCTGCCTAATTGGCCTAATATGCCAAGCCCTGTGTTCTGAAGACAGTCACAAGAGAAGGTAAGAGACAGTGCTGAATTTTAACTTCCACACTGGGTTGAGTCAGAAGCATTTTGCTAAATCCAGCACTGATCATTTTAACAATTTTGTAGAAGTAATGTCTAAGGACATTTGTTTCCAATACATATTTATGACTAGGATGAGTTCATCCATTTGGAATCCATTGCTGACTTCAACTAGTAGGGAGTGAACTTGGAGGAGGAGGGTATGAATGACTGCTTTATCTCCTGCTCCTCCTTTCTCCCTGAAGTAGCATTTTGAGATCCTTTTCTCAGTAGGTGGTGAAGAGTAATTTATGGTCAGAGTAGAGTGTAATGGATGTGTGTTGTGCTCATTATTTCATAATTCTTCAGAAAACCCTGGTGGATGCTATGGAGATTCCTTCTGTTGTTGTTTGGTACAAAATAAACTGCTGCCCCAAAGAGACTATTCTTTCTCACCCAAAAAAGAGGGGAACTAGGTTATTGAGAAAATAATTGGAGGAAAAAGCAAATGTTTGTGAGAAAGCAAACTAAGATGATTTCTTTTACACATAAGTGTTTATGGAATTAGATTAGTAATTTCTCAAAATAAGTTTCACATTTACCTGTGTTTTAAATTGTTTCATAATTCTAAAGGACAACAAACTTTTCTCCCAGTTCATTTACACATGTACAATTAGATTTTATTTTTTAAATATTGTAGGCACAGAGTTCAGGAGGGAAGCATCACACTTGACCAGGTTTCCCAGTTCGTTCTCTTGTGTCATGTGGGACATTAGAAATGATAACCTAGTTTCAGAAGTATTTCATTGCTTAACTTTCTTCTACTTGAATGAAATTTGTGGTGTTGTAATCCCAAAAAAAGATATTAGTTTATTTCAGATTGTGTAAAGTTTAAACTAGTTAGGTATTATTATATCTGTTAAGTTTGTGGGGGATTTATTTTTTCTATGAGAACTATATTAGACTAATTGGGAGAAATATCCACTGAGCTATTTAATACCTCTATGGTTGGAGGTGAGTTGGGAGTAGATGAATTAATAAGGCCTCACAAATGTAGTCATTCTAACCCTATTGATATGAATTGTGTGACTTGTGGATTTTATCCTTATGCCTTATGCTAAGTGCCTCAGTGTCTTATCCTAATACTGCCAGACCAAAACCTCTCTATACATTTTTGCTGCTGCCAATGCCTTTTCTCAATTGGTGTCATAAAATAAAAGGCCTTTATTATTATTTTAATGTTGAGTAGCATATTTTTCTTGAGAAGTCTAAAAATAGTTATATTAAGTATTGTACTTGTCCTTTTCAGGGTCCTTACACTGGGCTTGGGATTCCTCATTATCCCATTTCTTCCTGCAAGTAACTTGTTTTTCCGAGTGGGCTTTGTGGTGGCTGAGAGAGTTCTCTACCTCCCCAGCGCTGGGTACTGCATGCTGCTGACTTTCGGATTTGGTGCTCTCAGTAAACATACTAAGAAAAAGGTACTAGCCAAGAGTAGTGCCATTCATAACCAAAGTGGTTGGACCGATTGTTCTCATGAAATTTACCATGTCTCTCTATTCTTAAGAAACTAATCACTGCTATCGTACTGGGAATTTTGTTCATAAACATGCTGAGATGCATTATTCGCAGCGGCGAGTGGCGGAGTGAAGAGCAGCTTTTTCGAAGTGCCCTGTCTGTGTGTCCTCTCAATGCTAAGGTGTGTTGGCTGCCGTGTTTCTTTAGAAAGACATTATGAGGAAATGTTTTAAGTTCAACAGCTGAATAAGAAGAATCTTTGCCTTCTTAAAAGAATCTAGCATAAGATTTGGGGTTTTCTTTTTTGTTGTTGTTATTTTGGTAAAATTTATTAAAAGACTGCTTAGCCAAAATAATTCAAAGAAATTATTAAAACCAGACAGTGTCAGTGAAATGGGAGATTACTTAAATGAGGTTTTACTCATGGCAGGGGTCCGAATACCACATTCATCCTGGGGCTTGAAGAGACCCGCAGTCGAAACATTCAGAGGACACTTTTCAAAATACATGCTCTGGACATGGCACTAACTAGCCTCCAAAGCATGATTTGAAGATAATATCTCACAAATGGACAATAATTTGGTTCAGGAAGTTTAAATCATGCTGTGTGATATGTACTAGTACACATTTATATCACTTATGGTTTCTCAACTTGTGGTTCCTTTTGTTAGATTAGGTAAAAATAAATGTATAGACTTTAAAATTGGCAGTGTTTTTGTTGAAGCAGTCTGGGAGGATTTTTTCACTTGGATTCTTCATGAATCCAAGCCCTTAGCTAAACCAGCTTTGCCTCTTTGGGTGAAACCAAACATTTTGTAACTTTCAGTGCCCTTATCTATAAAGGGGGGCAATAATGCATATCTCCTGGGTTTGTGGTGAGGCTCTAATGAAATATGGCATCTGGAATGGCCTAATATGGTAGTTAGAACATAGTAGGTATTCAAGAAATATTAGCTTTCTTAGGTTCATTTTAGTTTTGGTTGTCACATTAAATGACAAGAAGGGAATGTTACTTGATCAAAATGGGATACCAAGGGATTAGGTTAGAAGAATTTCTGTTAATATAGATTATTATTATTACTAAATAATGATTCATTCTCTCTTGGGTCATCAAAATTGTAGCTTCCTAAGATGCTCCAAATGAGATTCTCAAATTCTCAAGGGGTTAAAAAAGAGCTCTGTGGAGTTCTATCTCATTTTTACAATTATGTATTTAAGAAAAAGCAATGATTTCAGGTAAAATTATATGAAAAAATTAATGAATAGTTGACATCTTATTGTGACCTTGAAGCAAAGAATAGTATAAAAGTCCTGATTACTTGTTTGTCTTCTTGGATTAAAAGACCTTGTTCATGTTTTATAGTTAATAGATTTAGGTAAAAAGAGTGAATTACTTCAAACTAACCATTAATTTGATTTGCTGGCCTGTCCATTTATTTTATGCTACTAAATATAAGTTGCCTGTAACTTAATTTTATAAATGTTAATAGATTTGCTTTACTTTTACTGTTGTGTTTGAATAGCAGTACTTACCCCTTCTACTTATATAGTTCTTTCGTATACGTCACTCAGATTTCTTTGTAGTGGTTCTATAATCTCCCTTATCTTCCCTCTAAGGTTTTTAGAGAGAGGTATATATATTTTTTATTTTTGCAAATGGGGAAAACTGAGGCATAGAAAAATAGAGCTGATGTTATTTAGCTTAGTGATCTAGGCGCTAGACAGAGACCTGGTATGATACAGTGCCCAGGTTACTCTAGTAAATGGGGGAGGGGGATGAGACATTTTGTATTTTTGAGCCTATCGGTCTTTCCTAGTAACATGCCTTCATGTCATAGGTTAGAAAGCACAGGGTGTACATATATAGGTACACACACAGTTATATGTCAGTGTGTGTATTTTTCTTTAAAACATATGTACTTATAAGACCTCATCTTTAAAACATAAGTACTTAAAAGATCTTATACTTTTTAAAAAATATGCTTTATTGATTATGCTGTTACAATTGTCCCAATTTCTTTTCCCTTTGTTCCTGTTCACCCAGTGACCCCCCTCCCTCCGGTTGCCCCCCTACTCTTAGTCCATGCCCATTGGTTGTGCATATAGTTCTTCTAAACATCTTCCTGTCTACTCCCTTCCACTATGCTTCTTAATTCCTGTAACATCTTCCTCCCTTTTCCCCCTTCTCCCTCCCTGCTGACCTCCCCTCAATATGTTCCCCATACCTATAATTCCTTTTCCTCTCTCATTGCCTACTTAGTTTGCCTTTGTTTCAGTTCCCTAGATTCTGTTGTTGGCTGTTGTGATACAGTTTTCATTTTGATCCTCTTTCTCCTAAACAAGTCACTTTAACATTTCATATAACGATGGTTTGGATCTGATGAATTCCTTGAGTTTTACTTTGTCCTGGAAGCACTTTCTTTGCCCTTCTATTCTGAATGACAGCTTCACTGGATAGAGTACTCGTGGTTGTAGGTTTTTGCTTTTAATTCCTTTGAATATTTCTTGCCAGTCCCTCTTGCCTGCAGAGTTTCTTTTGAGAAATCAATTGATAGTCTTATTTGGGACCCCTTTGTATATAATTTTCTTCTTCTCTCTTGTTTTCAAGATTCTCTGTTTATCCTTAATTTTTGACATTTTGATTATAATGTGTCTTGGTGTGGTTCTCCCTGGGTCCAGTTTTTTTGGAACTCTCTGTGATTTCTGTCCTGCAAGTCTATTTCCTTCCCCAAGTTAGGGAAGTTCTGCTTCATTATTTTTTCACATAATTTTTCAATTTCTAGTTGCTCTTCTTCACCTTCTGGCAACCCTATGATTCGGATGTTGGCCCACTTAAGCTGTCCCATAGGTTTCTGAGCCTCTCCTCATTTTCCTCACTTCTTGTTTCCTCTTTCTGCACTGGTTGACTGTTTGTTCCTTCCGTATGTTCCAATTTGTTGATTTGATCCCTGGTTTTCTTTCCCTCACCACTAGTTTCGTAGGTGTTTTTGTTCATTTCAGCAGGACTAGCCTTCATTCCTTCCCCATCTTGTTTAAGATCTGCTGTTACGTCTGTAAGCATTCTTATAACCAAAGCTCTGAACTGTGCCTCAGAAAGATTTCCTATCTGCTGCTTTGTTAGATTAGATATTTGCTCTCTGGTCAGCTGTGTCACCGGGATCTCTATCATGATCTGTGCCATCCTGACAGTTTTGTGTTTACCTTTGCTTCCTGGTCGGGGCTGTCACACCTCCTACACTATAGGGGGTGGATCCCTGTGCACTCATCACAGCCGGGCGACCCTTCTCACCACACTGTGGTGTTTTCTGTGGAGGTGGTGTTCCAAGATGGATTCCTGCCGTTCACTCTTCACTGAGAGACCGGGAGCCTCCTCCTCCTCCATCCCCACCCCTTCCAGGCCTCATAGTCCAAGGCAATGGAGGTCTGCCTTCTCCACCGTTGGAATCGCAAGCTGTTGGATCTGGTCTGCAGTTGGGGATGCTCCCCAGGAGCTTCTCGCTTCCCCTTAAATATGGGTGTCTGTACTTACCGCTGTGCCGCTGCTGCTGCCGCTGCCAGCACAGCTTGACCTCTCCACCCCGGCTTGGACCCTCCTACACGTCTGGATGAGCACCACTTCTTTATAACTTCATATGTTGGACTTCCGTTTATTTTCTGGAACTTCTGGTTATTTATGGTTTTGCAGTAGTTGTATTCCTTCTTACCCCTGGCTGGTTTGGCTCAGTGGATTGAGCGTCGGCCTGCGAGCTAAGTGTCGCTGGTTCGATCTTCCAGTCAGGGCACATCAGAGAAGGAAAACTCTGACTCCAAAAAACCTCCGCTGCCTTGCGGCATACCTCTTCAGGGGAAAGGCTAAGGGAGTAAACCCCGACAGAAAATCCGGAGCCGGAGTCCCTAAGGCGGTTTGACGTTGTAGTCAACACCGGCAACTCCTGCGGCGCACCTGAAGCCAAGCTGTATTGACTCCGTCTTTCCCTTGGACCCTTCAGCTGCGAAGAGAGGGGGGGTCTGCTGCATGGGCAACAGCAGACCCTCCATATCACCCTGCCCAGGCTCTGTAGCTTCAGCTTCACTGGAGAGGACACTCCAGCGTCATGGTAAGATGTCGATTCAACACGGGAGGAGACAGATACCGTGTCACTCCCGAGTCGGACTGCACAGCCATTCTCGGCGGTACAGATAGACTCTTAAGAAGCTACACCATCGTCTCTCGAGACGGACGGCTGCCGACGACGACGATTCCTTCTTAGTTGTGGAGGGAGACAGCGTGTCAGTCTAGGCCTCCATCTTGGCTGGAAGTCTCCTGTGTGTGTTTGCCTCTGTGTCTTAGGTAGAGCTGTCATTCCTGTTACATTGTGAGGGATGGAGCCTTAGGGATTTGTCAGTACAGGGCGACCTGTTAAACCACGTTGTGGCATTGTATGTGGGGAAGGTGTCTGAGAAGAAACAGTGCTACTTTCCCAGCACTCACCTCTTTTCCAGGCACCTCTCCCACTTCCGTATGGGACTGGTGCCTCTCTGGCTGGTGCCTCGGCCGTTGTTCCCAGAGTGGTTGGGTCTGTGGACGTACTAGGACTGTGGGGGCCCTTTAAACAAGCGGACTCTGCTGAGAGACTGGCAGTTCTGCCTCAGCCCCAGGCCCCACAAGTTTTCACAGTCAAATACAATTAGGCTTGATTTTTCCCTGTGCTAGGACAGTGAGCTGTGTCGTCTGGTGAGGAGCTGGGAACACTCCACAGGTGTCCCTCCTGACTTTTTAAAATGTTTAACTGTGCTTTCCTTAGTCCTGCTGCTGCCGCTGCTACTGCCATCACCACACCGTGTCCTCTCCACCCCGGCTCTGCCTCTCCTATCTGTCCGGATGAGTATTTCTTCTTTATATCTTTGTTTGTTGGACTTCCATGCAGTTTGATTTTCTGGAACTTCTGGTTGTTTCTAGTTTTGAGGTAGTTGTATTTCTTCTTAGTTGTGGAGGGAGACGTAGCATGTCTGTCTATGCCTCCATCTTGGCCTGAAGTCCAAGACCTTATACTTTTTTAAAAGTATATTGTGTTGATTATGTTATTACAGTAGTCCCATTTTTTTTCCTTTTGACCCCCTCTGCCCGGTACCCCCCCTCCCCTCCAGCAATCTCCCCCCACCTTATATCATGTCCATGGGTCGTGCATATAAGTTCTTTGGCTTCTGCATTTCCTATACTATTCTAACATCCATCTGTCTATTTTGTACCTGCCAATTATGCTTCCTTATCCCTACACCATTTCCCCATTACCCCCTTCCCCCTCCCAGCTGATAACCCTCCACATGCTCTCCGTACCTATGATTCTGTTCCTGTTCTAGTTGTTTGCTTATTTGTTTTGTTTTGTTTTGTTTTCTATTCAGTTGCTGACAATTGAGAATTTATTTAATGTTCATAGTTTTGATCTTCTTTTTTTTCTTAACTAAGTCCCTTTAACATTTCCTGTAATAATGTCTTGGTGATGATGAACTCCTTTAGCTTTACCTTGTCAGGGAAGCACTTTATCTGCCCTTCCATTCTAAATGATAGCTTTGCTGTGTAGAGAAATCTTGGCTGTAGTCCTTGCTTTTCATCACACTGAAAACTTCTTGTCAGTCCCTTCTTGCCTGCAAAGTTTCTTTTGAGAAATCAAATGATAGTCTTATGGGAACTCCTTTGTAGGTAACTATCTTCTTTTCTCTTGATGCTTTTAAGATTCTCTCTTTATCTTTCACCTTTGGCATTTTAATTATGATGTGTCTTGGTGTGGTCCTCTTTGGGTCTAACTTGTTTGTGAGTCTGTTTTTCCTGGACTTGTATGTCTATTTCCTTCACCAAATTTGAGCAGTTTTTCTTTTCATTATTTTTTCAAATAAGTTTTCAGTTTCTTGCCCTTCCTTTTCTCCTTCTGGCATCTTATGAATCATATGTGGGCACATTTGGAGATGTCCCAGTCTTCTTATACTATCTTTTTTTTTTTTTTTTTTAATTTTTCTTTCTCCTTTCTGTTCTGGTTGAATGCTTATTTCTTCCTTATGTTCTAAATTATTGATTTGAATCTCTGCTTCCTTCCTTTCACTATTGGTCCCCTGTAGGTTTTTCTTTATTTCACTCAGTGTAACCTTCATTTCTTCCTTTATATTGTTGCCATACTCAATGAGTTTCTTGAGCATATTGATCACCAGTGTTTTGAACTCTGCATCTGATATGTTGGCTATCTCCATATCCTTTAGTTCTTTTTCTGGGGTTTTGTTCTGGTCTTTCATTTGGGCCATACTTCTTTGTCTCCTCAGTTTGGCAGCCTTCCTGTGTTTGTTTCTGTGTATTAGGTAGAGCTTCTTAGACTCCGTGTAAATGGATGAATGTGGCTCTTTAAATCCTTGGTTGTCAGACTTCCATACAGTTCTATTTTCTGACAGTTCTGGGTGTTATTTGTTTTGAAATTTAGTTGTAATTCTTATTTTGGTTGTGTGAGGAGGCAAAGCATGTCTACCTATGCTTCCATCTTGACCGGAAGTCGAAATGGTTCTTTCTAAGAATTTTTTTTAGTCGTACCATTTAGTATGAGCAAAATGGAGACTTTTTTTTTTTTTTTACTTACCACTGTAAATTAAGATGTAATAAAATAGTCTTTCATTTTTTGACAAGTAGCTGGGTAAAGAAATACAGGAGAATCTCATCAGATATTTAAGGAGTGGCTCTTGTTATATGAATAATTAAAAACAACTGAAAACAAGGGAAATCTAATCTAATTTTATAGACATAATTTTGATTTTAATATTGCACAAGACATATAAAAAAGGGAAAAATTATAAACTAACTTTAGTTATAAATATGTATGCAAACATTTCTTTAAAAATATTTTTAAATATTTTTATTTAAAGCGTGTGAAGAACACGCTTGTTAACTCCACAGAGCCACCCACAGGAGGCACAGAGAGATTACTTACCCTCCGATTGTCAACAACTTTCGGCCCAGTCAGCATTCTTAGCGCGTACGCCCCAACCCTCTGCGCCACCATCGAAGAGAAAGAACAGTTCTACCATGCACTGGACGAAGCGTTATCCAAGATCCCCAGAAGTAACGCTCTCTATCTCCTTGGAGACTTCAACGCAAGAGTAGGAGCCGACCACATGGCCTGGCCCACCTGCCTTGGAAACTTTGGGAGAGGAAAGATCAATGAGAATGGTCAGCGACTGCTTGAGCTTTCGTGTCACCACGGCCTGTGCGTGACAAACACATTCTTCAAGTGCAAAGAGATCCACCAGGTGTCATGGAGGCACCCCCGCTCCCGCCATTGGCACCAGCTTGACCTCGTCATCACCAGAAGAACGGATATTGGCAGCACCCTCCTCACCCGCAGCTACCACAGTGCAGACTGCGACACGGACCATGCCCTCGTGGTAAGCAAGGTGCGCATAACGCCGAAGAGGTTGCACCACTCCAAGATGAAGGGTCGCCCACGCATCAACACCAGTTGTGCCAGCAACCCAGTTAAGACCCAGCAATTCATCAACAAGATGGAAGATGCACTCGGCGAGGGAGTGGCGGCAGATGACATTATCGAATCCAATTGGCCACGTCTCCGCGACGCCATATACAACTCCGCCATTATTGCTTACGGGAAGAAAGAGCGGAAGAACGCTGACTGGTACGAGGCTCACTGGGAAGAAATGGAACCCGTGATCGAGGCTAAGAGGAAGGCCCTACTGGCTTACAAGGTCACGCCCACTCCCAGTACACTTCAAGCTCTACGGGCTGCCAGGAACAAAGTCCAGAAGACCGCCCGCCACTGTGCCAACACCTATTGGCTAAACCTGTGCAGAAGCATTCAGGAAGCCACCGATATAGGCAACGCACGAGGAATGTATGAGGGTATCAAGAAGGCAATAGGCCCAATCCCCTCCAAGATCGCCCCCCTTAAGTCCAAGACAGGTGAGGTCATCACTGACCAGGAACAGCAAATGCGGCGGTGGACCGAGCACTACCTCGAGCTGTACGCAACGAAGAACACCGTAACAGACACTGCTCTTAACGCCATCCCAGACCTACCAGTCATGGAGGAGCTAGACACCCCACCTACTGCGGCAGAGCTCAGCAAAGCCATCGACCGCCTCGCTTGCGGGAAAGCACCAGGAAGCGACGGAATCCCTCCAGAAATCCTAAAGAGCGGGAAACCAGTCCTGCTACAGCCACTCCACCATCTACTCTGTCGCTGCTGGAAGGAGGGTTACATCCCCCAGGATATGAGAGACGCCAACATTATCACCATGTACAAGAACAAAGGAGACCGCAGCGACTGCAACAACTACCGGGGCATCTCTCTCCTCAGCGTCGTCGGCAAAGTATTTGCCCGGGTCGCTCTTGCCCGCCTGCAGACCCTTGCTTCCCGCGTCTACCCAGAGTCCCAGTGTGGCTTCAGAGCTGGCCGTTCAACAGTGGACATGATCTTCTCCCTACGCCAGCTGCAGGAGAAGTGTCACGAGCAGCATAAACCACTCTACCTCGCCTTTATCGACCTCACGAAGGCGTTTGATCTGGTCAGTCGAAGCAGTCTCTTCAGCTTGCTACGGAAGATTGGCTGTCCACCACATCTGCTTGCTGTGGTCATGTCCTTTCACGACAACATGCACAGCACGGTGTCCTACAATGGCGCAACCTCTGAGGCCTTCCCAGTCAGCAGCGGAGTAAAGCAGGGCTGCGTCCTCGCGCCTACGCTGTTCGGAATCTTCTTCTCCATGCTCCTCCAATACGCCTTTAAGGACTGCAGCGAGGGTGTCTTCATTCACACCAGATCCGATGGCAAGCTCTACAACCTGGCCCATCTACGAGCCAAGAACAAAGTCAAAGAGGTGCTCATCCGTGAGATGCTCTTCGCCGACGACGCAGCTTTGACATCACACTCCGAAGAGGGACTCCAGCAGCTAGTCACTTGCCTTTCCCACGCATGCAAGGAGTTCGGACTAGCCATCAGCCTGACGAAGACGAATGTTATGGCTCAAGGCACGGGGACTCCCCCATGCATCACCATCGACGGGTACACCCTGGAGGTTGTCAACGACTTCACTTACCTCGGGTCCACCATCTCGAGCTCTCTGTCAGTCGACTTGGAGGTCAACCGGAGAATCGCCAGGGCAGCCACAGTTATGGCCAGACTGAACCGGCGAGCGTGGAACAATTCCAGCCTCACTGAGAAAACCAGACTGCGCATCTACCAAGCCTGCGTACTCAGCACTCTCCTCTATGGCAGCGAGACGTGGACCACCTATGCAAGGCACGAAAGGAAACTCAACAGCTTCCACATGAGGTGCCTGCGACGCGTCCTGCATGTCGCCTGGCAGGATAAGGTCCCCAACACCGAGGTGCTGAAGCGAGCCAACATGAGCAGTTTGCATGCAGTTCTTAGCGAGAGACGCCTCAGGTGGCTCGGCCATGTCAAAAGAATGGATGCAGGCCATATCCCCAAAGACCTCCTCTACGGCCAGCTAGCAGAAGGCAAGAGGATGACAGGGCGTCCAAAACTGTGGTTCAAAGACATCTGCAAAAAGGACATGACACAATGCTCCATCAATCTCAACACATGGGAAGTTCAAGCAGACGACCGCCTAGCCTGGAGGCTCGCGGTCAGGCAAGGTACGTCACGTGCAGAGGCTGCGCGCAACAAGGAGGCGGTCCAGAAAAGATCGAGGCGGAAGCAGCGTCAACAGCAGCAACAACGGCCATCTGCCTTCACCTGTAACAAGTGTGGCAGGGATTGTCACTCCCGAGTCGGACTGCACAGCCATTCTCGGCGGTGCAGATAAACTCTCAAGAAGCTACGCCATCGTCTCTCGAGACGGACGGCTGCCAACGACGATTTTTTAAATTACAGTTTACATTGTTTCATACTAGTTTCAGGTATACAACACAGTGGTTAGACAATCATATACTTTACAAAGTGTTTTGCCTGGTATTTCAAGTACCCAGCTGGCACCGTACATATTTATTACAATATTATTGACTGTATTTCCTGTACTTTACTTTACATCCACATTACTATTAGTAACTACCAATCTGTACTTCTCAATCTCTTCACCTTTTTCACCCAGTCCCCTAACACTCTTATTCAAACATTTCAAATAAAAAATAGCAAGCTGAAAGAAAGAAAGAAAGAAAGAAAAGAAAGAAAAAAAACTAGGTTGATTTCAGGAAAGCATTCTCATTTAGAAAGACACTGGTGTCATTCAGCTCCATTACAGGAGATATGTTTTTTGTACTGGGATCCACTTTATGTTCTTTGAATATTAAGTAAGCAATTGACACCTGGCTGTAGATTAGGCCCAGATTTACAAACTGTGGCTCATCTTTCTCAAAAGATTTAAGTATCTAGAAGCATCTTGAGGGACTTCTGGCCAAGATGGAGGCCTAGACAGACACACTGCGTCGCCCTCCACAACTAAGAAGTAATACAACTACCTCAAAACTAGAGACAATCAGAAGTTCCAGAAAAGCAAGGTGCACGGAAGTCCAACAAACAAAGATAATAAAGAAGAAATACTCATCCAGACACGTAGGATGGGCGGAGTCAGGGCAGAGAGGATGCAGTGTGGTGGTAGCAGAAGCAGTGGCGGCAGTGGTGGCAGCAGTGATCGCAGCGGCGGCAGCAGTAGACTGGTGAAAAGTGCAGTCACATGTTTTAAAAAGTCAGGAGGGACACCTGGGGAACACTCCCAGCACCAGACCAGACTGTACAGCTCACAGTCCCAGCACCAGGGACAATAAAGCCTCATTGCTTCTGACTGTGCAAACTCATGGGGGTTGGGGCAGAGGAAGAAACTGCCAGTCTCTCAGCAGAGTCTGCTTGTTTAAAGGGCCCCATAATCCTAGAACATCCACAGACCCACCCACTCTGGGAACGACACCCAGCGCAACAGCTAGAGAGGCACCAGTCCCATATAGAAGTGGGAGAAGTGCCTGGGAAAGGGGAAAGTGCTGAGCAAGTGGCATTGTTCCCTCTCAGACCCCTCCCCGACAAACACCGCCACATGTGGTGAAACAAGTCACCCTTTCCTGATGAGTACCTAAGGCTCCACCCCTTACAACTTAACAATTGCAACAGCTCTACCAAAGATACAGAGGCAAACAAACACAGGAGCCTGTCAAGATGAGGAGACAGAGAAGGGGGAACAGATCAAGGTTCCAGTGGGAGAACTAAGTGACGAGGAGATAGCCAGCCTAACAGATGAGGAGGCAGCCAACCTAACAGACACAGAGTTGAAAACACTGTGATGAAGATGCTCACAGGCTTTAAAGATATGCTTAAGTATGGCAAACACATGAGAGAAGAAGTGAAGGCTATGCTAAGTGAAATGAAGGAAGATCCACACAAAACCAATGGTGAAGGGAAGGAAACCAGGGTTCAAATCAATGATTTGGAACATAAGGATGAAAAAAAAAAAACAGTCAACCAGTACAGAACGGGAAAACAAGAATTGAAAAATATGAGGAGACACTTAGGAATTTCTGGGACAACTTTAAATGTGCCAACATCTGAACCATAGGAGTACCAGAAGGAGATGAGGAAGAACAAGAAATTGAAAGCTTATGTGAGAAAATAATGAATGAAAACTCCCCAAATTTGGTGAAGGAAATAGACATACAAGTCCAGGAAGCACAGAGTCCCAAACAAGCTAGACCCAAAGAGGATCACACCAAAACACATCATAATTAAAATGCCAAAGGTTCAGGATAAAGAGAATCTTAAAAGTAGCAAGAGAAAAGCAGAGAGTTACCTACAAAGGGGTGCCTATAAGACTATCAGCTGACTTCTCAAAAGAAACTTTGCAGGCAAAAAGTATTCAAGATGATAAAAAGCAAGGACTTACAACCAAGATTACTCTACCCAGCAAAGCTATCATTTAGAATACAGGGGCAGATGACAAGTAAAGCTAAAGATGTTCGTCATCACCAAGCTATTATTATATGAAATGTCAAAGGGACTTACTTAAGAAAAAGAAGATCAAAACTATGACCACTAAAATGACAACAAACTCACAACTATCAACAACTGAATCTAAAAATAAAAACAAAATCCAACTGAAACCAGAATAGGAACAGGATCATAGAAATGGGCATCATTTGGAGAGTTATCAGCTGGGAGGGGGGAGGGGGAGAAATGGAGAAATGGTGCAGGGATTAAGAACTGTAATTGGTTGGTAAAAAATAGACATGGGGATGTTAAGAATAATATAGGAAAGGGTGAAGCCAAAGAACTTATATGCATGACCTATGGACATGAACTAAGGGATGTAGGATTTTGGAGGGAAGGGGGTACTGGGCAGAGAGGAGCAAAGGGAAAAATAATTGGACCACTGTAACAACATAATCAATAAAATATACTTAAAAAAATGATTTTAGTATCTAGGTACTAGTGTTGGTGCCTGGTCAATGTTTGAAATTCCTTTGCATGTGGTATGCACTCAGTATTAGTGATTGAATTGACTCCGTGATACAATTCTAAATTCTTTTAATAATGAAAAGGATCATGTACCACAGGTAGGTATATCCTTAAGGAGTGACCCAGGATAGATTATAGGATAGGTATGTACTTGAAACATTTTAAGTCTAATATCAACTGTTGGCAGAATATTTGAAACAAAACCAATTTTAGCGCTGGTGTTAAAGTACCTTTCATTATCACTACTTTGACTCCCTTTACATTTACATGTTATTGGGTTGCCATGGTTGGTTTTATTTGTGGCTTCTCTGCAGATTCATTGCCTCAGCATATGAATCACAGAGACTAGAGGGAAAGTTCAAGGATAAATAGGCCTTTTTCCATCTTTTACTTTTTATGGAAACAAAAACCACTCATTCTTTAAACACTATTTTAAGTAAACCGTGCCAGGGTTATTTTGTTTTGTTTTCAGTACGTTATCTAGGCAACTGTTTTCTGTTCAAATACTCTGTAGAACCCATAGGATAAAGCTGGCTTCTGGGGAAACCTGCTTACCAGTTCTTAGTATTAACAGCTTGCCTTCTAGGACTGTATCAGATCTTTAACTAGTTCCATTGAAATAACTGCAGTCTGAATTTCCAGAGTGGCCCTTCTTCCCTTATCTTTTTCCTGGTTTCTGGCCATCCAGGTGTCTAGCAGAGGGTGTCTAACAGAACACTGTCTTTGCTGCAGAGGGCACTTGAATTTTTGTTTCAACTTTTTATTGAGAAAACAGAATTTCCCTATAACAAAAGAAAGCAGCAGGAGCTCAGGGGCAGAGGAGTTGGGGAGTGTGGTGTCCAACACTGCCACAGTGCTGTATTTGTATTCTGGGAACTACAAGCACATCACTATCCTATTGGATTCTCTAGATTTGGTTCTTTTGTGTGTGGGTGGGACCAGAGGTGAAGTAACACTTCCTGACTGGGGTTTAGGGAGTAACAAAATCAAACCATTTAGAACATACTTTTTAAAACGGGTGCCTGACCATAGCATTAACTAGTCTCGAAGCTATAATTTGAAGATGATAATACCTACGAATGGAGAGTAATTTGGTTCAGGAAGTTTAACTTATGCAGTGTGCTGTGTAACTGTACTCGTTTCTATCATCCGTGGTATCCCTGCTTGTCATTTCTTTTGTTAGATTAGGTAAAAATAAATTTTGGACTTTAAAATTGGCAGTTAATAAGCAAATATCTGTTACATATGTGCTTAAAGAATGTCACACTGCTTCCTACCCTTTCAGAAATATTAGTATTTATGAAAACGTGCTCTAACTGTAGGTTAAGATTGATGAGGCAGAATGTGCTCATATTCAGAAGGGGTTTGGAAGTGTTTGAATGTAATGCTACTTGAGTGTGTTTAAACCATTATTGTATTTCACAATAAAGTAGTTTGCTATAACAAAATGTCACAGGCTTAAACAACAGAAATTTATTTTCTCAAAATTCTGGAGGCCAGAATCCGACATCAATGTGTTGACCAGCTTGATTTCTCCTAAGGCCTCTCTCCTTGACTTGCACGTGGCCACCTTTTTTGCTGTGTCCTCACATGACCTGTTCTGTGTGTGCGTGCATCCCTGATGTCTCTTTGTGTGTCCAAATTTCCCTTCTTGTAAGGACATCAGACAGATTGGGTTAGGGTCTACCCTAAGAACCTCATTTTAACTTAATGACTTCTTTAAAGACTCCATCTCCAAATTCTGAACAGCTGGGATTTACGCCTTCAACATAGGAATTTTGGGCAGGGGACACAATTCAGCCCTTAACACACAAAAAGAAACATTATTTTACTTTAAGAGAAGAATAGATGGTATGAATAAGTGGGTCTAGAAATCGCCTTGAGTAATCAGCTTCATCTTTATCCAGCTCCGCAATAAATGAGTTGTGATATAGTAAGAAGAAACACAGGCTTTGGATCCTAGATTCAAATCCAGCACCAGAACCTTAGGTAAGATGCTCAACAACACTGAAGCAGTCTGTTAACTCGGAAGGGAGGGTGATAGCAGTTACCTGTTAGGGATGCTGTGAAGAGAAGAGACTATACATGTTCAGTGCCAATCCCTGCACCTGGCTCATGCCCTCTCTCAGGATGTGCCTGCTGCTGGTGTTTTTGTTACTGTTATTAGTCACTTAATACACCTAACTGAATGAATTTCTATAGCATCATCTCTTCTGAGATTGCTATTGACCCTTACATTGTTAGCCTCCAAAAGGAGCTTATGATGATCGATACTTTTGATAATAGTCCTCATGAGTCTGTGCAGTTTGGTTGCCCTGGCCTTAGTTTAGGTCCCAGATCCTTTTCTTATAATTTATTCAGAACCCATGTACTCTTGATAAAATACCATAAGTTACCTACCCTAGTGCCCTTACATTAAGATATCCATTAGGTTTCCATCTGTGAGTCCTGTTTCGTTTAGTCTAATTCTCCTTTAAAAATAATTAAAGTAAAATTCTCAGAACATAAAATTAACCATCTTAGTTCTTCATAAGTTAAAAATAGTATTACTATATGACCTAGCAATTTTACTTCTGGGTGGATAGCTAATTGGGTAAATATAGATATACATGGTGGGACAAGAGTAGATACACAGTTCTTCATATGGAAAATAATACAAGTTAATAAATTTACAACTAGAAATATACTTTTCCCATACTACATATAAAAAATAAGTTGGCCACCCTAATACTCTCACATTAAGATATCATGAGATGCTCTGGCTTATGTGGCTCAGTGATTTGAGCACCAGCCGCAAACCAAAGGGTCTCCAGTTCAATACCCAGTCAGGGCACATGCCTGGGTTGCAGGCCAGGTCTGCAGTTGGGGGCACACAAGAGGCAACCACAAATGATGTTTCTCTCCCTCTCTTTCTCCCTCCCCCCCCCTCTCTAAAAATAAATAAATAAAATCTTTTAAAAAAAATGATATCCTGAGAATTCCCAGTAGGTCTCCATCTGAGTCAAAAAATTGAAAGCAGGATCTCATGGCAGCATTAGTCACAGTAACCAAAAGATGAAAGCAACCTAAGTGTCCAACAGATGAAGTGATAAAGAAAATGTGGTATATATATACACTGGAATATTATTCAACCTTAAAAAAGTAAAGAAATTCAGACATAGGCTATAACATGGATGAATCTTGAGAACATTATTCTAAGTGAAATAAGGCAGTCACAAGCAAACAAATGCTATATGATATCACTTATATGAGATACCTAGAGTAGTCAGATTCATAGAAAGTAGAATGGTGTCCATCCTAATGGTGGATGGGTGTGTGAGAGAGGAGGGGAAGTCGAGGGATTGTTCAGCCATAAAACCAGCCCAGCTTCCTAATTTTCCAGTTTTCTCTGGTGAGTTCTTTGATTAAATATCTTTCTCTTATACTTTAGTGGTATCGTCTGTTTATTACCTCCCTTTCTTCGACTCTTCTCTTAGGGGGATTAAAACACGAGCAAGCCTCTGGCTGAGCATCTGTAGGGTTTTAGCCAAAGTTCTGGTGGGTGGTTTTTTTAAAAAAAAAAATCATTACCTTTTGTTTTCAGTTAGAAGATATGATAGGTATCCCAGTTCTAAATAAAGAAGTCTGTCAGCTAATGACCAAGTTTTTGTCTCCATTTTTTAGGTTCACTACAATGTTGGCAAAAACCTGGCTGATAAAGGCAATCAAACAGCTGCCATCAGATATTACCGGGAAGCTGTGAGGTACTGCAGGCATCTTGTCTCATTTATATACACGTCTTGTTTTAACTTTCTAGGGTTAAAAACCTGTCCCTTTAAGACTTACTTAAGAAAAAGAAGATCAAAATTACGAACATTAAAATGACAACAAACTCACAACTATCAACAACTGAATCTAAAAAATAAAAACAAAATCCAGCTAAGCAAACCAAAATAGGAACAGAATCATAGGTAGGGGGATCATTTGAAGGGTTATCAGCTGGGAAGGGGAAGGGAGAGAAATGGGGAAATGGTGCAGCGATTAAGAAACATAATTGGTTGGTACGAAATAGACGGGGAAGTTAAGAATAATATAGAAAAGGGCAAACCCAAAAAACTTATATGCACAACCCATGGACATGAACTAAGGTGGGTGGGATTGCTAGAGGGAAGAGGGTACTAGGCAGAGGGGAGCAAAGGGGAAAAAACTGGGACTACTGTAACAACATAATCAATAAAATATACTTAAAAAAAATTTTTTTTTAAAACCTGTCCCTTTAAAGACCCCAACTTTAAGATATCTTTGCCGATTCGTGAGAGTTTAGTGAAGAATACTGCACATTAACAAATGGCTTGGATTTTCCTCTCCACTTCCAGATTAAATCCCAAGTATGTTCATGCCATGAATAATCTTGGAAATATTTTAAAAGAAAGGAATGAGTTACAGGAAGCAGAGGAGCTGCTGTCTTTGGCTGTACAAATACAGTAAGCATTGTTTTTTAATTATGTTAGGGGCAAAGAAATCAGCTCCTGCATTTTGGGACCTAAGCCTTTCTTTTCCAATGCTCATCCAGGCCAGACTTTGCTGCTGCATGGATGAATTTAGGCATAGTACAGAACAGCCTGAAACGTTTCGAAGCTGCTGAGCAAAGTTACTGGACAGCAATCAAACACAGACGGAAATACCCAGATTGTTACTACAACCTCGGACGTTTGGTAAGTGTCAAGTGGCCTGTGGCTACAGAAGGAAACCTCGTTTTTTTTTTATTTATAATATAATGAGGGTAGTAACACGGCTACTAGCATTCTCCATCTTACAAAGTTCTTTCACTTAGGTTTACAGTAGTCCCTCTATATCGCAGTTCATTATCACGGCCTCACTGTATCATGGGATTTTAAAAAATATTATATTTAATTATTTATGGCGGATTTTTCCTCTGCTTCATCCAACCTGTCTTTTATCCCTTCTAATGTATTCTTTATTTTAGATGTTGTATTCTTTATTTTTTACTGGTTCTTTTTATGGTTTCTGAGTCCTTTTATGCTTTTTATTTTTTTGTTGACATCCTAAGTTCCCTGAGCATTTTTTTTTCTTTTTTCATTGCAATGCATTTTTAAACTTTTATTTTTTTTGGTTTTTCAATTACAGTAGTCCCATTTTTTTCCCCAGTGCTCCCCTCCACCCGGCCCACCCCTTCTTCCACAATCATATCCCTCCCAGTTGTCCATGTCTATGAGTCATTTATACATGTTCCTTGACTAAATCCTTCCCTTACTTATCCCCCTTCTCTCCCCCCTCCCCACTATTGACAGTTATTCTGCTCCTTGTTCTATTTAGTTCGTTTATTTATGTTGTTCTTTAGTTTCCTGTATTAGGTGATATCATATGGTATTTTTCTTTCTTTGCCTGGCTTATTTCACTAAGCATAATTCTCTCTAGTTCCATCCATGTTGTCGCAAATGGCAGGAGTTCCTTCTTTCTCTCTGCTACATAGTATTCCACTGTGTAAATGTACCACAGTTTTTTGATTCACTCATCTACAGATGGGCACCTCGGCTGTTTCCAGCACTTAGCTATTGTAAACAGTGCTGCTATGAACATAGGGGTGCATAAGTTCTTTTGAATTATGGTTTTAGGATTTTTCGGGTATAATCCTAGCAGTGAAATCGCTGGTTCAAAAGACAGTTCCATTTTTATTTTTTTGATGTAATTCCATACTGTTTTCCACAGTGACTGCACCAGTCTGCATTCCCACCAACAGTGCAGTAGGGTTCCCGTTTCTCCACATCCTCACCAGCACTTGTGTGTTGATTTGTTGATGATGGCCATTCTGACAGGTGTTAAGTGGTATCTTATTGTGGTTTTTATTTGCATCTCTCTGATGGCTAGTGATGTTGAGCATTTTTTCATGTGTCTATGGACTTTCTGTATATCCTCTTCGGAGAAGTGTTTTTTCAGGTTCTTTGCCCATTTTTTAATTGGGTTGTCTGTTTTCTTGATGTTGAGTCATATAAGCTCTATATATTTTGGAGATTAGTCCCTTGTCTGAGATATCATTGGCAAATATGTTTTCCCATATGGTTGGTTTCCTTTTCATCTTGCTGATGTTTTGCTGAGCAGAAACTCTTTAGTTTGATGTAGTTCCATTTTTTTTATTTTTTCTTTTATTTCTCTTGCCTTAGGAGATGTATCCGTGAAGATATTGTTTTCCTGCCTATGTTTTCCTCTAGGACTTTTATGGTGTCATGGCTTACATTTAAGTCTTTGATCCATCTAGAGTTTATTCTCGTGTGTGGTGTAAGTTGGTGGTCTAGTTTCATTTTTTTGCATGTCCCTGTCCAGTTCTCCCAGCACCATTTGTGAAGAGGCTCTTCTCACTCCATTTTATGCTCCTTCCCCCTTTATCAAATATTAGTTGACCATATAAACCTGGGTTTATATCTGGGCTTCATTCTGTTCCATTAATCTATATGTCTGTTCTTTTGCCAGTACCAGACTTTTGATCACAGTGGCTTTGTAGTATAGTTTGATATCTGGTATTGTGATTCCTCCTGCTGTGTTCTTCTGTTTCAAGATTGCTTTGGCTATTCGAGGTCTTTTTGGTTCCATATGAATTTTTGAAGTATTTGTTCTAGGTCTGTGAAATATGTCATTGGTATTTTAATAGGGATTGCATTGAATCTGTAAATTGCTTTGGGTAGTATGGCCATTTTGATGATGTTGATTCTTCCCATGCAAGAACATGGTAAATGCCTCCATTTATTTGTATCTTCCTTAATTTTTTTCTTCAGTGTTACGTAATTTTCAGAGTATAGCTCTTTTATTTCTTTGGTTAACTTTATTCCTAAGTACTTTATTTTTCTTGTTGGTATAGTAAATGGTATTTTCCTTTATGTCTCTGTCTCTGATATTTTATTGTTGGTGTACAGAAATGCCTTAGATTTCTGTATATTTATTTTGTACCCTGCTATTTTGCCAAATTCGCTTATTATATCGAGTAGTTTTTTAGTGGAGTCTATAGGGTTTTCTATGTATACTATCATGTTATTTGCATATAATGATAGTTTTACTTCCTTTTTCCCAATTTGGATGCCTTTTATTTCTTTTTCTTGTCTGATTGCTGTGGCTAGGACTTCCAACACTATGTTGAATAGAAGTGGAGAGAGTGGACATCCTTGTCTTGTTCCTTCCTTGAGCATTATTATAACCATTTTTTATGAACTCGCTATCTGGTAAATTGCTTGCCTCCATTTCATTTAGCTCTTTTTCTAGAGATTTCTCCTTTTCTTTCATTTGGGGCATATTTCTTTGTCTTCCCATTTTGGCTGCCTCTGTGTTTTTATGTATTAGGTAGATGTGCTGTGATTCCCAGTTTGGCTGGGTGGCCTCATATGGTATGTGTCCTTGGGACCCAGTGGTGCAGTCTGCTTGATCATCTGAGCTGGGTGCTCCAGGAATGTCCCTTGTGTGGGTCATATGGGCCCTCACATTGTAATTGAGTCTTCATTTCTATTGGCCTGTTCATGCATGGGGTCAACCCTCCAGCTGGCTTACTATGAGGATTGACCCATACTTCACTGTATGAGTTGCTGTGTAGGTGCTGACCACACAAAGTGGAATTCGCCCCAGCAGGGTCTGGTGCCTGCCAAGGTCTCTCTTGGGAAATGCCAGTTGTGAAACTGATTGGATCCTGCTCTGATGTAGTCTGAAGCTGACCACTGTGTGTGTTGGTTTTGGGGTTTCGTGGGTGGGACTCTGGTGCAGACCAGTGTCAGACACTGCCTGTGATTGGCCCTGGGTAACCTGTTTAGAGCCACAGTTTGTGCCTCTCTCTATCTAGCTTTTCCTAGCACTGGGCCCATGGGCAGGTCAGAAAAAATCCCAACGTACCCTGAGATCCACCTCCTTATGCCTCTGCCTGTCAGCTGCCTATTGGTCTAAGTCACCGAAAGAGCCTCTGGTGGTACCCAAGTTTCCTGAGGTAGGTTCGCAGTGAGTCACTAGGAAGGGGCAATTGGTGTTCACCAGGTTCAAACTTGGTGCCAATGCAGGGTCTTAGGCCACTCAGCAAATGTCCTAGTGTATACCAAGTCTAGAAGCTATCTGCTGGTGTCTCCTCCTTTGTGGTAGGGTGGGATCTCAGGGAGTCATTAGGATGAGGCCAGCAGAATTTATCCAGCCCAAACAGACCAAGATTCATCCAGGTGAAGGGAAGGCTCAGCACTGCTCAGGCATGCAGGTAAAAAATGGCCCCATCCTAGAGCCACACAACTCAGTCTGTCTCAGATTCTGCCAGGAGCTGATCTCAGCAGCGTGAGGCCATTAGGAGTTGGGAGGGTGAGACTAGTGGATCTCTCCTGAGGGAGAGGTGCTAGTCAGGTTTGGGGGAAGGTGTGGGGAGTGGTGTTCAACCCCAGAGCCAAACAACTCAGTCTGTCTCAGATTCTGCCTGGACCTCAGCAGGGTGGAGCACTAGGAGTCAGGAAGGTAGGGCTACTGGGAGCCCGGAGAGTGGGGCTAGCAGATCTCCTATGAGGGGGAGGCACCAGTCAGGTTCACAGGAAAGTGGGGGGAATGACCCCTACCCCAAAGTCACAAAACTCAGTTTCTGACACCCCCGGAGTATTCTCAGACCTCTATACCCCAACCCAGGCAGCTGACTCCTCATCAGGGCACAACCTCCATAGGGGCTACAAGGGTCCATAGGGCAGAGCTATTGTTTCCCCTAAGGCCGATGCCATATAGAGAGGCATGCCCCACTCAAGGAAGAGATGGCATCTGCAGTTTGGTTGAGTGACTCAGCACAGGGATCCTGGTGGCTGTACCTTCAGCTCTCTCCCCAGAGCCACAAATCCCAGTCTCTCTTCACATGATTCTAGTCCGCTTCACCCTTCCTCCACCAGAGCCCAAGGTGAGTGGCTGAGAATGAGATTTTGTTGCATTGGCCCTTTGAGAATGTACCTGTGCTTCCAGCAAACTTCCGTCTCTCCCTGATGGACAGAATCCCTTCTGATTTTCACAGCCAGATATTATCTGGGTGCTTCTTCCCAGCTCTGGTGCTCTGAGCAGAGGATCCTGGATTGGGCTTGAGACTCCATGCTTCTCAAGGAAAAACCTCACATCTGAGATATCCCTCGAGAATCTCAGCTACCACCTATGGGAATGGGGCCAGCTCTTCTCATCTCTGCCTTCCCTAACAGTATAAATTTGGCTTCTTTTGTAAATTCTTGGTTATAAGATTTCTGTTCAGCTAGTCTTCAGTTGGTTATTCAGGTAGATTGCTCTATGTTTTAGTTGCAATTCCAGTTTGGTTCTGGGAGGAGATGAGTGTAGCTTTCACCTATTCTGCTTCCATCTTGGATTTCCATAATGTGATTTCTGAACTTCTCTCTTCTCCTTCCTCCAGGGACAGCTCCCTGTACCCCAAGGTATTCCTGCTAAATACCTCCCCACAAAAGAAAGCTCAGGAGATCATGGGATATATTTGAAAGGGTTTTGATATTATTTGATGAAAGTAGAAAATAATTTCACAGTAATGTTTTTTCTTTTTTTAGTTATTAACAATATATAAAGATTTGATTGCTCTGATTTTCTTTTTCTAATAGTTTATTTCTTTATTCAGATAAATATTCTAGCGGTAGCTCTACAATAAGTTCAATAACCTTAAAATCTGAAAACATATTATTGATAAATGATGGTGAAATTGATACTGTCATTTTTTCTGAAAAGCCTCTATGAGGATGCACAGCTTAATCATTATAGCTCTTGATTTTCTTAATAAGGAAAATAACCACACACCAGAAAACAGCAGCTATGTGAGATGAGAGGTGGTAACTACCCTTATTGTAGTAAGCTTTTGCAATATATGAGGTCTGTCCAGAAGTTATCCAGCCATGTAATATGAAAAAGAGACATTTATTGAAGAAGATACAAGAAACAATATACATCGGATAATGACGCCTCTGTCCCCTTCAAAGTAGGCACTTTGGGACCTCACACAGTTCTCCCAATCACCGTCACCTGCCCTGACATATTTTCTTGAATCTCATTGACAGTCTGAAATCTCTTCCCTTTCAAAGGTGATTTTAATTTGGGGAAAACCCAAAAGTCATGGGGCCTCAAATCTGGGCTATAGGGTGATTTGGGTCACCTAGGTGATTTGATGTTTCACATAAGAACTCTGCATGAGATGTGATGCATGAGTGAGTGTGTTGTCACGATGAAGCTGCCGGTCACCATTGCTCATAGCTGTGGTCTTCTGAATCATCCAAGTAGTTTCCATGGAGGAATGCTAAAACTTAACACCAAGTCTGATGCAGATTCGTTGCTCTACTCGTTCAGTCATTTTGAATGCAGTGGCCACACAGTACATATGTTCACTCAACTGCAGCGTCTCCCACCCCCACTGACTAGTACAGTGAAATCATCATTGTTCACAACATATACATTCCAGTCCATTCTCCTTGGCTGCCAGGTTACATCAATATCGTGTAAACTGTTCTTATTATATTAATAATAGCTGGGCTTTTTCTGGACAGATCTCATATATGTGTATCAAATAATCAGATTATGTACCTTAAACTTATATGTGTTATATGCCAATCGTATCTCAATAAAGCTGGGAAAAATAAAAGACTTACCCACAAATAGCAAAATTCTTTAAATAAGATGATTATATTCTCTCTTCAATCAACCCTTTAATTTTAGTTTAAGAAACCAAATATATATGTTTCTAATTTATTTAGTTTTTGTATTCAATAAAATTAAGAGAAAAACTTTGCTCATTTTAAATCAAACTAGAAAAATATGTAGTAATGTGATTTTTAAAGGAAGTTTACATATAATTTTCCAGATTTTATCCAATCTAACCTCAAAGGTATAATTGCATTGAAGTCGTTTTAAAGAGATGTCTATTTATTCTCATTTTAAAAGTCTGAAGCCTCATTCATGGTCTTGTAGAATTCTTGTACTATCAAAATCACTGCTTTTCAAAACTGGTTGTATATTGAAGTTATCTGACTCTTTCTCAGATTTCGGGAATCAAAAGCTCCATAAGGGATTTGTATTTACAAACAAACCAACAAAATTTCCTGAGTTATTGTAATACCCAGTTATTGGCCCTGCATTGGAAAAGCAGATCTCTCTGAACTTTTAGCAGACAGACTGACAAAGTGAGAGCAGAAGAGTTAGTTTGGGGAGAGCAACCTAGAAAACATTTACTGCTTTAAGTGTATAGAAAAAAACAGACTTCCATTTTTACCATGATGGGATTGTGTTTGGTCCTCACTACTTTGTTTCTGGACTGGGTAGTATGCTTTTGTGAGTTGAGGAGGTAGAATTTTATGAATGGGAGATACCAGGTGGCCTCTCCCACTTTTCACTTTTAATGGGCACATGCTGCTTCTATTATAAATCATAAAGTGAAGTGGCTTCTGTGTTTTTATTATTAAAAAAAAAGAAAACGTGTTTTGGTTATAATATATCATAGAAAGATACCATTTCTGCATACCTAGTCTACTGTGGAAAACAGGAATTATTTCTCCCTGGAAATGGAAGGAAGATGGCAGGAATGTGAGTGAATCCATGGAACAGCAAGATGTTTGAACAAGGGAGATTGGTAGCAAAATATTCCTGTTGTCCCATGTAACTTTCTCCAGAGCCATTTGACCTTGTATGCATTTCTTTTATGTTTTAAAATTCTGTGTTTTCAAACAGCTTTTTCTATGAAATCTGAAGACCTGAGGAGAGCTAAAACTATTCTAATGATAAACTGATGTAGGTCAAGAAAGAAAACTTTTTCTTCTACCATCCTAGGTTCTCTGACCGAGGCCCTGCAGATTAAACTGACCGCAGATAGATAACAAAAAAAAACCAGATTATTAACACATGCAGCATGCCTACATGCAGAAGAAACTCAGTGATGAGAAACTCAAAGGGATGGTTTGAACTTGGGCTTTGAGTTCTTTGTTAAGAACAATAAATTCGTAGAGTAGTGACAAAAACAAAGAGGTTTTAGGCTTCCAAGGTTGGCATAAATATATGAGGGAAACTAATAAAGTGGGTTTTGTTTGTGCAGGTCTGTCTTCATGGCCATAAACTTTACCAGGAGAGGAAATTTATGGCAGTCCTCATTTCTCAGTTTCTGCCCTTAGTTAGATCAGGAAAGCATCTTTCCACAGTGATTAAATCTCAGATGCTTTCAGTGTAATAATCCTTATGTCAAAGTGATCTATTTGCAGTGGCATATTTTGATGTCCTGCATTGTTCTCTCCGGAAGGGGAAATGGAAAGACAGTAAAACTTCACGGTAAGTGGATGTAAGTGGAGACCAAAAATTCAGTCACATGCAAAGCAGGGTAGACCCTTGCAAAGTTGATAAAGTTACAGTAGGGGCTAGCTGGAGGACTTGAGCAGAGCAGATTGGGTGTTACCTGAATCCTTGCATTGGTGGTTACAGCAGGGGTTACTGTCTCTCTTTACTGTATCTTTTAAACTAGTGCTTGCATGATATACCATACTTGACATCCATATGAATTCTTTGTTTTGGAGGTAGCTCTTATTTTAAATATTTTATTTATTTATTTTTAGAAATAGGGGAAGGGAAGTCAGAAAGAGAGGGAGAGAAACATCAATGTGAGAGAGTTGTGTCTGGAATGTGCCTCGACTGGAGATCGAACCTGCAATCTTTTGCTTTGCAGGACTTTGGCCAATCAGTTGAGCCACACTAATCAGGGCGTACCTTTTCTTTTAGAGTGTTGCTTGCAAAGTCAGTTTCTGTCAATAACCTTCTAGGTTATGCTTTAAAGCCCTAATATTTTCTTTTCTTTTATTTATTTATTTTTAATTTTTTTTTATTGCTGTTCTGTTACAGTTGTCCCATTTTTTCCCCCATTGCTCTCTCCTATCTCGCCCAATCCCCTCCCGCAGTCAGTCCCGACCCTGTTGATCATGTCCATGCGTCATCTACACTAGTTCCTTGATTAAGCCCTTATATTTAACTGTCTTATTCCCTCCCTGTAGTAGTTGCCTATCACTGCAATTCCTTGGGATTTGGAAAATAGAGAATTTATACTAAATATGCCTTCTGTAAGAGTTACATTCCAAGAAAGGAAGATGGAATATAAAATATAGGGTTTTATCATGTGCTCCCATCCTTGGAATTCATTCCAACTTTCATGTAGAAGATCATGTACACTATTACTGAGACCTTGTAATGCTGCTGTATGTATACTGTTTACTAATTCTGGTACCGTGAAATAATCTTCCTATGTTTCCTTCTGTTCCAGCTGTTCTAGCTTAAAGATTTTGCTCTCCATTGTTATTTAATTATCCAGCTTTGGCCTGCTTGACAGCTTAAAAGCATTAAGAGCTTAATCTTTAACAGTTCAACCAACACATTTATATATTGGCAAATAAAAGGAACTTAATAACTTGAAAGTTTCTTTTTTAAAAATCCTCCTTAGTCACTGTTTAGTAACAGGAGACAGAAATGTATTTTGATTTCTGGACACTGATAAGAAAAGAATATAATGCTGTACTCTTGTGAAATAGGAATTGGTAAATACTGGATTATTTGAGACAAATTACGAATATTAGAGAACTGTAATAATAGTGACTGGAGATATTACTGGAGACAATTCATTATGCAACTACTGATTGCATCAGTCAGGATTCATTCAGGAAAACAAACCATGTTAAGTATGTAAATGGAGAAGATTTAATATGGAGAACTGGTTAGACAGTTGTTAGAAGGCTGGAAGAACAAAAATGGAAAGGTAATATTAACTCAGAGGGTAAAAGAAAATCTTAGGGTTGGGGAAACAAATGGAAGGAAGTGGTGCCACCAGAAGGAAAGAGCCAGAGAAGGGGCCACCATCTCAGGAGATACCACACCTCAAGAGTTGATGTCATGAAGGAAGAACCACTGCTTCCTACCTTGGGACTGGGGAGGCAGGGACATAGCAACTTCAAAGACTGCCAAAAAATAGAAAGGAGAGAGTGAAAGTAGGAGGGAAGCGCTATGCCCTGTTCCAACAACCCGATTGGCAGAAACTTAACAAGGAGCCAAGGGGCAAAGGACCTTGGGAAATATTGTTTGCAGAGTTTAGAAGGACAGACATAGAACTAATAGGTAAATAACATGCACTGTACCTATCCACCTTCTGGATGAGTGGTTCTTGCTAAATTATCATTTTTCTCTGCTTTCCTTAAAGGGCTTGTTCACTTTGTATAGAAGCTATAAGAAGGTTGAAGACTAACACAAAATAAAAATAAATTTCAGTTTGTTGTTATTCTTCAATAAATACGTGAAGAATTTTATTGTTGCATAAACGAAGTTTTATGTTAGTTTTCCTGGGTTCTTAGAAAGATTTTTGTCTACTCAAATGTATGTCACTTGCTGGAGAGAATTGACTGAGAAATCAATAGGAATATCAAATATAGAGAGACAATTAAATGTTGGTATAATTAGCAGCCTAAATTATTTTAAAGTTTTGAACTTTTCATATTTCCTCATTTAAGGGGTAAAATACATAAGTTGAGTTTCTGAGTCTTGTGCTAAATTCTGACATCTCTTTAGGAAATGGATATTTGTAAATGTTTCCATAACTTATTAAATCTTTTTTGCATCATGCCACCTATTTGTTGTGTGGGTCATAGGGCAAGTCAAAATCTTTCCATTGTCTAAGGAAAAGATGGACTTGACAGTAAGTAAGGAAATAGCCTTTAACACTGATAAATTGTTATCATTTGTACTTTTTGCAGTTAAAGGAATCAAAATTCATTCAGATAAGATGTGCATTTGAACTGAGTTAAACAGGACAAGAGGGTCACCTGCTAAAAAATCCATCACTTTCTCCCTTGGCACACTTCTGTTAACTATACAAATTGAGAACCAGCTATTTTGTATTCTGTTACCAATATTAGACAACATTCCCTGTCAAAAGAAAGCAACAGACAGTTCTCTCCTTTCTAAAGAAGGCCAACAAGCTCCAAATGCCCACAGGTTTTACAATGTCTGTTTTTTGTGAAGCTTAGATGTAGGCAGGAAGAGGCAGAAGATGAATTTGACACATTTAGCTTCCTTAAATAACAACTTACCAAAGATGGACTATATGAAGTCTTTCTAGAAAAAGACTAATGATTAGGTTTTTAGCTTCTGTCTCTTCAAGAGTCTAAAATATTATTTGACACCTGAAATCACTAAATTATGGGTTCCAGTTAAGATGTAGGCTTTGGAGCTATTCCACCTGGTTCTGATCACTGCTCTACTCTTTCTAGATTATACCTTGGACAAGTTACTTAATTTCTCTGTGCCTCAGTTGCTTTATCTGTAAAATGGGGATAGTTATCTACTTTATTGGGATTATTTTGAGTATTAAATAAGTTAATATGAAAAATTAGAATCTCAATAAGTACATTTTAGATTTCATTTGATTTTGGGTTTGGTTTTAGATATGTCTTGAAGAGATAAAGAAAAAAATTGGAAAATTTGTTTTTGGGGTTCATGGTTTATTTTCAGTATGCAGATCTAAATCGCCATGTGGATGCATTGAATGCCTGGAGAAATGCTACTGTGCTGAAACCAGAGCACAGTTTGGCTTGGAACAACATGATCATACTTCTGGATAACACAGGTACAGAAAGGGAAATTACATAAATCAGAGGAAATTGTTTTATGGTACAGTACCATTGAATAATTAGGAAATTTAGATTAGTATGGGTTTTTTCCCTAGTGTGTGTTAGAGTTGTTGTTGTTTTTTTAATTACCATGTGATTTAATATTTTGCATTACAAAATGTCTATTCTTCTAGAAAATGGAGAGTCCTTTCATGTATTAGAATACGAATGTTTGGGAAAATGACACTTTGCTTAAAATAGGTGTGTAGTAATAAAGGGAAATGTGTGCTAATATCTCTTTTCTCTGAAGCCTGTTATCTAGCAGTGCCCATCACCTAGGATGCTGGAAGTAACACAAGCGAGTGAGAGTAACTAATGGGCTTATGAAATGGAAGGTGTTAGATCCATGCTCTGAAATTCATGGACTGTACTCGGAGGAGATGCCCTCAAACCTACACCCAGAGATTCTTATTTTAGAAGTAATGCTCATAATAAACTTGATGGTCTGATTTCTTAGCCCATGGCAGACTTGATCAAGTAGGACTTACTCTGCTCCTCTAGTTTTAAAAATCCAAGCATTTCAAAAGAAATGATAGTTTTAATTTGGCAGAATATAAACCTAGAAAGCCATCTAATCAGTGTGGATTAGAGATACTCACTTGTTTCTAGTGAAAGTATAGAGTATGTACTTCAATATGATAAATATTAAGTTATTAACATGTTACTGTGATATTCTTATTTTGCAGACTTGTTTTCTCTGATTTAGGTATAATTAGTATCTGGAAAAAAATTAAAATTAGGTTTTGTACAAAATCTGATCAAAAACTATATATTATGTCAGAATTGCACTAGGTTACATTGGCTTTGCAGCTGATAGGACTATTTGTGTGTATGTTGTGTGTGTGACACATTTTACATTGATTTTCTTTTTTTTTTTACATTGATTTTCTTAAGTAGTTTATTAATAACCACTGTGTATAAAGAAAGTCCAAAATACTAGTATGTGTTTTTCATATTTTTATTTTTTACTCTCAGGTAATTTAGCCCAAGCTGAAGCAGTTGGAAGAGAGGCATTGGAATTAATTCCTAATGATCACTCTTTGATGTTCTCATTGGCAAACGTGCTGGGAAAGTCCCAGAAATACAAGGTGTGTAAAGTGCTGGCCATGATTTCTTGCAATTAATGCCAGCATCTGACAGAAGCCATAAATGTTACTTCTACCCAGTTCAATCTGGAATTAAGCCAAAACAGTGGTAGCAGTACACCACTGTGGCTTGGTCAGTTTGCTTCCTGAAGAAGTTGCCCAAAAGATGGATTTGTACAGTTAAACTCCATGTTCTTTCTCATCAGAATTCACTATCCTTGCTCAAATGTGGGAGGGAAGGAGATGCCCAAAGAAGGAGTTGTCCTGTCACACACTTCCCTAATCACCATTCCAAGCCTCTTCTCAACAGGGTGTGGCCCTGCTGGTCCTTCCAAGTGTTTTCTGGAAGAAGGATGCGGTGGTACAAATAAAAGCACATTAAGAGTTTGATAACCAGAGGCGATAAAACTGCATTGGTTGTTGTTTCATGTGCATTAGGTCTTATGTATTTCATTTTTTAGGAATCTGAAGTGTTGTTTCTCAAAGCAATTAAAGCTCATCCAAATGCTGCAAGTTACCATGGCAATTTGGGTAAGGAAATTTTTCAATTTGAATACTGAAATTCTAGTAATTTTGATGAAATATGTGTATTTCTGGAAAATCAATGTTGGGAGAGTAGGTTTTTTTCAACTCTAGCTTGTCTTGTCCTTTATAAGCTGGTTTCAATGTGTGGTTTTTTAAAAAGAAATTATCACACTAAAAAGGTAGCCAAATAATGGTCATATTTACAAATTTTAATTATATGATCAGAATAGCGCCCACAATCACCCACTTTGATGATAGAACTCGGATATTCTTTCTTTGTGTGAAGGATCCTAAGGATGTTAAACTGAGATGTACTTTGGAAGTTTATTGTCTAACTTACATCCTTTTCCCATCTTCCGTAGTGCATCTTTCATGCTAGCCTGGTCTTCTCTGCTTTCTTATGTTCTCTTATGCCTTGGCTAAAAATGCATTTTTAAAACTTTATTTCCTAGAATGCTTTTTTTCATTATACATGTCAGTAGTTAAGATTTTTAGAACACAGTATGTTGTTTAGAATGCTGAATCATGTGACTTTTTTTTTTTTTACCAAATCCATTTCCTACAGACTGTAGCTTCTCATCGCAAAAGTCATGACATGTTGATAGTTGCTCTTTTGCCCATCTAGAAAGTTAGTTTTATTTACAAAATCATTATAATTGTCAGAGGCTTACCATTCCAATAATGAGATTTATTTTAACTATCATTTTGTGGTCAGATTTTGATGTGAGAGCCCTTATTTCCAGCTGGCAACGAGCAAACCAGTATTTTTCAAAAAGGTATAGGGAAATCTTTATTTGAAGTAAATAGTTGGACCTCTACAGAGTCAGGACTCTAAGCAGTGTGGGAGCCCAGCCCTATTCAGTCTGGCTTCTTGGAAATTTCATGACAGAATTAAGAAACTTAATATACTCTTCCTTTTACTTTATGTAATAATGTTGCTGTAGGGAAATGGGTCATGCCTAATGATACAAAGAACCCCTGGACTAACTGGGGGTGGTTAAACAGACAATTATGAGGGCATATGATTACAATAAATAAAGTTTGTGGCACAAACGATATTATTTTAAACAATGATTTTTGAAAACAGTTTCAGAGGTTCTTTAATATTTGTTTGTACAAGTGATTGGGAACACCACAAGTCATTCAGAATTATTTCCAATGAAATTCATCTATTGCTGTTTCAGCTGTGCTTTATCATCGTTGGGGACATCTAGAGTTGGCCAAAAAACACTATGAAATCTCTCTGCAGCTTGACCCCACTGCCTCAGGAACTAAGGAGAATTACGGTCTCCTAAGAAGAAAGCTGGAACAAATGCAAAAGAAAGACGTCTGACCCTTTTTCCTCCATTTTTTGAGTTTGTATGTATGTGTATGCATGACACATACCACTAATATTATGTGGTTACATTTAAACACTTAAAAGTCTTATGTGTTTATTTTATTCTTTTTTTCTTCTGTGAAAACAAAGACATGCAAAAAGATTACAGCACCAGCAATGTTCTCTTTGACACTCGATGTGACTTTTGCATTGAAGTTGTATTTTTTCAGACCACGCAAATATAAATTCTAAAATTCCCAGAATGAAGTCTTTTTTAATTAAAAAGAAAAAGAGGAAAAAAATTATCTCCAGCAGCTTACAGTAAAATGTACCCTGCATTTGGGATGTGAGCCATGTTGTATAGACTGGCACTATTAAACATCGTCTTTGAACAAGAAAAGACAAACTGACTCCTACGATTTATATAAATATTGAATATATCTGTATATTAGACTTTTTATTTAATGACAACAAAGGGTAAATTAAGATTTTTTGTTTTTAAATCTTTTTTTAAACAATGAACTATGAACTTCATTTGTAAGGAAATATTTATTTGTATTTTTGTGTTTTGAACAGGGCAAATAATTGAATAAAAATGGAAATGTTAACATCTAGTATATTTATATACTTTTTTCCCCATAGGAAGAAGTTCACTCCTGCAATATTTTTTTGATTCTCCAACTTGTTTCATACATAGGAAATTATGTAGTATTCTACATGAATTGTTAATAGAAAATCCAAGCTATGCTTTAAGCAAAAGCAGGCAGCCTGATGTCTTTATTTGTTATATCCAGTATTAAGAGGGCTACACAACTATGTAGGTTGCTTTTTATGTTTTTAACTGTAAAGCAGTTTTCCATTTGGCTTAATGGAACCACAGTCATACTATATTCAAAAAACACAAGAGGTAAATTTTCTCTAAAAGGAAGCCACATCTGTGGTATTTTTAAGAACAGGATTATTTCGACTTCCGGCCAAGATGGAGGCTTAGACGGACACGCTAGGTCTTCCTCTACAACTATAGAGGAATACAACTACTTCAAAACAAAGGATAACTAGAAATTCCAGAAAATAAAACTACACGGAAGCCCAACATATGAAGTTATAAACCAGCGGTGCCATTTGGGCAGGTAAGAGTTAAAGAAGGCAAAGCTGTTTGCGGAGCAGCGGGCGGGGTGGCGAAAAATCCCGGAGGCAATCAAGCCCCTGGCGTGCGCGACTCCAATCAAGCCCCTGGCTTGCCCGACTCCGGCGCTGGGGAGAGCAGCCGCAGCATCGCCTTGAACAGTGAGGCCCAGGGGGGCGGGAGGACGGATCCCGGTCTCCTAGCTGAATAACTGTGTGAATCCATCTTGGACCCCCGCCCCCACAGAAAGCACCACAGGGCTGCGAAATAGGTCGCGGACAGGTAGGCGCCGGCCGGTCGCTGATTTGTGACGCGTACACAGGCACTGCCCCCGACAGCCAGCCCAGGAAAACAAAACGCATCTGTCAAAATGTGGCAGACAAATATAGAGATCCCGGTGGCACAACTCACCAGGCAGCAGATAAGAGAACCTGACAGATGAACAGATAAGAAACCTGTCAGAGGCTCAGTTCTGGGCCATTGTTATCAGGTGGCTTACAGAATTCACAAAAGAGCAGGAAAAAGATATGAAAGAAGCGAAAAACTTTCATAATGAAAGGAACAAAACCACATACGAGACAGATGGTGAGGAATCCAGAGTTCATTTCAACAAACTGGAATATGGAGAAGGAACAAGCAGTCAACCAATGCAGCGAGAGGAAATAGAAAGCAACAATGAGAGGATCAGAAACCTCTGGGACAGCTATAAAAGGCCCAACATAAGAATCATTGGTTTGCCAGAGAATGAGGAAGATGAACTAGAACTTGAAAAATTGAGTGAAAATATAATAAAGGAGAACTTCCCAGACTTGGGGAAGGGAATAGACTTGCAGGTCCAGGAAGCAAGGAGAGTTCCCAAGAGACTGGACCCAGGGAGAACCACTCCAAGACACATTATAATCAAAATGTCAAAAATTAAGGATAAAGAGAGAATCTTAAAAGCAGCAAGAGAGAAGAAAAGAATTATGTACAAAGGGGTCCCAATTAGACTATCAGCTGACTTCTCAAGGGAAACACTACAGGCAAGAAGGGACTGGCAAGAAATATTCAAAGTAATGAAAATCCAAAACCTACAACCACGAATACTCTATCCAGCGAAATTGTCATTCAGAATAGAAGGACAGAGAAAGTGTTTCCAGGACAAAATAAAACTGAAAGAGTTCATTAGATCCAAACCACTGTTATATGAGATGTTAAAGGGACTGGTTTAAAAAACAGAAGCTAGGGAGATGAAACAAAGGCAAACGAAACAGGCAACGAGAGTGGAAAAGGAACTGTGGGTAAGGGAAGCATAGTGGGGGGAGGTCAACAGGGAGGGGGAGTGGGGAGAGGGAGGGAGATGATATAGGAATTGGGGATCATGGTAGGAGGGAATGGAATAGACGGAGAGAGATTGGGAGGAACTGTATGCACAACTAATGGACATAATCTAAAAGGGGGGGACAACTGGAGGGAGGGGGGCCACCGGGTGGAGGGGAGCAGAGGGAAGGGAAATTGGCACAAATGTAATATTTTAATCAATAAAACACATTAAATCTGAAAAAAAAATGTGCAAATTAAACAACAAACTCCTAAAAAAAAAAAAAAAAAAAAGAACAGGATTATTTCTTCTATCTTATTTGATCAGAATAATCATGTTTCTTTTATTTCATTCTTCTATATATGTTGACCATATGATTTATGCAATATGTGATTACTTATGCAGTAAAATTATTATACAAACTGGTAAAAATGTCTTATTGCCTTTTTAGTAGATAAGTTAGTGAACTTTGTGTTCTCCTTGCCCTTAAAATGAAATTAAAATGACCAATTAATCCTTTCTAGTATGTGGCTTCTATTTAACTTTAGGTACCATTTAATAAAATGAGTTACCCAGGTTCAGAGAAAGGGGTGAATAGATCCCACATTGAGATGAATTTTATTCTCTACACTCTTTACTCTTTGGGGGGTGGGGTGCAGATCTGCGTAAGATTCGTATGTCAGTAATTGTAACTCAAGATGGTTCAGTTACATCAGAAAAGAAAGTGCTGGGTTTCAAACATTTCTTAAATGGTTCCAAAATAACAGTAACAAATGTAAATCTCTTAAGTGCAGGAGCTATCTTACTCTTAAATGATTCCTATAGTGCTTAGCTTGGCAGATAATAGGTATACTATATGTTTGTTGATGTTTTTAAAGCAGACTTCTTTAAAACAGTACTTGTCTTTTGAGGGTAAAGAAAAAATATTTCTTGTAAAAGCTCCTTATTTTTCCTCTGATACTAAAACTTCAGTGTCAAATCAAGACATGCAAATCTGAGATCCCTGCCTACCAAATGGATCTCCGTAGCTTTCACCACTCTCTCTCCCAGGATTTCCATTGCAGCTGTCTTCTTTCCAGAGAAAACAATCATTAGTTTAATTGTCTTTTAACTCTGCAGATTTTGAATGTGCACCTTGCTGGCTCCTTTTTCCTTTTCCACCTTAAGGCAGTCACCCTCTTCACTCCTTGGTTTCCTTTCTAAGGAGACTCAAGTGGAAGGCTGTCTTCCAGTTCCCTGCATAGTTGGGATTTTTATTTATTTATATATTTTTATTTTTTATTGCTAATCAGTGTAGGGAGTTGGGTAGGGGGTGTCAAAGCAAACATGGGAGGAGTTCCCAGTTAGGGAAATCTGAGATCCCTAATCTTCTGGAGTTGTTTTGCGTTGGTTTAACGTATGTTACTGCTACAATTCTTCCCTGTATTAATGCAGCCTTATATTTATTTCTTAATGTATTTTGAATCTTGAGACCCATTATTCATTTCCCCTGCCTGACCGAGTGGACAGTACTAACTGTAGCAATGATATCACAGCTCTCCATTTCTCTTTTTATCCTCCTTTACTGAGCTTCACCCCTAAATTTCTGCACAAGTATCTGTCTCTTTGATTAGTGTGCCTTCCCTCTCTGTGGCCTCTCATTTAAACATAATACAATTTTTTAAAGCCATAGTCTGACTTCAGGCCAAGATGGAGACGTAAATACACGCACTGCATCTCCTCACAACTGAGAAGAAATTTACATCCACTTCAAGACTAAAAAAACCCAGAAAATCCAGAAAATTGAAACCATAGGGAAGTTCAGTGAAGAAATGAAGAAATAATCAGCCAGGAAGGTAGGAGAGACGGAACCAGGACATAGAGAAAGAGTAGTGGAGCAGCGGCTGTAGGGTCGGAGCTTGGCAGCAGCACAGCTAGAAGCAGCTCAGCTCTGGGGAGTATGACAGGTGGGCGCAGCTAGCAGTAGCTGTGGCAAAAAAACAGTTATACTGTTTAAACCCATAAGTGATCCCAGCCCCAAACCAGACCACGTTCCAGAGCAGTTCCAGAGCTGGGGAAAATAGAGCTGCATTGCTTCTGACTATGAAAGCAAGTGGGTGCTGGGGCGGTGGACGAAGCTAGCAGTCTTGAAAAAGAGGCAGCTTGCTTAGTAGGGGAAGAGGGAAAAGTGCGTGGAAAAGCAGCAGCAACCAGCTCTTTTCCCTCTCAGGCCCCTCCCCCACATACAGCGCCAAAACCCAGTGAAATGGTCACCAGCACTAACAAATACCTAAGGCTCTGCCCCCTATAACGTAAGAGGTGCGACAGCCCTTACCCAAATCACAGAGGCAAACACAGAAAGATGAGACAGAGAAGTACAACCTATAAGTGGGGGCAGATCAAGGTCTCAGTGACACAACTAAGCAATGAGCAGATAGCACACCTAATGGATGAGGAGATAGGGAGCTTAACAGATGCACAGTTTAAGTCATTGGTGATAAAGATACTCACAGATTTAACAGCAAAGATTAAACAGGACGGGGAAAGAAGGCCATTCTGGCTGAAATGAAGGAAAATGCATACGAAGTAAGTGGTGAAGGAGAGGAAACCAGGGTTCAAATCAAAAATTGGAACATAAGGAAGAAACTAGTCAACCAGTACAGAAGGAAGAAGTGAGAATTAGAAAAAATGAGGAGAGGCTTAGAAACTTCTGGGACAGCTATAAATCATAGGGTTGCCAGAAGGTGAGGAGGGAGGGCAATAAATTGAAAAATTATGTGAAAAAATAATGAAGGAAAACTACCCTAATTTGGGGAAGGAAATGGACATATGTACAGGTCCAGGAAGCCCAGAGAGTCCCAAACAAACTAGACCCAAACTAGACCACACCAACACATAGCATAATCAAAATGCTAAAGGTTAAGGATAAAGAGAGAATCTTAAAAGCAGCAAGAGAATTACCTACAAAGGGATACCTGTAAGACTGTCAGCTGACTTCTCAAAAGAAACTTTGCAGGCAAGAAGGGACTGGCAGGAAATATTCAAAGTGATGAAAAGCAAGGATCTACAGCCAGGATTATTCTATCCAGCAAAGCTATCATTAAGAATGGAAGGGCAGAGAAAGTGCTTCCCAGACAAGGTAAAGCTGAAGGAGTTCATCTCCACCAAGCCTTTATTATGTGAAATGTTAAAGGGACTTATTTAAGAAAAAGAAGATCAAAACTATGAACGTTAAAGTGAAAACAGGATCACAACTATCAACAACAGGAGCTAGGGAATGGAAACAAAGGCAAACTAAGCAGGGAACCAGAGAAGGAATAGAATCATAGGTATGGGGAGCATGTGGGGGGAGATCAGCTGGGAGGGGGAAGAGGGAGGAGGGAGGGAAATGGTGCAGGAATTAAGAAGCATAGTAGGAGGGTGGGGAATGGACTGGGAGATGTTGAGAAGAGCTTTATGCATGACCCAGGGACATGGACTAAGGAGGGGGACTGCTGGAGGGCGGGGCGTTGCTGGGTGGAGGGGAGCAAAGAGAAAAGAAATTGGGACAACTGTAATAGTGTAATCAATAAAACATACAAAAATAAATAAATAAAGCCATAGTCCATCTTGACCCCCATTCTACTATATTTTGGTTTGTAGGCCAGCACTCAATCCACTGAGCAACACCAGCTGGGGCTCCCCTACTATATTTTAATGTCACCCATCTGAGTTTATTTCTCCTCTTAAATTATTATTTTTTATTTAGAGATTATTGTAGATTCACATGCAGTTGTACAATATAAAGGGATCTCATATACCCTGCACCCTGTTTCCCCCAATGGTAACATCTTGAATAATGATAGTACATTATCACAGCCAGGATATTGGTATTGATGCATCCACCAACCTCATTCAGATGTCACTGGTCTTACACATACTCATTTGCATGTTTTCTGTGCAATTTTTATCACCTTTATAGGTTTGTGTGGTCACCATAATCAAGATACAGAATAATTCCATCACAAGGATCCCTCATGCTACTCTTACATTATTACTTTTTCCAGAGTATTTTCTTTTTTGAACATTGACTGTATTAGCAGTGTGCTTACTGCTGTGGATGTGATGAAAAATGAAAACAGGTGGGATTCCTGTCCTTGGGGAGCTTGCAGTTTAGGTTACCTCAACTTTAATGTGTATCCAGGTTAGGCATGCTGCTGTAGACATCTGGGACTAAGCATTTTTACCAGCCCCATTTCCAGGGAACTTCTTGGGGAGTCACTGGTTTACATCTTTTACATTTGCAGCTGTCACAGGTTGTCAGGGCATTTCTTGCCTCCTGTGTTGAAAATCCTTTCAGTTGGTGAATCTCTTTTTTTCCTGGAGGCAATGAAACATAGAATCAAATCAAATTTTCTGTCTACTTCATGAGAACAGATATTGGTTCAGCTGCATTTGCCTTCTTCTTTGAACCTCATATTGATGGTAAAAGCTTTGCCAGGCATCCAGGGGAAATGAAGAATTCTGCTGAGACATGAAGGGTCAGCCATGCTGTACACAGAGGGAAACTGGGATGCACTTATCATATTGACCCAAACAGAAGGATCCCAAGAGTTAAGTAACCCCAATTTTCAGTAGAGTGAGACATTTAATATTACTTGAAATGTTCATTAATAAATAACGGATATGGTTGTTGAATATTGCAGCCTCGTTTTAAGATCCCACCAGCCTTGTCTTAAATGGTCTCTCCCACCTCTAAGTTCTACCAAGAATATATTAATTTTGATGATGACTTCTTTTAGGATCACATTCCTCACAAAATCCTGATTGGAAGCTGATCTCTAGTTTGAAGTAGAAGGAGCAAAGGCCCCATGTTGGACAGTTTGGTTGCTAGAAGCAGACAAGGAAAGAATGGTAGAGATAGGAGCCAAGAGAATGCTATCAAATATTAAGGCTCTTCACATGTTCTTCTTTCATACTCCAATATTTTCTTTAAACTTCTAGGAATTACAGTTTATCTTAACGTGGGTTTTTAATGAGTAATAGAAGTGGAGAGGAGGGACACTTCACCTTCTACTTTGCAAATTTCTGCATTATTTGAAATAATGTTTCTTTCTAAATAAAGGAATGCATGTGATATCACAGAGAAATCTTTAGTCAAGAGAGCCATGGAGGTGTTTGTAATAAAGCTGTAATAAGGTGAGCTGGTGGGAAAGAGATACCATAAAGGAAACTAAGGGAACCAAAGGTGTTTGCTAAATTGCTTTGCCCAACAGACTAGACTGAGGGCCCCATAGCAATGCTAAGTGAAAAGAATTTTCACTGATATATCTCCTAGAGTTAGGGATATAAAGGAAGAAATAAATAGTACTATATCAAGTTTAAAAGTTTCTGCATAGCTAAAGAAAACGTCAGCAAGATGAAAAGGGAACCAACCAATGGGCAAACATATTTGCCAATGATACCTCGGACAATGGTTTGCTCTCCAAAATATATGAAGAACTCATATGATTCAACACCAGGAAGACAAATAATCCAATTAAAAAATGGGCAAAGGACCTGAACAGACACTTCTCCACAGGGGATATACAGAGGGCCAATAAATGTATGAAAGGATGCTCAACATCACTAGCCATCAGAGAGATGCAAATTAAAACCACAATGAGATACCACCTCATATCGGTCAGAGTGGCCTTCATTAACAAATCAACAAGTGCTGGCAAGGATGTGCAGAAAAGGGGACCCTAGTGCACTGTTGGTGGGAATGCAGACTGGTGCAGCCACTGTGGAAAACAGTATGAAATGTATAGTATTAATTTTGATGAATAGACTTGAAGTTTGTCTTGAGGAATATTAAAACTGCTCATTTCTAGAATTTTCTGATAAAGTACATGGATCATAGGTTTTACAGTACTCTTCTACAGAATCTGCAGACATCAGCAAACAAAGTTAAGTGGAAAGAACAGAGACCAGGAGTGTGAGATATATCCTAGGGCCAACTTCACAGGAATAGGTCTTTTTTTTTTTTTTTTAGGCTTCAACAATTCAATTAAATACAAACAATCCTGCCTTTAGTTACAGGCACCTGGAACGAGTCAATTATTATATTTCTCAGTTGATTCTAATAAAAATAATAGTGATTATTGTTGCTATTGTGGTTTAATTTCTCCTCTATGAAATGCAAGGTTTAAACTAAACCAATAGTCTTTAAATATCCTTAGATGCATAACCTTTTTTTTCTTTTTTAAACTAAATCTTATACAGAAGTACACTGTAAAAAGTTATAAAAGTGAACTGCTTTGGATGCTTATATAAATCCTCATTAAAAAACTTTTCTGGTCCCTGTGACTTCCAGCCAAGATGGAGGCCTAGACAGACATGCTGCATTTCCCTCCACAACTAAGAAGGAATACAACTACCTCAAACCTAGAGACAGCCAGAAGTTCCAGAAAATTGAGCTGCATGGAAGTTCAACAAACAAAGATATAAGGAAAAAATAGTCATCCAAAAGGGTAGGAGGGGCAGAGCCAGGGCAGAGAGGACGCGGTGTGGAGGTCGCAGTGGCGGCGGGGACAGTGGCTATGACTGGCTGGCAGAAAGTCCAGTAACATTTTAAAAAGTAGGGAGAGACACCTAGGGAGCTCTCCCAGCAGCAGACCGGACCACACAGCTCATGGTTCCAGCGCTGGGGTAAATCAAGCCTCATTGCTTCTGACTGTGCAAACCAGGGGGGATTAAGGCAAAGGAAGAAACTGCCAGTCTTTCAGCAGAGTCCACTTGTTTAAAGGGCCCCCACAGTCATGGAACGTCCACAGACGCACCCACTCTGGGAATGATGGCCAGGGCAACAACTAGAGAGGCACCAGTGCCATACAAAATGAGAGAAGTGCCTGGAAAAGGAGCAAGTGCTGGGCAAGTGGCATTGTTCCCTCTCTGACCCTGCCCCCATATACAGCACCACAACGTGGTGAAACAGGTCGCCCTCGTACTGACAAATACCTAAGGCTCTGCCCCTTACAATGTAACAGGAGTGACAGCTCCACCTAAGATACAGAGGCAAACAAACAGAGGAGCCTGTCCAGATGAGGAGATGGAGAAGTATGGCCCAAAAGAGAGAACAGATCAAGGTTCCAGTGGAAGAACTAAGCGACAGGAAGATAGACAACCTAACAGTTGAAGAATTCAAAACACTGGTGACAGAGATGCTCACAGGCTTGACAGATATGCTTGAGTACGGCAAACGCATCAGGAAAGAAGTGAAGGCTATGATAAATGAAATGAAGGAAAATCCACACAAAACCAAAAAGGAAGGAAAGGAAACCGGGGTTCAAATCAATGATTTAGAACATAAGAAAGAAAAAAACAGTCAACCAGTACAGAATGAGAAAACAAGAATTGAAAAAAAATGAGGCAAAGCTTAGGAACCCCTGGGACAACTTTAAACTTGCCAACATCCGAATCATAGGGGTGCCAGAAGGAGAAGAGGAAGAGCAAGAAATTGAAAGCTTATGTGAAAAAATACTGAAAGAAAACTTCCCAAATTTGGCAAAGGAAATAGACATACAAGTCCAGGAAGCACAGAGAGTCCCAAACAAGCTAGACCCAAGGAGAACCACACCAAGACACATCATAATTAAAATGCCAAAGGTTAAAGGTAAAGAGAGAATCTTAAAAGCAGCAAGAGAAAAGCAGAGAGTAACCTACAAAGGGGTGCATATAAAACTTTCAGCTGATTTCTCAAAAGAAACTTTGCAGGCGAGAAGGGACTTGCAAGAAGTATTCAGTGTGATGAAAAGCAAGGACCTACAACCAAGATTACTCTATCCAACAAAGCTATCATTTAGAATAGAAGGGCAGATGAAGTGCTTCCCAGACAAGGTAAAGCTAAAAGAGTTCATTATCACCAAGCCATTATTATATGAAATGTGAAAGGGACTTATTTAAGAAAAAGAAGATCAACACTATGAACGTTAAAATGACAACAAACTCACAACTATCAACAACTGAATCTAAAAAATAAAAACAAAATTCAACTAAGCAAACCAGAATAGGAACAGAATCATGGATATAGGGATTATTTGGAGGGTTATCAGCTGGGAGGGGGAAGGGGGAGAAATGGTGAAATGGTGTAGAGATTAAGAAGCGTTATTGGTTGGTAAAAAATAGACAGGGGGAAGTTAAGAATAATATAGGAAAGGGTGAAGCCAAAGAACTTATATGCACGACCCATGGACATGAACTGAGGGGGGTGGGATTGATGGGGGAAGGGGGATAGTGGGTGGAGAGGAGCAAATGGGAAAAAAATTGGAACTATTGTAACATAATCAGTAAAATATACGCTAAGGAAACTTTTGTGAAATATAAGTGTTTGAAATTCCAACTCTTGTATAAGTAAAATATTAATACTTTTAGCGTTTCTGGTCCTCCTATGGCCTAATATGGTAAAGAGTACCTCAAACTAAAGTAAAATTCTGCTCTGCCATTTCTGTGTGTCAAATAGCACAGAATAGGAGATGAATAGGAAACCAAATTTCTCCCATGGACACATTGAAGTCATAACGTGGCCAAAAATCCCCTTGTGGGGGTGAATACTGCTTTTTTCCTGAGAAATCCTGTTCTGGAAAAGCATTGACTATCAGAAATATTGCTGTTTGAAATCATTGGTAAGAATGAAACATCCACTGTATCTGGAGGATCCAAGTCACTGACACAAACAAGCAAACTTGTTTTTCAGACCAGATACAGAGCTTCAGATGAAGGGTTTCTGCAAATACCTGTCCACCTCCATTTTAATCTCCAAGGACAGGACACAGGGCCGTATATCCATCCTGCCATCCAGACCTGATGTTGACTTTTTGCATACAACCTTCTTTTACCTCAAGCCATTGAAACACTATTTCCTTTAAATTCTACCTCATCTCCTCTCCTCCCCCAAATCTTTGAATGTCGTATTTCTTTTGTGAGTCATCTCAGTCTGCAGTCTCCCCCATTGCAAAAGCCAATAAATCTGACTGTTCAATGATGGTTTTGTGCTAGAGGTCTCTGACTGGGCTGTTGCTCTGGCCATTGTTCCCAGTGTGGGTGGGTCTGCGGATGTTCTCGAACCTGGGGTCCTCTAAACAAACAGACTCTGCTGAAAGACCGGTAGTTTCTTTCTCCACCCCAACCCCACTGGTTTGCACAGTCAGAAGCAATGAAGCTTGATTTTCCCCAGCGCTGGGACCATAAGCTGTGCGGTCTGGTGAGGAGCTGAGAACGATCCCCAGGTGTCCTGACTTTTTAGAACATGTAACTGCACTTTCTGCTGGCCTGCTGCTGCTGCTGCTGCCACCACCACACCACGTCCTCTCTGCCCCGGCTCCGCCCCTCCTACCTGTCTGGATGAGGATCTCTTCTTTATATATTTGTTTGTTGAACTTCCATGCAGCTTGATTTTCTGGAACTTGTGGTTATCTCTAGTTTTGAGGTAGTTGCATTCTTAGTTGTGGAGGGAGACCCAGCGTGTCTGTCTAGGCTTCCATCTTGGCCGGAAGTCTTTTATTTATTTTTTAGAGAAAGGAGAACTGAGGGAGAAAAAGAGGGAGATAAACATCTATTGGTTGCCTCTCGTACCTGCCTGACCAGGGATGGAACTGCAACCCAGACTTGTGCCCTGATCAGAGATGGAACTGGTGACCTTTCGCTTTGCACCAACACCCAAACAACTGAGCCACACCAGTCAGGGCTCAATCAGTTTTCTTAAAAAACTCTTTACCTTTTGCCTCTTTGAGGGCAGTCCCACCCCTGTTTTTGCTGGACAGCCATGTTTACAGTGACCCTTGTGTGTGCTCAGACACAAGTAAATCCTGTGGAATCTAGATGCTACTCCAGACTACCCAAACTAGAAAATGAATATTTTTAATTTCATTTTTCAATTATAGTTTACATTCAAATTATTTTGCATTTAGAATCTGCATTTTTAAACAAGATCTTCAGTTGATTCACATAGACAAAACAATTTGAGAATAACTGGAGCAAATCTTCAATAAACCATGGTTCTCAAACCTCAATGTACATCCAAAGCAGTCATTAAAATGCACATCTCTGGACCCTACCCTCAGAGTTTCTAATTCAGTAGGTCTGGAGTGTAGCCTGAGATCCTGCATCTCTGTGTTTAATAGCTGAAGCTACTGGTATGGGACCACATTTTGAAAACCACTACTTTGAGCTATTTGCCTGTGAATTATTTTTTGACAGTTAAACTGAACACTTTATTCCACAGCAGCTAGTCTATGTTGAATTAGACTCTCCCAGTCTTGCCTGACAGTAAATGCAGTTTAACAATCCACCTTGTCACCATCTTTAATTTACTTTTCCCAGAGAAATTACTTATTCATGTACATGCCTCACTTCTCTGTTACCATGATCTCCCTTCTTCATAAATAAATAAAAATAAATTAATCTTCCCTTAGAAAAAAGTAAGATTATTTCCACTCTTTAAAAATATAAACTAGGCAAGGTTTTTATATATTTCAGTTTAATCATGAACTTTCTAAGAACAAGCTTTATGAAAATTATGGCTTATGAATCTGATCTTTTATGTATATTTTTAGAATTTTACATCTGTTCATAACACAACCACATCAGCATTATTGGAAATGTTTGGGTAAAAACCACATTCAAATAAGATTTCAACCAGTCCACATACATAAAAAAGTGGAAGGGGGACTTCCGGCCAAGATGGAGGCTTAGACGGACACGCTAGGTCTCCCTCTACAACTAGAGAAGAATACAACTACTTCAAAACAAAGGATAACTAGAAATTCCAGAAAATAAAACTACACGGAAGCCCAACATATGAAGTTATAAACCAGCGGTGCCATTTGGGCAGGTAAGAGTTAAAGAGGGCAGTGCTGTTTGCGGTCGCACCTGAAACAGCAGCGGGGCGGCGAAAAATCCCGGCGGCAGTCAAGCCCCTGGCAGTGCGCGACCCCAGCACTGGGGAAAGCAGCCACCGCATCGCCTTGAACAGTGAGGCCCAGGGGGGCGGGAGGACGGATCCCGGTCTCCTAGCTGAATAACTGTGTGAATCCATCTTGGACCCCCGCCCCCAAAGAAAGCACCACAGGGCTGCGAAATAGGTCGCAGACAGGCGCCGGTCGCTGATTTGTGACGCGTACGCAGGCACTGCCCCCTATAGCCAGCCCAAGAAAACAAAACGCATCTGTCAAAATGAGGCAGACAACTATAGAAATCCCGGTGACACAACTCACCAGGCAACAGATAGAGAACCTGACAGATGAACAGATAAGAAACCTGTCAGAGGCTCAGTTCTGGGCCATTGTTATCAGGTGGCTTACAGAATTCACAAAAGAGCAGGAAAAAGATAAGAAAGAAGCGAAAAACATTCATAACGAAAGGAACAAAACCACATACGAGACAGATGGTGAGGAAAAAAAATCCAGAGTTCATTTCAACAAACTGGAATATGGAGAAGGAACAAGCAGTCAACCAATGCAGCGAGAGGAAATGGGAAGCAACAATGAGAGGATCAGAAACCTCTAGGACAGCTATAAAAGGCCCAACATAAGAATCATTGGTTTGCCAGAGAATGAGGAAGATGAACTAGAACTTGAAAAATTGAGTGAAAATATAATAAAGGAGAACTTCCCAGACTTGGGGAAGGGAATAGACTTGCAGGTCCAGGAAGCAAGGAGAGTTCCCAAGAGACTGGACCCAGGGAGAACCACTCCAAGACACATTATAATCAAAATGTCAAAAATTAAAGATAAAGAGAGAATCTTAAAAGCAGCAAGAGAGAAGAAAAGAATTATGTACAAAGGGGTCCCAATTAGACTATCAGCTGACTTCTCAAGGGAGACCCTACAGGCAAGAAGGGACTGGCAAGAAATATTCAAAGTAATGAAAATCCAAAACCTACAACCACGAATACTCTATCCAGCGAAATTGTCATTCAGAATAGAAGGACAGAGAAAGTGTTTCCAGGACAAAATAAAACTGAAAGAGTTCATTAGATCCAAACCACTGTTATATGAGATGTTAAAAGGACTGGTTTAAAAAACAGAAGCTAGGGAGATGAAACAAAGGCAAACGAAACAGGCAACGAGAGTGGAAAAGGAACTGTGGGTAAGGGAAGCATAGTGGGGGGAGGTCAACAGGGAGGGGGAGTGGGGAGAGGGAGGGAGATGATATAGGAATTGGGGATCATGGTAGGAGGGAATGGAATAGACGGAGAGAGGTTGGGAGGAACTGTATGCACAACTAATGGACATAATCTAAAAGGGGGGGACAACTGGAGGGAGGGGGGCCACCGGGTGGAGGGGAGCAGAGGGAAGGGAAATTGGCACAAATGTAATATTTTAATCAATAAAACACATTAAATCTGAAAAAAAAAAAAAAAGTGGAAGGGGCCCTGGCTGCTGTGGCTTAGTGGATTGAGTGTCAGCCTATGAACCAAGTGTCACTGGTACAATTCCCAGTCAGGGTACATGACTAGGTTGCACGAACGGTTCCCAGTTGGGGGCGCATGAGAGGCAACCGCACATTGATGTTTCTCTCCCTTTCTCCTTTGCCCTCTCTCTAAAAACAGATAAATAAAATAAAATAAAAATAAAATAAAGTAACCTTGTTTAAAAAAAAATTTTATGTTAAAAAAAGTGGAAGGGACAGATAATGATTAAAGGAGATTATTACTAGTTCAATAACTACTTATACATTTGTGTCTTTGTGGGGCGGGGACAGAAGTGGTCCTGTCCATCTCTGTGCCATCCTGTCACGTGACTCCCCCAAATAGCATTGCTTAAACCCAGAATGAACAAAATCTCTAGATAAAAATTCTCCTTCAGTTTTGGTCTTCATTCCTTTGATTTTTAGGCTCAGTTTAAGTCCTAGAAGCCGGGGAGAGACAGTTATTTCTTCCATTGTTTTCTACAACCAAAGTTTTATTTGAAAAGGGAGAATTGGTAACATGTGGCAGTATCAAGACTATATGATTATCTATATTCAGCATGGTATCAGGCTGAATGCGTGTAGACGCCCCACTGTTAGGCCTTACTGATGTTCTGTGGGATACATCCCCAGGTGTGGGCTCATTTCTAAGCATGTGTATGTGTATGTGCGCACGCGCGCGTGTATGCGTGTGTAGTTGATGTGCTGGTGGGTTCACCACTGAGGCAAGACTGGTCATGAGCGCTCAGGTGGGACGTGTTGAAGCATACTTGTCTGCGGCCAGGGGCCTCAGAGAGGCGCACAGTCCTGGGTGCAGGAAAGACAGCTGCGAGGCCAGAGAGGGCTGGTAACGCATCCTGTCTCTAGGGGGCGCCGCCGGGGGCGGCCTTCCAGGGCTGCAAAGTCAGTCTCCGCCCCTGATTTCCGCTCGGCTCCCCGGACCTACTGTCCCCGACTGTGCAGCGCTTTTGCGGCAGGTGAGACGTTGGGTTCCGGCAGAGCGAAGACAGGGAGCTGTCCACGCCTTTTCGGCGCAGCTGTCCTGGGGACCCCAGGGAGTCGGGCCGTATGTCCTTGCGCGGCGTATTATTCCGGGGCTGAGTCTGGGCCGCGGGGTCCAGGGAGACGGGGAAGAAGGGGCGAGGGGAGGGGCAGACTCTGGGCCGGGAAAGGGACGCAGGCAGCTTTCGGAATCAGCTCGAAAAGAGGTAACACCGGGCAGTTCAAATGCGTTCACGGATTGGCCCCACTCGGTGTGAAGCGGACACCACTGCCTGAACCGGCAAGGGCAGAAACAGTTAGGACCAGCCTTCAGGTTAGGTAGGCTGCTAGTTCCTAGTAAGGAAAAAAGTAAAGACTTAAGAAGGTAGTTTTAAAAAAGGATTTCTCAGTTGAATGAGGCTTAACACTCTTCAGAATTGTTTTGAATTTTAGAGATTCCTGTTTGTGAGCAGACTAAAAGCTGCAAAAGATATCTAAAAACTTCAGGCATTTGCCAGTTTTTGAGCATAGTTTTCTTTGAAGCCATTGGTGACACATCTGAAGTTTTGGAGCAGTTTCTCTTATTGCCTTGATTACACGAAATATGGTTATTGCTGTTTCACTCTGGAAACCCTGAATAGGTGCACGATTTTTTGAACACACTTTGATGCCAAGCTTACTTTGTTAATATTGAACTGATAAGAAAATTCAGTATAGCCATTTTCTTTTTCGTGTTTTTCTTCTTTTTAAAGTACATTTTATTGATTATGTTGTTACAGTTGTCCCAATTTCTTTTCCCTTTGTTCCCCTCTGCCCAGTACCCCCCTTCCCTCCAGGAGTCCCACCCCCCTTAGTTCATGTCCATGGGTTATGCACATAAGTTCTTTGGCTTCACCTTTTCCTATATTCTTAACTTCCCCCTATTTTATACCTACCAATTATGCTTCTTAATCCCTGCACCATTTCCCCATTTCTCCCCCTTCCCCCTCCCAGCTAGCCCTCCAAATGATACCCATACCTATGATTCTGTTCCTATTCTAGTTGTTTGCTTAGTTTATTTTTGTTTTAATTTTTTTAAGTTCTGTTGTTGATAGTTCTGAGTTTGTTGTCATTTTAATGTTCATAATTTTGATCCTCTTTCTCTTAAATAAGCCCCTTTAACATTTCATATAATAAGGGCTTGGTGATGGTGAACTCCTTTAGCTTTACCTTGTCTGGGAAGCACTTTATTTGTCCTTCTGTTCTAAATGATAGCTTTGCTGAATAGAGTTGTAGGTCTTTGCGTTTTATCACTTTGAATACTTCTTGCCAGCTCCTTCTTGCCTGAAAAGTTTCTTTTGAGAAATCTGCAGATAGTCTTACAGGAACCCCTTTGTAACTTTCTTCTCTTGATGCTTTTAAGATTTTCTCTTTATCCTTAACCTCTGGCATTTTAATTATGGTGTGTCATGGTGTGGTCCTCTTTGGGTCTGGTTTGTTTGGGACTCTCTGTGCTTCCTGGACTTGTATGTCTATTTCCTTTGCCAGATTTGGGAAGTTTTCCTTCATTATTTTTTCAAATAAGTTTTCAATTTCTTGCTCTTCCTCTTCTCCTTCTGGCACCCCTGTGATTCAGATGTTGGCACATTTAAAGTTGTCCCAGAGGTTCCTAAGCCTTCCCTCATTAATTTCAATTATTGTTTCTACTTTCTGTACTGGTTTACGGTTTATTCCTTACATTCCAAATCATTGATTTGAACCTCAGTTTCCTTCACTTCACCATTGGTTTCATGTGGATTTTCCTTCATTTCACTAAACATAGCCTTCACTTCTTCCTTTATCCATTTGTCATTCTCAACATATCGGTCAAGTCTGTGAGCATCTTTATCACCAGTGTTTTGAACTCTACATCTGTTAGGTTGGCTATCTCCTCATTGCTTAGTTCTCCCACTAGAACCTTGATCTGCTCCCTCTTTTGGTCCATAGTTCTCTGTCTCCTCAACTTGACAGGCTTCTGTGTTTGCCTCTGTGTCTTAGATAGGGTTGTCACACCTGTTATGTTGTAAGGGGTGGAGCTATAGGTATTTGTCAGTACAGGGCAAATGTCTCACCACGTTGTGCTGTATGTGGCGGATCTGAGACGGAACCATGCTGCTTGCTCAGCACTCTCCCCCTCCCCTTTTCCAGGCACTTCTTTCACATCCGTATGGGACTGGTGCCTCTCTAGCTGTTGCCCTGGTGGTGGTTCCCAGAGTTGGTGGGTCTGCAGACTTTCTAGAACCATGAGAGCCCTCTAAACAAATGGACTCTGCTGAGAGACTGGCAGTTTCTTCCTCCTCCCCAACCCCCACTAGTTTTCATAGTCAGAAGCAATGAGGCTTGATTTTCCCTGGCACTGGAACCGTGAGCTGTGCTGTCTTGTCTGGTGCTGGGAGAGCTCCCCAGGTGCCCCTCCCTACTTTTTAAATGTGTTACTGGACTTTCTGCTGGCCAGTCATAGCCGCTGTCCCTGCCACCACTCAGACCTCCACACCATGTCCTCTCTGTCCTGGCTCTGCCCCCCCTTACCTTTCTGGATGAGTATTTTTTCCTTATATCTTTGTTGGAATTCCATGCAGCTCGATTTTCTGGAACTTCTGGTTGTCCTCAATTTTGAAGTAGTTGTATTTCTTCTTGGTTGCAAAGGGAGATGCAGTATGTCTACCTATGCCTGCATTTTGGTTGGGGGTCCTGGAGCCATTTTTTAAAAGCTGTTTGTTTATTTTTCTAAATGTCCCAGGGAGAAATCATGTATTAAAAATCAAGGGGTATCACTAAATCAGTTGGGTTAACCTATGTAAAGTGTAAATCTTAATCACTCATGTACTTGTTTAATTTTCCCTATAATTGAAGATTGTTCTCTCCAGTCTCATGCAATTTATTGAAATGCTAATATGAAGAATTCCTGCAGTTTTCCCTTATTTTCCCCAAATTCCTTGTTTCCTTGAACTGACTCCCAGGAGAAACTGGAAAGTCCTAAGCAGCCTACCTTGTAGAGAGCATTGTATATCAAAAGCATAGTTTGCAAAGTTAAATTTTTTAGTTGGTGGATTTGTGTTCAGAAATATTTTGAACCAGTTATCCAAGGTCCTAAATATTAACTCTGGTCTAGAGGGGGTGGTTATTCATGCTGGCTTTAGATAATAGGCAGCAGGAAGTAGAAGAAAATACAGATAAAAGCTGATACTGTTTAAGCTTTAAAATTATCTGCTCATTTTTCTCTTTTATTTTTTCTAGTAAGATCTCTTGAAAATTCCAACCTATGATAGCTGTTTCTAGTGGAGTAATTGAAAGGCTTTGTACTACAGAGCTAACTGAGGGTGTAGAGCACCCTGCAGGCTGGCATGGTGCAGGGAGCAGTGTTTGCAGAAGGATAGGTCTCAAGGAAAGGTGACAATAAGAGGACAAAAATCGAGTGATCTTAGTCAGTAGTCTTCTCTAGAGCATTCTTCAGCCAGGGGTAAACCTTGGTTATTAGATATTTTATTAGGAGAGCATTGGTTAGCCCTGGCCAGTGAGACTCAGTTGGCAGGAGCATTGCCCCACAAACCAAAAGGGTGCAGGTTCTATTCCTGGTCGGGGCACATACTTAGGTTGCAGTTGCGGCACATACAAGATGCAACCTAATTGATATTTCTCTCTCACGTCGATGTTTCTCTTCCCCTCTCTCTCTTTCCCTTCCAGTCTATGAGCTTGTCCTTGGGTAAGGATTTAAAAAAAGACAGAGGGTTGGTTAAACATGACAAGCGTCTTGCTTAAGAGGAACTCATTATTTAATTGAAGTTTTCTCTCTTGTCAGTGAAATTGCTCAGGGCAAGAAAACCTTGTTAGGTTGGACCTGAAATTTGTATGTATAGGCAGAGCTTACTCTGTATAAGGTGTTATACTCCTCTAGTGGGTTTACAGAAAAGAACACTAAGACAAATTTCTTGCTGGAGGACTTGGGAAAAGTCATATTTGCACTAGACCTTGAGCAGAGAGTAGAATGTTTATAGGCAGAGTGTAATGGGGCATTCCTAGTGGTAAACACCATGGGCAAAGATAAGAAGGTTAAAATATAACTATGTTCATAGATATGGGAGCACGTGATATGCTGAGGCTAGACTCAGTGTAAGCAGGGTGGGGTGGGGTTGGAGACGTGCCTAGAGAGAAAGGGTATGTGGCAATAAACTTTTTGATCAAGGTTCTGATTTTTATTTTTATTAAAGCAAACATATAATGAACTTTAATGAACTATAATGAACATCAAATAGATTTAACAGTTTGTTAAAACAATGTCTTTTTTAGCCATATCTGCTTCATCCTTTTGTTTTGAGGCTTTTTGCTGCTGTTGCAGCAGTTTAAGTTCCGGACAACATAATATTGCACCCCTAGATATAGTGCAGTAGGCACATCCCCAAAGGGGGAATTTTCTTGGTTACCATAATACCGTTGTCCTCTCCTAATCAAATTGACAATTCCTTATTGTTTTGTAAAACCCAGTCCACAGTCAAATTTCAGTGACTGGCTTGTAAATGCACTTACTCTTACTGTTGGTCTGTGTGAATCAGAATCTTAAGTATCTGTTGTCTTTTTAAATCTAGGATAGGGGTTTGGCAAACTTTTTCTTAAAAGGGCCATGTACGAACTCTATTAGGTTTTGCAGGCCATGCAGTCTCTGTTGCAACTACCCAACTATCTTGTCCTTCAAAGTTAACCATAGATGATATGTAACATGAGTGTTACAATATGGGTGTGTTCCAATAACATTTTGTTTTCACAGTTACTTGCTTAAAACTCCACTGGTGGGCTGGGCCATAGTTTGCCGACCGTTGTCTAAAGCAGTACCCATGTGTTTTTTTAATGCCAATGATTTATTGGTGTCACTTGGTTGTCTATAGATGCCTCACATTCTGGATTCACCATTTTGTATAGTGTGGTTTAGCTTGCTCCTCTTTCCCCTGTATTTTCTGATATCTGAAAGATAGAGCTAGAGGCTTAAGTTCAGATTCAACATTTTTGGCAGGTGTGGTTCAAACTTTTAAAAAAAATATATTTAAGACTTTAAAAGACTAGGAAACCCTCATCCAGGAAGCTCTTTTTTATTTCTTTTTCTAATAGTCTTTGCCTGGTGACTGCGAATACATTTTTTCCTTTCTTATCTTATTTTCCCTATTTGAAGGAGAGAATATAGCTGCTATTTCTCAAGGAGGTTGAGAACTTTGAACCCCTCTGGTAGGTCACTGAGAACTTTCCTTTCTTCAAGGCATCCTGTGGCCCCTCGGGCCAAAGACTACATTTTATCATTTAGTGGAAGTACCTTCCTTGGGCCCACATCCAAATCCTAAGATGTCTTCTACCAGGGGCTGGGTGATTTGTTTTTGTTTTTAAGCCCCTTGTTGCATAAACACTCAACTTTCTTTATTCACTCTTTTCTCAATCTTACCTCCAGCAGGACTGAGAACTGGATACCTACCTGGTCCATAGGCTTCTGGTTATGCTATAAGGTGGGAGTATGTGTCCTGGTGTCCTCTTTGGAAGGATTTGAAGGCAAAAGCTTTTCAGACTCTCAGACTTACTATGGTGCTGGCTTCCAGGTCTACACAGTTTTGAAGAAACAAGTGTACAGGTGAGAATTGTTTTTTCCTCTGTTCTGCAGTGTTTCTTGCTCCTAAATTCTATAACACCAGAGAAAGTATGTTGACAAACACCATCAGATGGGAGTCCTTGTCTTTTTGTCACCTAAGAGCAGTAGGGGAAACTGTTCATCTCTGTACCCACTTTTCTAGAAAACATGCCATTGGGTTGTGGTCCTTTCCTTATTGATTTGTAAGAATTCTTTATACACTGAGGATGCTAATCTTTTGTCAGATATTATGTTACAACTATATTTTCCCCATTTTTTTACTTTGTTTACAGTACTTATGCTATGATTAAAAATTTAATTTTATATAGGGGAAAAAATCAAGTTCCTCCTTTATAGATTCCTTGCTTTGTGTTTTGCTTAGAAAGATAATAACCACTTCAAGGTTATTCTTTTAATAATTTGTGTTAACACAGATAAATGACCATGTGATGAGAGCTAAGAACATGTGATTCTGAAAAAGAATAATATTGAAGGGGGCAATTTCTACCAGATAATATAATATTAAATTGGTTACTATTAGCATTAAGAAAGACTCTACTTTAATAAGTGTTGAAATTGGGGAATGGGTGTTTAGGGGTCATTATATCATTACTCTATTTTTGTATGTATTTGACTTCTCATAATTAAGTTTTCTTAAAAAAAAAAGAATGGGGGGAATTTCATTTTTTGCACCATTGATTCATATTCAGCAACTATTCATAGTGTCTGTGCTAAACAGTGGGGGTATTGGGTTGATAAATGCACAAGATAGTGGAACTTACATTTCTCACTTAGAGAGATATTGTCATGCTTGATCAGTCTCCCTAGCTTCAGATTCTGGCCCTTCCATTTACTAGTGGGGTGATTTTGAACTTTTTGGTTTAAAAAACGGGCATAACAATCACGTCTACCTGATACGGTTATTGGGAGAATTGAATGAGAAAACTTATGAAAAATTCTTTACATGGTGCTTGACATTTAGTAACTAATAAGTGTAAATTTTAAAGAAGAGAATAACTCCAAACAGCAAGGATTGAAGTGGAGAGGTTTTGGTGCTAAGCAAATATATGGAGTAGTGCTCATGACCTCATGCAGGTCGGTTAAGTGGGGTCTGGAGATGTAAGATTTGGGAGATCACATCTTTTAATTGAATGGAAGTGCCGTTCATTGTGGGCAGCAGAGAAGGGGTACAGGTAAAGGCCTAACAACTGGGCGAAGCACATCTGATTTTGTATTAGGTTCCTATTGCTACTGGATCTCACCAGCTGAAATTAAGGCATCAGTGAGGCTGTGTCCCCACCTGGAGGCCCTAGAGGAGAATCTCTTTTCTTAAGTTTCCCATCCCATATTCCTTGGCTCATTGTCTCCTTCCCTCTGCCTTGAAAGATAACCACACTGCATCCCTTTGACCCCTCCAATGTGGTCACAGCTCTCTCTCTGCCCTAAGCCAGGAAAGCTTCACTCCAGATGACTCATGTGGTTAGATTTGGCCTATTTGGGTAATATAGGATCATGTCTGCATCTCAAAGCCATTAACTTTAATCACATCTGAAAAGTCCATGTGTCATGCAAGGTAACATATTCACAAATTTTGGGGGTTGGGGCATAGACATCTTTGGGGAGGGAGAGAGCTTTATTCAGTCACTTAGCCTTGTAATGCAATAGCTGCTACAGGAGCAGGGCAGCTCTCCAGACATTTGGGGAAGTCAGATGTTTTACGACCGGGTGTAAAATGCTCAGAGCCTGTTTCCACTGCTCTTCCACTCTTTGGGCTCCTCCTTCCTCAACATTAATAAGAGACGCTTCTGAGTGACAGGAGTCATTGGCTACACATGTGAAATATCACACATTCTTCAGAGCTCTACTGAAAGGCTGTCAAAAACCTTCTTTAAGTCACTCCTATGCCCTCATCCTTGCCACAGGTCATACCTGCCTGTGCACCCTAATGGGGCTTTTGCTGCTGCAGCTAGTTTACCTTTTAGTTTTTTCTATTGTTTTTATCTGTTTTTTTTGTTTTTGTTTTTGTTTTTGTTTTTTGCATTCTAGCTTTAAACAGTGTTGGTCTATTTTAAACAAAAGTCATACTAAGATTTTTAGTATTTTCTCATCTATTAATGCTGATTAGATGAGAGCCAGGCTTCTTCATTTGGATTCCTCAGAAGTGTCTTCCACATAACAGGCAGCCAGTCAAAAAGAGCTAATTTTTAGTTAGTTGGGAGTGTATTTGTAAAACTCTGACATTTTGAGTTATGGCAGGGTAAATTAGAGAGATACTTCTCATATTATGCAGTACTCTTGTTCATTTGTTCAGATTACTACATCTGCTTTTAGAAATTTTGAGTCTTTATCACCTCCTGTTGTTGTCATCTGTACTCAGAGGAGCATGCAGCATGTAAATTAATAAAAATATTAATATTAATATTATTAACGATTATTAATATCTATAAACCTCATTATGGTTTTACTAATTTATGAGCGTTAAATGAGATTTGAAAAGCATTCTTTAAGCTGGCTTTTTTTTTTGTAGAATCACAACTGACAGCTTTGAATTACTCTTTCTCCTTTGATTTGGTTTTCTGTGAAGTTGAATGCAGATTATAAAAGCCTAATGAAAACCATGAGGCGGAATTAGTATATCTTATAAAAATGAATTAAAAACAGTTGGATGGCATTCTCAGGAGTATTTCTGAAGACAAAGTCACCTTTTCCCGCTCTCAGCATTTTATTATAAACATTTGCAGCCATACTTAAAAGAAGAGTACAGTGAACCCTCATCCACCAGCATGGCATCAGAAATCCATGTGCCATTCTGACTTTGCCATACTTCTCTTTTCCCTTCTCCGCTTCCTCGCCACTTTTATTTTTATTTTTTGGAAGTTTTGTTTGTTTGTTTACTTCTGAAATTTGAAGCAAATGCCAAAAATCATATCATTTAAATATTTTTGTATGAATTTTGTTTAGAAGTTTAGTTTTCATATAACTGCAGTCCTACCTAACAAGGAACAAAATATCCTTAATATCCTCTAATACTTTTTTCAAATTTACCCAGTTGTCTAGAAAAGTCTGTGTTATATTCAAATCAGGATCAAAATAAAGCCCATTCATTGTATTTGGTTTATACATTTTCTAAGTGTCTTTTAAATAAAAATTGATACTTTTACCCTTTATTTTTTTAAAATATTTTATTTATTTATTTTTAGAGAGAGGGGAAGGGAGGGAGAGAGGTAGAGAAACATCAGTGTGAGAGAGAAATATTGATAGGCTGCCTCTCATACGTCCCCAGCCAAGGACCTGGCTTACAATCCAGGCATGTGCCCTGACCAGGAATCAAACCAGCAACCCATGCACTGAGCCTACCCTTTATTTTTAACTCAGTGTTTTAGAGTATTTGAATGCTCTCATTCTTTAATTATTACTATTTGAATTTATATAAAGTAAAATGAACCTTTTTGTTGTATAATTCTATGAGTTAAAATTGATTGATTCATTTAACCAATATCACAGTCTTGATACAGAGCAGTTCCATCACCAGAAGAAACCCAAAGGACAAAACATAACCAGCTCTTCCTCATTTTGTCGCCTTACAGTCAAACCCTTACTCTATCTCTAATCTTGACCACCCTTGACCTGGTTTCTACATTTATAAGTTTTGCCATTTGCAAATGTCACATAAATGAAATTATATAGTATGGAACCTTTGAGCCTGACTTTCTTTTTCACTCAGACAACACCTTTGAGATTCATCCATGTCTGTATCCTTTTTTATTCTGAAATGGTATTTCATGTTATGGATGCACTATATATAGTTTGTGTATACAGTCACTGTTGAAAGACAGCTGGATTCTTTACAGTTTTTTTAAAGTGTATTTTATTGATTATGTTGTTACAGTAGTTCCAATGTTTTACCCTTTGCTACCCTCCGCCCAGTACCCCACTTCCCTTCAGCAATCCCACCCCCCTTAGTTCATGTCCATGGGTCATGCATATAAGTTCTTTGGCTTCACCCTTTCCTATATTATTCATAACTTCCCCGTGTCTATTTTGGACCAACCACTTATGCTTTTTAAACCCTGTACCATATCCCCATTTCTCCCCCATCCCCCTCCCAGCTGATTACTCTCCAGATGATCCCCATACCTATGATTCTGTTCCTATTCTGGTTTGCTTAGTTGGATTTTGTTTTTATTTTTTAGATTCAGTTTTTGATAGTTGTGAGTTTGTTGTCATTTTAGTGTTCATAGTTTTGATCTTCTTTTTCTTAAGTAAGTCCCTTTGACATTTCATATATAATGGCTTGGTGATGATGAGCTCCTTTAGCTTTACCTTGTCTGGGAAGCACTTCATCTACCCTTCCATTTCTAAATAATAGCTTTGGTGGATAGAGTAATCCTGGTTGCAGGTTGCCTTTCATCACATTGAATACTTCTTGCCAGTCCCTTCCTGCCTGCAAAGTGTCCTCTGAGAAATTAGCTGATAGTCCTATAGGCACCCCCCTGTAGGCAACTCTCCACCTCTCTCTTGCTGCCCCCAGGACTCTGTCTTTATCTATCACCTTTGGCATCTCAGTCATGATGAGTCCTGGTGTGGTCCCCTCTGGGTCCAGCTCTCCCGGGACCCTCCGTGCTTCCTGGACCTGTATGTCCATCTCCTTCACAAAATTTGGGAAGTTTTCCTTATTATTTTCAATTCCTGCTTCCTCATTCTGCACTGGTTGACTGTTTTTTTTCTTCCTTACATTCCAAATCATTGATCTGAACCCCAGTTTCCTTTCCTTCACCATTGGTTTTGTGTGGATTTTCCTTTGTTTCACTTAGCATAGTCTTCACTTCTTCCCTTATGCGTCTGCCATACTCAAGCATATCTGTCAAGCCTGTGAGCATCTTTATCATCAGTGTTTTGAATTCTTCTTCTGTTAGGTTGTCTCTCTCCTCATCTGTTAGGTTGGCTATCTCCTTGTCACTTAGTTCTCCCACTGGAACCTTGATCCATTTCCCCTTTTGGGCAGTACTTCTCTGTCTCCTCATTCTTACAGGCTCCTGTGTTTGTTTGCCTCCATGTCCCAGGTAGAGCTGTCGCTCTTGTTACATTGTAAGGGGCAGAGCCTTAGGGATTTGTCAGTACAGGGAGACCTGTTTCACCACGTTGTGGCGTTGTATGTGGGGGAGGGGTTCGAGAGAGAACAATGCTGCCTGCCCAGCACTTGCCCTTTTTCCAGGCACATCTTCCACTTTCCGCACCAGACTGCCCTCTAGCTGCTGCCCTGGCTGTCGTTCTCAGAGTGGGTGGATCTGTGGACATTCTAGGACTTTTGGGGCCCTTTAAACAAGCAGACTCTGCTGAGAGACCTGCAGTTTCTGCCTCCACCCCAACCCCCACTGGTCTGCACAGTCAGAAGCAATGAGGCTTGATTTTCCTTGGTGCTGGGACCCTGAGCTGTGTGTGCTGCTCAGGAGCTGGGAACACTCCCCAGGTGTCCCTCCTGACTTTTTAAAATGTGTGACTGTGCTTTTGCCAGCCTGCTGCTGCTGTGGCCACCATACTGTGTCCTCTCCGCCCCGGCTCCGCCCCTCGTACGTGTCTGGATGAGTATTTCTTTTTTATATCTTTGTTTGCTGGACTTCCATGCAGTTTGATTTCTGGAACTTCTGGTTGTTACTAGTTTTGAGGTGTATTCCTTCTTAGTTGTGGAGTGAGATGCAGCATGTCTGTCTATGCCTCCATCTTGGCCGGAAGTTCTCCTAGTGTTCTGGATTCTTTATAGTTTTTGGTGATTTTGAACAGAGTTGCTACAAACATTTGTATGCCATCAATTTGTATCCCCACCAGCAATGTATGACAGTTCCAGTTGCTCCATATCCTTGTCATTACTTGATATTGCCAGTTTTTTAATATGAACCATCCTAATAGGTATGTGTTTGTAATTTTAATTACTTGATTTCAGTTTTTTGAGTATTGTAAAAATTATTTTTAATAATTCTTGAATAAATTACTGAATTAAACTTATTTTATATACCTGTTGTAAAAATAAATATTTCTGGCTTTCTGGTGACAGGCTACAGTTAAATATAGTAAATATTCATGTTTAAAAAAATTAAAACCAGGATATGTAAACAGGAGTCTTTCTTAAATCTCATCAACTGACACATCATATATGGCAAAGGACTATAGGATAGTATCTGAATACATAATACATTTTGCAGTATTCATTTATTATTGCATCTTGTGCCTGTCTCATTTCTGTTTTACCATTAGAAACCAATAGTGCCATAATTGCTTCTGCCATCAGTTTTATGCTAGATTAGATTAATTGGTGAATCATTAGTTACATGAGAATAAATGGATGTAAGCAGAGAATAATTTCTCTGAATGCCCTTTAAGTATAGTGAACACTATTGTAGTTTTAAAATGGACTGCTTCCATGTGTCTGAGACAGTAGTAAAAGCTTGCATTTGAATAATTTAGGGACCCTGGTCACTGGTCACTATTGCTTGAAAGTGTGAAGTTGACTACCGGATTAATTACCAAACTGTCACTGCTAATGTTGTCATCCTTCACACCTCGCATTAGATGGAACTCTGAAAGTCAGGGTGCCAAAGGTCATTACTGAGGGAGGATCTGTCTTTAAATTCAAGTGTCACCCATTAATTGGCATGGCTTGAGCTTTCAGTTGGTAGTATTACATTTAAAAACAGAGTGGAAAGTACTGTATGTAATTGGGCAAATGGTGTTCATATAGGTTTTACTTTGTGACTTTGTTACTTTTTACTCTTTTTTACTTGTAACAAGTTGCTGGATGGTTAGACCTATTGACAGACCTTTCTTTGTAACATACAGGCATTAGAAAGAAAAACTGATCTTGACAAAGGAAGGTAGATTGAGGACAGATTGCCATATGAGCTTGAGGTTGTTGTGGTCTGAAGCCTCACGGGTCAAATACTAGGAAAATGTGGTTCCAGGTGTAAAGAAATGTGATGGGCTTCTGTGATTAAATCATTTTTGGTTTAAATCTAACATATTAATTTACCTGTACATCAATTAGGATTAGAATAAATAAGTAGTAAAGGATTAGAAAGGATGTTACTTCCATTGGACCCAAGCATTTGTTTTGTTTAGAAAGTTATGGAGGATGTTCCTTTAGACTTTATGCCTGTTGATATTAACAAAGTCTTATAAATGTGCATAAATATTTGGGGGGGACGGTTGGAGGAAGGGGTAATAGAAATGTACCGAGGCCTTAAATCCAGGGTTTTAGAATACCAGACTAATACACCTGCTGCCTCCTGGTGGCAGCATATTAAACAGTGCAGTTCAGAAGTGAAGAATTCTAGAGAGCTAAGTCCAGTTCTTCTTATATTACTAACTGTATGGTCTTAAGCAAATAATTTCATTTGATTAAAGTCTGTATTTTTTATTCATCTACTTTAAAGTGTAATTTGTAAAGTTTCTTTCAGCTTTAACATCTTCTCCAATGGTAATAGCAAATACAATACAGCAAAAGACGTCAATTTCCACTTTTTTCTTTAGCAGATGAATCCTAACAAATCCCAGATTTTTACTCAAGAAATCAGTCTCTAGGCTAACTTGGCTTTAGGGAGCAAACTGCACAGTTCTATCTGTAACACAGTTCATAATTAATCAGCATGATCACCATGCATTTTATGATAGCTTACAAATTATCTCATTTAACAAATAGTTTTATTATTTTTAATTGTGGTAAAAAAATCATAACATAAAGTTTACCATTTTAACCATTTTTAAGTGTACAGTTCAGTAGTGGTAAGTATATTTACGTTGTTGTGCAACAGAGCTCCAAAACTACTTCCTCTTGTAAAACTAAAACTCTTCACACATTACACAACAGCTCCTCACTCCTCCCCCAGTCCCTAGCAGCCACCATTCTACTTTCTGTCTCTATGAATGTGACTACTCTGGGTACCTCAAAGAAGTGGGATCATGTAGTATTTGTCTTTTTGTTACTGGTTTATTTCACTTAGCATAATGTCCCCAAGGCTCATCCATGTTGTAGCATGTGTCAGAATTTCTTTTCCTTTTAAAGAATATTGTATACGGATACCACATTTTGTTTATACAACACGGGTTGCTTCCACCTCTTAGTTGTCGTGAATAATGCTGCAATGAACCATGGGGTGTGCTACATCATCTTTATTATACACAGTGGTTACTAATGCAGAGAGGTTACAATTTTTTCTGAGCACAAAGGTTGAACTTCATTATAAAGAATCATTTATCATACTAGATAGGATATAGCTTTTTATATGGATGACTAAGTTTTAAAAGGAACTAACATTTATTGGACACAAGCTATATGACAGTCACTTATATATATGTAATACATTCTATTGGTTTTTTTTCTTATACTAATTCTGTGATTTATCCTTCTCTCAGAAGGAAATGAATATTTGTAAAAAGCACAGTGTGCCAGAATTTTTATATACATTGTTTCATATAATCTTGATATAGCAATTATTGGTGTGGGCATTATTACCCTCAGGTGATGTCACTGAAGTTCCGAGGGATGAAATACCTCAAACAAGGTCACACAGTCAAAATGTGGCAAGGTTAGACATGAGTATGAGGTGTGAACTAGACTTCTAGTTCAGAAGTATGAGTTCTTCTACACCATGCTTTCTCTTGCCTCCAGACATAACACAATACAGCTATGATTGAAAGGATATTGAAACAATATCAAGAAATTACACTGCTATAATAATTTATATATAGAAAACCTTCTGAACGTCTTTCTATTAAATAACAGCCCTTTGGGTTTTTCTTGCAGAGAAATAGCATTGATTCAGACGAATCATCTGAAACATATAACGGCTTGCCCCCTGGGTGGTTTTGCAAAACAAGTATCCCTAGGACTCCTAAAAGACTGGTTCTCATATGCCAGTCCCCCCACCTTTCGGTTTCTGAGGTTATCTTTCACTTCGTTATTATTTTCCCTTTTCTCTTCTCCCTTTCCTTTGGCTTGACAGAGAGCTGGGATCATTTCCACTACCCTTTGCTCCCTCTGATCTTGAATGGTGTGGTGTTTAGGGCTGGAGCTTTGATCTGCTCCCAACAAGCTTTGGAGCCCATTGCAACATTTTTTCCCATATGGGATTTTTAGATTAACATGTTGCATACCAGGGAATTTAAATGCCTCTTAGAAATGACGAGAATTCTCGCCACCCATACACAATGTGTTAACAAAGAAGTCATGATATGTCATCTGAGCAGCCATTTCAGTTTCTCTAAGAGTTCCTGTGGTTTATAAAGTTTCAAGAGATGGGTGAACGCCAGGAATGCTTCCAGAGGGTCATTCGCAGTCTTCAATAACCCCCAAAAGCAGAATGTTGGCCAGTATATATAAAAAGTAGGAGTGGCAGAAATTGTAGTCACCACCAAATATCCATTCTCTCCTTCATCCTTAGTTACTGATCCCCAGTTTTATTCAGAGTGACCTTGTGCCTCAAGTTATGGTAAAGGAGAGGAAGCAGAAATGTGTGAGTCTTTTGGAAAGTTTTACAAAGGAAGGGACCTGATTCAGCTGGAAATGCAGGGCTCTTGTTCTTCATCTGCCCTTCACTGGTCCCACTCCTTTGCATGGGCCAGTGCTCTGCCACCCATCTTCTCTAATGAGGGGACCTTGAGAGTGGAAGCCACGTGCTTGTAATGACACCAAGGAGTCTGGTTGCCGGGTACACAAATTTATCCCACTTCTTTATGCATGCACCTGTGCAGTGTGACTTTGCAGCTACTCCACAAAGAGATGAAGTCACTGTCTCTAGTCCTTGATTTTTGAGTGGGGTAAATAGGATGTGCTTTCAGATGGTCATCCGGTGTGGGGTGTCAGAGCCTGTGCAGGGAGAAGAGGGCTTACATGTAGGGGAAATGGTGGTGGCTGAGATTGGAAATTTAGATATGTAAGGAAGGATTGATCAGATAAATAACTGTACTAAAGATAATTTGAGCCGAGTTTCCTGCTGTTGGAGAAGAGAGTTAATAAATACAGAAATATAGAAAACTAGGATCAACCCTGTGGTGTGGACTGGGTTAGGTATATTGGTGTGAACTCGTGGTTTTTGATAAATATAGATGTAAAGGTGTGTTGTATGTATTTATGTATATGTGTATGTATATATGTATATACATATAAAGTAAGTCCTCACTTAACATTGTCAATTGGTTCTGTGATTTTAAGTGAAATGACATATAACAAAACTGATTTTCCCATAGATTAATTGATAAAAACAAGAGTTAAGTTCCTATGGCATCTCACCATCATTATAATGAAACAATGTTGAATGTAACAACATTGTTTGAAGACCTATAGTATATATTTTGCTGAGGGAGCCTGTGGGCTGATAACACCCCAAGACATGGTGGCAGCATCAGTTCTGCCCACAGGAAGATTACACAGGGGAAATGATGTTTGAAGTAACCTGGAAACTTTGAAGGATGAGGAGGATTTTATTAGGCCCCATGTTGAAGAATGAGGAGGATGGGGCATAAAGACGTTGGCAACCTTATAAGCAAATAGGGGGACAGAATAGTATGAGGCATGGCCTGGAGGTGGTAGGAGAGGGGGCTGGATGGTGATTAGCCTTTGTGAGAAGCCTGAAGAAACTTAGACATGTTATTTTTGAATTTATCTACAGTTACATAACAAATTACTCCTAACATTAGTGGCAACAAACAACAATCATTATCCAATAGTTTCAGTGGGTGAGTCTCTGAGAGCTACTTAGCTGAGTGGCTCTGGCTTGGGGTCTTTAACGAGGCTGCAGTTAGTGTGTTCGCCAGGACTGTGGTCATCTCCAGGCTGACTTGGGGAGGATCTGAGTTCACTCACAGGACAACCAGCAGGCCTGGGTCTTGTCTGGCTGTCTGCCAAGACCTTAGTTGCCCTCTATGTGGGTGGCTTCTTAAGAGACTCACAGCATGGCAGCTGGCTTCCCAGAGAGCAAGGGATCGGGGTGGGGGGGGGGAGCACTGGATAGCCCCCAGATGGAAGCCACAGGCTTTTTATAACCTAACATGGGAAGTAATATCCCATTACTTCCTCTGTATGCCATTAGTTTGAAACAAGTCACTAAACTTAGCCTTTTCACAAGGGGTAGGTATCACACAAAGACACAAATGCCAGGGGCCAGGATTGTCAGACCAACTGAGAGGCTGCCCACCAGATCTCCAGCAGTGGGGAGAGGCACGGTCCTACACATGTCTGCGGGCAGGTTGGGTGAGGGCAACCCTAGCGGCAGTAAGACCATTTGGGAGATGGTCGTCCAAGGTATAATTATAGGTGAAAGAAGGAGAAGGCCTCATTGTCAATGTAAAAACCTTCCTGGAGATGGTCAGAGTGGGAAGAGGGAACGTGAATGGCACCAAGTGGTTTGATTGCCTCCCAGATTACACATGTGTACCAAGCCACTGTGAACTCCAATTTCAGCATCTTTTTTTTAATTTAAATTTTTATTTTTCAATTACAGTTTACTTTCAATATTATTTTGTATTGGTTTCAGGTGTGCAGTATAGTGGTTAGACAATCAGTTTACTTAGTGTTCCACCTGATATTTCCAGTGCCCACATGACACCATACATAATACAGTATTCCCTCACTTATCATGGGTATTACGTTCCAGACCCCCCTGCGAAGTAGGACCCTTACATTTATTCTACACCCTTAAACCTACGTAACTTTAACAACATACGCATACAGTACTACAAAACCCCGCGATACAGTGAAAAATCTGCGATAAATAATTAAATATAATATTTTTAAAAATCCCGCGATACAGTGAGGCCACAATAAATGAACCATGATATAGAGAGGGACTACTGTATCTCAATATCATTAACTATATTCTCTATGCTGTAATTTGCATCACCCTACCATTGAAAAATCACCACTGCTTTCTTACTACTTATTGTTAAGCAAATTGGTTCATGGGCTTCCATGGCTAGAAACCAGCTTCTGCAGAGGAGTTTGCAGGATCCTTTTGCTGCCTGAAAAAAACTGAGAGCTATTAGGCAGTTATTTTGTTTTAAAACAACTTCTTAGGTTGTGAAATATTGGTACTGTAGTTTTTTATTTTGTTTTGTTTTATCTTACAAGTACTATGCCAGAGGTGAACAAGCCATCACTTGTGAAGTAGTAGATATAAAGAAAAAGTATTTCAGATTTATTTCACTTCAGTCTTTTCCTAGCATCATTATGTTCAAAATTAAAAACCGACATAAAAACCATCTTTTAAACCTGTGTGATTCCTGAGAATAGCAGCCACCTGATGGTGTAGTTGAATCAGGCTTTTGGAAAGTGTGACCTGGGCCTCTAGGTGTATCTCCCCATGAAGACCCAGCAGCCACTGCATAGGGACACACCCAGCACAGAGCATCTGTAGCCTTGTATTATGTTATGCTGCTGACACCAGGTGTTGAAAGTAAAAAATATAATTTATTCCACATGTTTAAAATGATTATTCTTGTTGCTTAATATTTCTACTTAGGCCAACCTTGAATCATAAGAGACTAAAAATAAAATACTCTTAGAAAATTTGTGTTCAGTGATATTGTCTCGGGAAGAGTCTCATAGTTAAATAAAATAATAGAGAAATTTAGAGAAACAAGATGGCGGAGGAGTAAGTGGAAGCTACACTAACTTCCTCCCAGAACTAGTCTGGATTTACAACGTAATTTTGGAGAAATAATCTGGAATAACCAACCGAACACCAGCTGGAGAGAAGTCTTATAACCACGGAGAGACAGAAAAGGCCGCTACATCACAACGTGACCGGTAGGGAGTGCGGAGACGCGGAAGGGGCTGACTGGCGTCACACGGGTAGCAGCTGAAGGGACTGAGAAACAGCTCAGCAGCCGGGGATTCCCCCTGAGAAGGGCAGGTCTAAACCCCCAGCTGAGCTTCCCAGCCTACAGCAACAAAGTGGAAAGTAAAATAGTATCCAGCTGAGAAAAGCGAAAAGCCACAGGGTTTCTTGCTAGCCGGAGAGAAACAGCTGGAGAAAAAGAGCTCTTAAGCGGATCACATACAAAAATATTTTGGCCCCCACTTACCCTGGGCACAAGCAGAGGGAAGACAGAAAGGACTGGAAATGCTTGGGGAGAGTTTGGTGTGGTGGCTTTGAGGGGAGAGCTGGGGAAGCGGCCGGCCAGGTCCCAGTGCTGACTCATCTCCAGTGTTGCATGCAGACCATTCCCAGCCAAGTGGCGTCAGCCTGAGGGGAAGCAAAGGCCCTGCCTACAGGAATTAAGCTGCCAAACCCACGGTCCTTAAGCCTGACAGCTAATCACAGATTGAATAGATTAACAACTAAAGAAGCCAGACAAAGGCAGTAGATCCCTGAAAGTCTCCAACAGGCTGCCTAGGCCCAGACTGGTACAGGATCTGACGCCACCAGGAGCAGATCCAGGAAGTGCAGATCATTCTAAGAAGCACCAACAAACAATAGGAGTCACAAAAATGGGGAGACAGAGAAACAACCCCCCATCTAAAGGAAAGGTAGAGTCCCCAGAAAGAGTGCTAAATGAAATAGAGGGGAGCCAACTATCAGATATGGAATTGAAAGCATGGATTATGGAGAAGCTCAATGAGCTCAGCGGAAACTACGAAGAACTCCAGAAAAACTACAGTGAACTCCAGAAGAACTATAAGGAACTTACTGAGAATTATACCAGCATCAAAAAGGACATGGAAGCTATCAATAAGAGCCAGGAGGAAATGAAGAATACGATCTCTGAATTGAAGAACACAGTAGAAGGAATTAAAAACAGGCTAGAGGAAGCAGAAAATCGGATCAGCGAGCTGGAGGACAATGTAGACAAAAACTCACAGACAGTGCAACAAAATGAAAAAAGGCTGAACAAGACTGAAGAGGCTCTAAGACAGCTGCAGGACAACATGAAACATAATAATATCCGTATCATAGGAATTCCAGAAGGAGGAGAAGAAGAAGAGCAAGGGATAGAAAACCTCTTTGAAAAACTAATGACAGAGAACTTCCCTAACATGAGGAGAGAAAGAGTCATGCAAGTCCAGGAAGCACAGAGGGTCCCAATGAAGATGAACCCCAACAGGCCCACTTCAAGACACATCATAATTAAAATGCCAACATTCAAAGACAAAGAGAGAATCCTAAAAGCAGCAAGAGAGAAACAACTAATAACATACAAAGGAGCTCCAATAAGGCTATCATCAGATTTCTCAGCAGAAACACTACAAGCCAGAAGGGAATGGCAAAATATATTCCAAGTAATGAAAAACAAAGGCCTACAACCAAGAATACTCTACCCAGCAAGGCTCTCATTCAAAATGGAAGGTGAAATAAGGAGTTTCCAAGAAAAAAGAAGGCTAAAAGAATACATCTCCACCAAACCAGTATTGCAAGAGATGCTAAAGGGTCTGCTTTAAGAAGATGAAGAAACAGAGAGAGACAGAGAGGAACACGAGTACAAAGGGGGAAAATGACAATGAATAAGTACTGAAAGAAAGAAGGAACTTCTACCATTTGCAACAACATGATTGGAACTAGAGAGAATTATGCTTAGCGAAATAAGCCAGGCAACAAAAGAAAATTACCTTATGCTATCACCTGTTAAAGGAAACTAATGAACAACACAAACAAATGAGCAAAATTGAACCAGAGGTATGTAAACGAGGAATAAACTAACAGTAACAAGGGGGGAGATGGGAGGGAGAGAAGTGGTAAGAAGGGGAAGGGTCTAGTCAAAGAACATGTATAAATGATCCATGGACATGGACAACTGGGTGGAGACTGAATGTGGAAGAAGGGGGGGCAGGGTGCAGGGAAGCAAGAGGGGGAAAAAAGTGAGACCACTGTAATGGAAAAACAAACAAACAGAAAAATTTTTAGTGGGGGGAAAAATAAAAATATAAAGAATAGAAATGCAAGTTCAGTGAATATTAGAAGGACAAGGATTTTCCTTCACACTGTATATATTTTCTCCCTATCTGATCCCTCCAGAATTTGGCATTCTAAAGAAGTAAGTAATGACCTAAGTTTCTTTGCATAAAACTAATAAGACCAGTTGTTAATAACGATTTTTTTGACTAAGACTTTGACTGGAATGTCATGCCTAAAGGAGACATGCTTGGGCTTTGGTTGTTACCAAAAAGCCCTGAGCAACTGGGACTGACTTTCAAAGGTAATAAAAGTCCACGAGATAAAAGGCCTGGTACCCTGGATGGATGAGCGGTCCATAGCAATCTTTCCAGGGAAGGAACGAACGTTGTTTTCCTGAAAGATGGCTAGAAGGGACCTTAAGGCACAATGGAAAACCAGGAGGACCTGGAAAAGACAGGTGTTTACAGGCAAGGCTGAATGCCAGGTATGTGGCTCAGCTTCTGTGCCCTGAAGGGCAGACTGAAGGTCACCCTAAATGTTCCTTGCGTAAGTTCCAGGAAAGCAGAACTAAAGATCATAAGTGATCATTTGCTGCTCTTGTTGTGTTTATGCAAATGAACAGGATAAATTAAAAATGAACTTAATGGAGTCCCTTTAATGACAAGGAGGGTAATCTTAGGGAGAAAAATCAAGATTCAAGGAAGATCACAATGCCCAGTGGTAGACTATAAAGTAGTGCAGCTAACCGTCTTTAAAGTTTCTTTTCATTTAAAATTTGTTTTCATTTGAAAGTTAAACTATGTCTGTGGTATCATCAAAGATGTTTAATTTACAGGCAAGAAGAATGTCAAATGCCTTGCAACTGGATGTCTTTCCGATAAGACAGTCCTACAGATTTAGAGACTTGTATGTGGGTTATGTTACATAAATTAACATGTGTTTTCTGTTTTCAAAGGGCATAAGTCTACGATCTCATTACCTGAGTGATTGTCTGTACATATAGGCCTCACTTAATCCTGTCTGCATTGCTGCCTCCTGAGACTCAATGGTTTGGCTGAACTAAGTGGCTGGGTTGGTGAAGAACGGGGTGGTCTGTGGGCTTCACTTTAAAACTGGTTTCTCTTTTCTATCCTAATGGCTTGGACAGAAAGAGCCCAGAGACCTGAGAGGGGGGAAACCTAAAATATTTCCCTCAGTCCAAACTAAGTATAATGGGCAAAAGGGTTTTGGACAGGTGAGATGTACCTGGCATACCTTCCTCCAAAGAAACCCTTCTTTTCCCTAATGTGGGACATTGAAAAATTAATACCTGTCTTTTGTCATCTAGTGGTTACGGATTGAATGATGTCCTTTAACCCTGTTGCCCCCAGAATACAACAAGGATGCCAGCCTGTTAAACCAAGCATGCCGTTGTCCAGAGACAGCCAACCGACCTGGAGTCTGCACGATCCTTCCCCGTGTGGGAAGGCCACCCTCCCCTCCACACCCCCACTCTTATTAGGGATTTCTTGACCCAAGGGTAGGTAGGACGATGACCATGTCCAGCTTGAAGCAGCTAGAGGAGCTCGAGACCTTCGTCCATTGTCCTTTATAAGATTGTAAAGGGTCTTAAGTCTGAGAGGGAGGGATTGTTATTTTTTATTGTTAAAATATTTAACTAATTAATTAGTTTAAAAAAAAGAAGAAGAATATATGAAAGGGTGAGCCATGGGCATGGACTTGGGGAGGGGATTGTCGGGGAAGGGGGGTGCTGGGCGGAGGGGAGCAAAGGGGAAAACATTGGAACTATTGTAACAATATAATCAATAAAATATACTAAAAAAAAAAATAGAGAAATTTAAAGGGCTTATATGTACAAAATTTGGAAAGGGCCAACTTTAGTTATCCTAAGATTTTTTTGGGGGGGGTATTGTCTTTGTTTTTAGTTTTTTGTTTTTTTTTTATAACTCAGATACTTGAAGTATTATTTCAAGCAAGATATAGGTTTGTACACATGTTAAAGCTTTAGTATTTGGAAAAGTTGCTTTTCTGGTTATTTGAACTTTCCATATAGATGAAAATGAAGCAAAAATATTTTCTAGAAAAGCTTGTGGACATGAATATGTGTGCCTTTCCTGTTTTTATAGTATACAGAGCATACTGAATCTTCTTTAATTCAAAAATTAGTAATTCTTCAGTAGTATCAATGTAGAACTGAAAGACCTTATTGACAATAGGCAAGACAGGAAAACAACTTAAGTGTCAGTCAACAGATAAATAGATAAAGAAAATTTACATGTGTATAAAGTATTCCATTTTTGTATGTATATTTATATGTTTATAAGTAATACTTTTTCTCTATATATAATATTTCACAGGTGATGACAACTATTTTTATATAAAATATAATGGACATAGATATAATAATGAAAATATATGTGAATATTATTCAGTCATAAAAAGAAAGGAATCTTCCCCTGGTCATGTGGCTCAGTTGGTTGGTGCGTTGTCCCATACACCAAAAGGTTACAGGTTTGATTCTTGATAAGGGCACACACTAAGGTTGCAGGTTCGATCCCCAGTCAGGGTTTGTATGGGAAGCAACTTATGGATGTTTCTCTCTCACATCAATGTTTCTTTCTCTCCCTTCCTCTCTCTCTAAAAATCAATAAACATATCCTTGGGTTAGGATTTTTTAAAAAAGGAAATCCTGCTATTTGCAACAACATGGATGAACCTGGAGGATGTTATGCCAAGTGAAATAAGCAAGACACAGAAAGACAAATAGAGCAGGACCTCAGATAGCATCAGTTCATTATAATGATGAGAAAAAAAAAAAAAAAAGATTCCCAACCAGGGCCACCTTTTGTATGGAGTTTCATGTTCGCCCCAAATCTGCATGGATCTTTTTCCAGGTACTCTGGTTCCCTCCCGCATCCCAAAGATGTGCGCATGTGGTGAACTGACCTGTCTACGTTGTCCCAGTCTGAGAGAATGGGTGTGTGCATGAATGTGTCTTGTGATGGAAGGGCGTCCTGTCCAGTGTGGGTGCCTGCTTAGAGCTGTGGGTATAGGCTGTGCCTACTTGTGATCCTGAACAGGAATAAGTGGTTTGGAAAAGAATTCTCTTACTTGTTTTTATTCATCTTTCTTAAATTATGAATAGCTCAGATTTATTTCAATGTTTAATATTAGAAGTGTTTTTTTTGTGTATTTAGACGTTTGATGATTTTTTTGTGACCATTAATATGTCATAGGAACTTAACTCTTATTTATATCACTTAGCCTGTAGTAAAATTGGTTTCATGACATGTCATTTTGCTTAAAATCACAGTTTTCACGAACTTGTAGATGTTAAGTGAGTACTTACTGTACTATATAATATCACATATATTAAAAAAGTCAAAGTCATAGAAGCAGAGAGAGAATAGTGTAGCCAGTGGGTGGGGGAAATGGGAAATGTTGGTAAAAGGGTACAAGATTCGGTTATAAGATAAATAAGTTCTGGGGAGCTAAGGTACAGATGGTGACTACAGTTAATAATACTGTATTCTTAAACTTTGCTGAGAGTATATCTTAGGCATTCTCACCATACCCACATTCACACAAAAGGGAACTAGGTGAGGTGATGGATGTGTTTATTTGATTGTAGAAATTATTTCACAGATCATCACATTGTGCACCTTAAATATATACAATTTTTATTTGTCAGTTATACCTCAGTTAAGCTGGGAAAGAAAAACTAAAGTACACTTCAGTAAATGTGAAAGCACTCACTGAGAAATCAATGGTTTCCCGAAAGGTTAATCGCCAGTATCACCTAGAGAGCTTTTTACAGTGTGGTACAGTATTTTATTTTAAGTCTAGGTTCTGTCCCCTAACTTTAGATTTACTAAATTAATCTCCCTAGGGAAGGCGAGGCTCAGGAATAAAAATGTTCAAATGTCTCCTGTGTTTTGGGAGCTCCGCTGGTTTGGGAAACCCAAGCTGCAAAATCTAGTACACTCCATGGCCTGAGCAGACAGCAGCGCTTTACCCTGCTGGTCCCAGCCTCCCAACTATCTGTCCCCATTCTTGTTGGCCATGTTCTGGGCTCCCTGGGCTTCCCCATCCTCTCCAGTTCCAGGCACCTTCCCACCTGTGTGCCCCAGCTTTCATCCAGTTCCCGCCTGGAATGCCATCCCTCCCACTCTATTCCCTCTTCTTTCCAGAATGACCTTTATTCCACACCTTTCTTAAGGGTCTGTTCAAGGTTCAAATCACACACAAGCAGTATTTATGTCTGCCTTTCCCATTCTTCACGATACTATGCGAGCACCTTCATGTGGTCACTCCACATAGTGTAGTCTAATAGTATATTTTTTCTGTATATATATATTTTTAATTTATAATTTTTGATTTATTTATTGTTTTTCTATTACAGTTGTCCCACTTCTTCCCCCATTGCTCCCCACCCACCCAGCCCACCCCTTCTCCCACAGTCAATCCCCATATTGTACATGTCCATGAGTTATTTATAATAGTTCCTTTACTAATCCCTTCCCCTACTAACCCCCCTTTTCTCCCTCCTCCCCCCCTTGTCACTGTTAGTCTGTTCCTTGTTTACATACCTCTGGTTCAGTTTTGCTTGTTTGTTTGTGTTGTTCTTTAGTTTCCTGTATTAGGTGATATCATATGGTATTTTCCTCTCGTTGCCTGGCTTATTTCACTAAGCATAATTCTCTCTAGTTCCATCCATGTTGTCGCAAATGGGAGGAGTTCCTTTTTTCTTTCTGCTGCATAGTATTCCATTGTGTAAATGTACCACAGTTTTTTGATCCACTCATCTACAGATGGGCACTTAGGTTGTTTCCAGCACTTGGCTATTGTAAATAGCACTGCTGTGAACACAGGGGTGCATATATTGGTGAAATTTTTCTGTATATTTTTAAAGATTTTTTTTAGAGTTTTTATTGAGGTGAAATTTGCATAACATAAGTTAACCATTTTTAAAGTAAAGACTTCAGTAAAATTTAGCACTTTCATAATGTGCAATCACCACCTCCAGGTAGTCCTGGAACATTTCATTTTCCCAAAAGGAAACTCCAAACACTTTAAGCTGTCACTCCCCAATCCTTACTCCCCTCGGCCTCTGGCAACCACTGGTCTGCTTTCTATTTCTGTGAATGTACCTATTCTGGGTATTTCATATCAGTGGGACCAAATGTGACCTTTTGTGTCCAGCTTTTTTCATTGGGATGCTTTCCAGGTTCATCATGTTTACTATAAATCATATTATCATATTAGTTGTATCATATTAGTTTTCTAGGGCTGCCTTAACAAGGTACCACAGACTGCGGGGCTCAAACAACACAAGTTTATTTTCTCACAGTTCTGGAGGCTAGACGTCTTTGTTGGTGGTTTAGTTTTTTCTGAGACCTCTCTCCTGGCTTGCAGATGGCCACCTTCTCTCTGTGTCCTCACATGCCCTTTCTTCTCTGTCTCTGTGTCCAAATTTCCTCTGACACTGATATAACTAGATCAAGGCTCACCCTAAAGCCCTCATTTTAACTTAATGACCTTTTCAAAGATCCTGTCTCCAAATATAGTCACATTCTGAGGTGCTGGTGTTAGGGCTTTAACACGTGAGTTTTTGAGGAGTCACAGTTCAGCTCACAATGATCAGGATATCTTGTATACAGGCCCATTTTTCCACCATTTTCCACCACAGAGTTCTCTGATCACATGCCCCAGATTCCTTCTGGACAACTGCAGCTTGATGAACCTTCAGCATTTCTTACAAGGCAGGCCTAGTGTTGATGAATTCTCTCAACTTTTGTTTGGGAAAGTATTTTTCTTTCTTTTCTGAGGGATAACTTTGCTGGATAAAGTGTTCTTTATTGGCAGGTTTTTTTTTTGTTTGTTTGTTTGTTTTTTCTCCTTTCAGCATTTTGACAATTATCCCACTCTCTCCTGACATCTAAGATTTCTGCTGAGAAATCCACAGATAGCTTAATGGGCATTCCTTTACAGATTACAAACTTCTTTTCTCTTGCTGCTTTTGGGATTCTCTCTTTGTCTTTGATTTTTGACAGTTTTATTATAATGTGTCTTGGGAAATATCTTGGGGATTAAAAAATAGGATGATCTATTAGCTTCATGAATTTTGATGTTCAAGTTTCTTCCCAGTGAGTTACTCAGCCATTATTTAAGTTCTCTGCCTGCTTCATATATTGGTTTTTTTGATGACATCTCATAATTCATGTAGCCTTTCTTCATTCTTTTCCATTCTTTTTTTCTTCTTTTCTGATTGGGTTATTTCAAAGTTCCTATCTTCTAACTCATAGGTTCTTTTTTCTGCATTAATTTATTCTGCTATCGATGCTCTCTTTGCATCACCCCCATTTCATTCATTGTATTCTTCAGCCCCAAATTTGGTTCTTTTTAATGATTTCTGTCACTTAGTTAAATTTCTCAAATTTTTTGTGATTGTTTTCCTGATTTCAAAGAATTGCCTTTCTGTGTTTTCTTGTAATTCATTGAGTTTCCTCAAAATGCTATTTTTCATTGTTTACTGGGTGAATCTTAGATCTCTTATGTGTTTGGATTTGACTACTGGGAGATTATCATGATCCTTTGGTGATGTCCTTCATTTTTCATGATTCTTGGAGGTTTGCATTGTTCGATTCACATTTGAAGTAGCAGTCACCTCCTCCAAACTTTAACAACTGCCTTCAGGAGAGAAATACCTTCCATCAGTCCTGCTAGATTCTGAACTTTCTCACTCTTGTGTGAATATACCTGCTCCATGCTTCACTTTCTTTTGTGACAGAAATCTTAAGTTCATCATGTTTTCTCTTGATTTTATAATGCACCAGCCAGGCTGTTGATAGGCTCTCTTTTGTTTTTAAGAAGGTGGTGTTAATAGATCAAGTTTGTAGTTCCTCCCTTGCCTGCAGAACCTGGCCTGCTTCGTCTAGGTGCTCCCTAGCTGCCTATCAAATCTTACTCCCAGGGGCACATACAGGGAGCAAGCCACAGAGTGGAGGGATGTGTGGGTGAGGCACATGGGATGCTGGGGGTGCCTGCAGAACATTTGAGGGATCCTCTGGTGAGGCTTCCCCAGTGACTTTTGGCCTGGCTTCCTGATGGAGTCTACAGTGCAGTCAGCAGGAACTGTATCCCTTTAATGCTCTCCATGAATCTTATCTTCTGCTCTCCCAATCTGCTCCCCACCTCTAATCATGGAACCCCCAGGTTAATTATCAGGATGCTGCAAGAGAGAAATGAGTCATGTTTAGCACCATCTTGTGCAGCTAATGAAGCCAGGCACTCACTCTGCTTCTCCTACCCCTGGACCCCTTGGCATTTGGTACTGGATCCCACAACTCCCACAGAGGCATTTTGTGAATGGATGCCACATTTGTTGTTGGGGGAGGGGGAACACAATTGAGGGTTGTCTTATAACACCATCATGTGTTCCATTGATCTTGATGTTCCATTGATTTTAATGTCTATCATTTCTCTAATTCTACATCGTCTTTTTATTACAGCTCTTTAGTAAGTATTGAAATATAAGCTTTATTCAGCTTTTCAGTATTATTTTGGCTATTCTAGGTTTTCTAAAACTTTTATATAAGTTTTAGAATCGGCTCATGAGTTTCCAAAAAAAGAAGAAAACCAGAACCTGCTGTGATTTTAATTAAGATTATGTTGATTCTATAGTTCAATTTGGGAAAAATTATCACTTCTACAATACTGAGTTCTGAATCATGAAAACATGATATGTGATATGTCTCTCCATTATATATTTATTTTCTCTCAACAGTGCTTTGAATTTTCAGTGTATAAGTCTTGTGTATATTTTAAGTTTGTCCATATTTTAGAATTTTTGGTACTATTGTAAATAATACCGCTTTTTATTAAATTTCAAGATCTAGTTTTTCTCTGCTAGTATATAAAAATATAATTGATTTTTAAATATGAGGGAAAACACCCAAAAAGGAATTTATTTATAAAAAGTGTATTTATTCTTACATTTTTTAAGTATATTTTATTGATTATGTTGTTACAGTAGTCCCAATTTTTTCCCCATTGCTTCCCTCTGTCCAGTACCCTCCCACTCCCAGCAAACCCACCCCCTCAGTTCATGTCCATGGGTCGTGCATATAAGTTCTTTGGCTTCATCCTTTCCTATATTATTTTTTAACATCCCCCTGTCTATTTCATACCAACTGATTATGCTTCTTAGTTCCTGCACCATTTCCCCTTTTCTACCCTTCTGCTCTCCCAGCTGATAACCCTCCAAATGATTCCCATACCTATGATTCTGTTCTATTCTGGTTTGCTTAGTTGGATTTTGTTTTTATTTTTAGATTCAGTTGTTGATAGTTGTGAGTTTGTTGTCATTTTAGTGTTCATAGTTTTGATCTTTTTCTTAAGTAGGTCCCTTTGACATTTCATATAATAATGGCTTGGTGATGATGAGCTCCTTTAGCTTTACCTTGTCTGGGAAGCACTTCATCTGCCCTTCCTTTTCTAAATGATAGCTTTGGTGGATAGAGTAATCCTAGTTGTAGGTTGCCTTTGATCACACCGAATACTTCTTGCCAGTCCCTTCCTGCCTGCAAAGTGTCCTCTGAGAAATTAGCTGATAGTCCTATAGGCACACCCCTGTAGGCAACGATCTACCTCTCTCTTGCTGCCTCCAGGACTCTGTCTTTATCTTTTACCTTTGGCATCTCAGTCATGATGAGTCCTGGTGTGGTCCCCTCTGGGTCCAGCTCCAGCTCTCCCGGGACCCTCCGTGCTTCCTGGACCTGTATGTCCATCTCCTTCACAAAATTTGGGAAGTTTTCCTTATTATTTTCAATTCTTGCTTCCTCATTCTGCACTGGTTGACTGTTTTTTTTCTTCCTTATGTTCCAAATCATTGACTTGAACCCCGGTTTCCTTTCCTTCACCATTGGTTTTTTGTGGATTTTCCTTTGTTTCACTTAGCATAGTCTTCACTTCTTCCCTTATGCGTTTGCCATACTCAAGCATATCTGTCAAGCCTGTGAGCATCTCTATCACCAGTGTTTTGAACTCTGCGTCTGTTAGGTTGTCTCTCTCTCCTCATCTGTTAGGTTGGCTATCTCCTTGTCACTTAGTTCTCCCACTGGAACCTTGATCCATTTCCCCTTTTGGACCATACTTCTCTGTATCCTCATTTTGACAGGCTCCTGTGTTAGTCTGCCTCTGTGTCTTAGGTAGAGCTGTCACTTCTGTTATGTTGTAAGGGGCGGAGTCTTAGGTATTCAGTACAGGGTGACCCATTTCACCACATTGTGGCGCTGTGTGGGGGGAGGGTACTGAAAGGGAACTATGCCGCTTGCTCAGCACTCACCCCTTTTCTAGGTACTTCTCCCACTTCCGTATGAGACCAGCGCCTCTCTGGCTGTTGCCCTGGGTGTCGTTCCCAGAGTGGGTTCGTCTGTAGATGTTCTAGGACCATGAGGGCCCTTTAAACAAACGGACTCTGATGAGAGACCAGTATTTTTTCCTTCACCCCAGGCCCCATTGGTTTGTACAGTCAGAAGCAATGAGGCTGATTTTCCCTGGTGCTGCGACCGTGAACTGCATGGTCTGGTCAGGAGCTGGGAACGCTCTCTAAGCATCCCTTCCCACTTTTTAAAACATTTGACTGGGCTTTCCGCCGGCCTGCTGCTGCTCCCGCCACTGCTGCCGCCGCCACCACACCACATCCTCTCCACCCCAGCTCCGCCCCTCCTACCTGTCTGGATGAGTATTTCTTCTTTATATCTTTGTTTCATGGACTTCCATGCAGCTTGATTTTCTGGAACTTCTGGTTGTTTCTAGTTTTGACGTAGTTGTATTCCTTCTTAGTTGTGGAAGGAGACTCAGCATGTTTGTCTAGAACTTCATCTTGGCTGGAAGTCTCCTAGTTTTACATTTTTAAATTTCACCTTCAAAGTACTCTCCATTTGATGCATATGCCTATCAAGACATTTTTTCCACTGCTCAAAACAGTTTTTTGAACTTATCAATTTTGATACCTTTTAGTGCTTCTGCTTTTTTTTGTTTCACCTCTTCCACATTGCCAAAATGTTTTCCTGTGAGAAGTTTCTTCATCGGGGAAACAAACGTCATTCAGGGTGAGATCAGGTGAATAAGGAGGGTGGGGCATAGGGGTCATGCCCTTTTTGGTCAGAAACTGCTGAACACTCATTGTGGTCTGGGCAGGTATGCTCGTAAATCACCTATCATGAAATGAGCAAAATCGTTGAAAGAGTCTTCAAAAAAAAAAAAATTTACTGAAGCTGAACACAGCCTCTCAAAACAATACCAGCTGGTATACTGATACAGATGGGTTCCTAGAAAATGTCCCTAGCATTGGAAACCTGTACTACAAGGGACCTTCCCTCCAGAAGAGACTTCTGTTTGTTCGTTTGTTTTTTTCTCAGGGGGTCCTCCCATGTATTGACTATATCCTAAGACCTTGCTAAATTCACTTAGTAGTTCCAGTAGTTTGATGATTCTTTAGGATTTTCTACACAATCATGTGAACTACAAACAAAGATAGTTTTATTTCTTTCTGAAGTGTATTCCTTTATTCTTTTTCTTCCTTTATTACCCAAGCTGAACTCCAGTTTCCAGCATTGAGTAGATGTGGGAGAGTGGACATCCCTGACTTGTTTTCAATGGGAAAGTATTTGATTAGACACCATTTAAAAGGATGTTAGCCAGGTAAAGGGGTTCAAGCACATAGTGATGGAAGATATGACTTGGGGTCTTGAACACACAATACAATATATAGATGGTGTATTATAGAAATATATACGTGAAACATACACACATATATACATGTATATGCTCATAATTTTATTAACCAATGTCACCCCAATAAATTTAATTTTATTATTTTAAAGTATATTTTATTGAGATTATATTGTCACAGTAGTCCCAATTTTTTCTCCCTTTGCTCCCCTCTGCCCAGTATTCTCCTTCCCTCTAGCAATCCCACCCCCCTTAGTTCATGTCCATGGGTCGTGCTTATAAGTTCTTTGGTTTCACCCTTTCCTATATTCTATTTTTTTAAGTATATTTTATTGATTATATTGTTACAATACTTTCAATTTTTTCCCCTTGCTCCCCTCCACCCATTACCCTCTCTCCCCTAGCAACCCCACCCCTCTAGTTCATGTCCATGGGTCATGCATACAAGTTCTCCGGCTTCACCCTTTCCCATATTATTCTATGTTTTTTAAGTGATTAATTAATTAATCATTTAAAACAATAAAAAATAACAATACCCCCTTCTCAGACTTAAGACACTTTATAATCTTATAAAGGAGGTCTCGTGCTCTTCTAGCTGCTTCAAGCTGGGCATGGTTGTTGTGCTACTTACCCTTGGGTCCAGAAATCCCTAGTAAGAGTGGGGGTGTGGAGGGTAAGGTGGCCTTTCCACATGGGGAAGGATCTTGCAGACTCCAGGTCAGTTGGCTGTCCTTGGACAATGGCGTGCTTGGTTTAACAGGCTGGCATCCTTGTTGTATTCTGGGGGCAACAGATTTGGCAACAGGGTTAAAAGGCATCATTCAATCCATAACCTCTAAATGACAAAAGGCAGGGATTAATTTTTCAATGTCCCACATTAGGGAATAAAAGGGCTTCTTTGGAGGAAGGTGTTTCAGGTACATCTCACCTGTCCAAAACCCTTTTGCCCGCTATACTTAGTTTGGGCTGAGGGGAATATTTTAGGTTACCCTCCTCTCAGTCTACTGGGCCCTTTCTGTCCAAACCATTTGGATAGAAAAGAGAAACCAGTTTTAAAGTGAAGCCCACAGACCACCCCATACTTCACCAACCCAGCCACTTAGTTCAGCCAAACCGTTGAGTCTCAGGAGGCAGTGATGCAGACAGGATTAAGTGAGGCCTATATGTACAGACAATCACTCAGGTAATGAGATCATGGGCTTATGCCCTCTGGTTCAATTTTGCTCATTTCTTTGTGTTGTTCATTAGTCTCCTGTAATAGGTGATAGCATAAGGTATTTTTCTTTCATTGCCTGGCTTATTTCGCTAAGCATAATTCACTCTAGTTCCCTCCATGTTTTTGCAAATGGTAGAAGTTCCTTCTTTCTTTATGCTACATAGTACTCCATTGTGTAAATGTACCACAGTTTTTTGATCCACTCTTCTACAGATGGGCACTTAGGTTGTCTCCAGTACTTGGCTATTGTAAATAGCACTGCTATGAACATAGGGGTGCATATGTTCTTTTGAGTTGGTGTTTGAGGATTCTTCAGATATAATCCTAGCAATGGAATTACTGGACCAAAAAGCAGTTCCATTTTTAGTTTTTTGAGGACATTACATACTGTTTTCCATAGTGGCTGCACCAGTATGCATTCCCACCAGCAGTGCACCAGGGTTCCCTTTTCTCTGCATCCTTGCCAGCACATGCTGTTTGTTGATTTGTTGATGAGACCATTCTGACTGGTGTGAGGTGGTATCTCATTGTGGTTTTTATTTGCATCTCTCTGATGGCTAGTGATGTTGAGGATACTTTCATATGTCTATGGACCTTCTGTATGTCTTCTTTGGAGAAGTGTTTGTTCAGGTCCTTTGCCTATTTTTTAATTGGGTTGTCTGTCTTCTTGGTGTTGAGTTGTATAAGCTCTTCATATGTTTTGGAGATCAATCCCTTGTCTGAGGTATCATTGGCAAATGTATTTTTCCATCTGGTTGGTTCCCTTTTCATCTTGCTAATGTTTTCTTTTGCTGAGCAGAAACTGTTTAGTTTGATGTAGATCCATTTGTTTATTTTTCTTTTATTTCTGTTGCCTTAGGAGATATATCAGTAAAAATGTTGCTACACGTGATATCTGAAATTTTCCTGCCTATGTTTTCCTCTAGGACTTTTACGGTGTCATGGCTTACATTTAAGTCTTTGATCCATTTTGAGTTTATTCTGGTGTATGATGTCAGTTGGTGATCTAATTTCATTTTTTTGCATGTTCCTGTCCAGTTCTCCCAACACCATTTGTTGAAGAGGCTCTTTTCATTCCATTTTATGTTCCTTCCTACTTTGTAAAATATTAGTTGACCATATAGAGCTGGGTTTATTTTTGGACTCTAATCTGTTCCATTGATCTATATGTCTGTTCTTATGCCAGTACCAGACTGTTTTGATTACTGTGGCCTTGTAGTATAGTTTAATATCAGGTATTGTGATTCCTCCTACTGTATTCTTCTCAAGATTGCTGTGGCTATTCAGGCTCTTTTTTGGTTCCATATAAATGTTTGAAGTATTTGTTCTAGGTCTGTGAAAATTGTCATTGGTATTTTAGTAGGGATTGCATTGAATCTATAAATTGCTGTGGGTAGCATGGACATTTTAATGATGTTGATTCCTCCCATCCATGAACATGGTAATGCTTCCATTTATTTGTATCTTCCTTGATTTCTTTCTTCAGTGTTATGTAGTTTTCTGAGTACAGGTCTTTTACCTCCTTGGCTAAGTTTATTCCTAGGTACTTTATTTTTCTTGTTGCTATGGTAACAGGATTCTTTTTCTAGTTTTTATCTCTGATATTTTATTGTTAGTGTAAAGAAATGCCTTCGATTTCTGAATATTGACTTTGTACCCTGCTATTTTGCCAAATTCACTTATTAGGTCGAGTAGTTTTTTCGTGAAGTCTGTAGAGTTTTCTATGTACACTATCATGTCATCTGCAATTAATGACAGTTTTGCTTCCTCTTTTCCAATTTGGATGCCTTTAATTTCTTTTCTTGTCTGACTGCTGTGACTAGAACTTCCAAGACTATGTTGAATAGGAGTGGAGAGAGTGGACATCCTTGTCTTGTTCATGACCACAGGGGGGATGCTCTAAGTTTTTGCCCATTGACTATGATGTTAGTTTCAGATTTATTGTATATGGCCTTTATTATGTTGAGGTACACTCCCTCTATTCTCATTTTGCTGAGAGTTTTCATCATAAATGGGTGTTATACTTTATCAAATGCTTTTTCTGCATCTGTTGATATGAACATATGGTTTTTGTCTTTTGTTTATGTGGCATATTATGTTTATTGATTTGTGAATATTAAATCATCCTTGCATCCCTGCGATGCACCCCACTTGATCGTGGTATATGATCTTTTAATGTGTTGCTGGATTCGGTCTGCCAATATTTTGTTGAGGATTTTAGCATGTATGTTCATCAGCAATATTGGCCTGTAGTTTTCTTTCTTTGTTGTGTCTTGACCTGGTTTTGGAATTAGGGTAAAACTGGGTTCATAGAACGAGTTGGGAGTCTTCCCTCTTCCTGGGTTTTTGGGAATAATCTGAGAAGGATAGGAGTTAGTTTTTTCCTAAATATTTTGTAAAATTCACCTGTGAAACCATCTGGTCCAGGGCTTTTGTGTGCTGGGAGTTTGATTACTGCTTCAATTTCACTAGTTGTTATTCGTCTGTTTGGGCTTTCTTCTTCTTCTTGATTCAGTTTTGGAAGATTATATGTTCCCAGAACTTCGTCCATTTTATCTAGGTTGTCACATTTCTTGTGATACAGTTGTTGGTAATAATTTTTTACAATCCTTTGTATTTCCATGGTATTGGTTGTGATTTCTCCTTTTTCATTTCTGATTTTATTTATTTGGGTCCTCTCTCTTTTTTTCTTGATGAGCCTGGTTAAAGGCTTGTCGATTTTGTTTATCTTTTCAAAGAACCAGCTCCTACTTCTGTTGATCTTTTGAATTGTTTGTTTAGTCTCTATGTCATTTAATTCTGCTCTGACTTGATGGTTTCCTTTCTTCTACTCGCTTTTGACTTTGTTTGTTGTTGTTCCTCTAGTTCTTGTAGCTGTAGGGTTAGATTTTTTTTTTTAGAGATTTTTCTGTCCTTTTTAGGTAGGCTTGTATTGCTGTGAGCTTTCAGTACTGCTTTCGCTGTATCCCATAGGTTTTGGGTTGTTGTGTGTTCATTATCTGTTGCTGTACTCTGTGGACAGAGACGCTGAGATAATCTTGGCAAGCAGAATGATTTGACCAAAAACGGAAGGAGGGCTGTGGCTCGCTCAGGCCATCAGCAAAGAGTAAGAAGCCTTACCATCCTTTTATTAGGATTTCAAAAAATAGAATCAATAGCGTGTACGTGTACATTCCTTATGTGATTATGGAGCATCATGGCTTTTGCGGATAGGTTAGAGATTAAACTATTAGGCTTACAATACTAAACTACACTTTATCTATAAACTACAAAGTAAGGTAATAAGTGACAAGGGTTTGTTCCATCTCCAATATAGTCGCTAGGGGAAAGGAGACACTAATTTTCAAGCTTCTTTGTTCTTAGAGACTTGTAAACCAGCTCCCACGTATCGTGTGTGAGTAAGGGTCCAAGGGTCTGCACCACATTTGATGTTATCACTGTAGGAAAGGAGGCTTAGGTCTTCAGCCCTCTTCGTTCCCTAGATTCCGTGATTCAGCCACCAGGAGCTGCGTGCAGCTGCTGGTGCCAGCAAGACTCGTTTGCAAGTTCTTGCAAGCTGAGGTTACAAGACACCTGGGCGGGGGGCCTGCTTGCAGGTCCCCCGGAAGAGGGCTTGTGACTTTCACCTACAATTATCATTTGTTTCCAGAAACTTTTTGATTTCTTCCTTAATGTCATTGTTAACCCATTCATTATTTGATAGCATGTTATTCATTCTCCATAAGTTTGAATGTTTTTGAGTTTTTTCCTTTGGGTTGATTTCCAGTTTCAAGCCGTTGTGATCTGAGAAGATGCTTGATATAATTTCAGTTTTCTTGAATTCATTGAGGCTTGTTTTGTGTCCTACCTTGTGGTCTATCTTTGAAAATGTTCCATGTGCCCTTGAAAAGAATGCATATTTTGCTTCTTTGGGGTGAAAAGTTCTATATGTATCAACTAAGTCCATTTGATCTAGAGTGTTGTTCAATGCCTCAATCGTTTTGGTGTTTCTTTGCTTTGAAGATCTGTCCATTGTTGACAATGGCATGTTAAAGTCCCCTGCTATGAGTGTGTTCCTGTGTATATCCTTCCTGAAGTCTTTCAAAAATTTCCTTACATAGTCGTGGCTCCTATGTTGGGTGCATATATGTTTACAAGGGTTATATCTTCTTGATGGATTTTTCCCTTAAGTATTATGAAATGTCCTTCTTTGTCTCTTTTTATGGCCTTTGCTGTGAAATCTGTTTTGTTTGATATAATTATTGCTACCCCAGCTTTTTTTTAATGTCCATTTGCTTGAAATACTTTTTTCCATCCTTCACTTTCAGTCTGTGTAGATCTTTTGCTCTAAGGTGGGTGTCTTGTTGACAGCATATATGTGGGTCATGCTCTCTAGTCCTTTCAGCTTCCCTATGTCTTTTGATTGGTGCATTTAATCCAATTACATTTAAGGTTATTATCCATAGGTACTTATTCATTGTCATTTTCCCCATTTTGTCCTTGTGTTCTTCTCTGCCGTTCTCTGTGTCTTCATCTTCTTAAAGCAGACCCTTTAGCATCTCTTGGAATGCTGGTTTGGTGGAAATGTATTCTTTTAGCCTTTGTTTCTCTGGGAAACTCTTTATTTCACCTTCCATTTTGAATGAGAGCCTATCTGGGTTTAGTATTCTTCGTTGTAGGCCTTCATTTTTCATTGCTTAGAATATTTTTTGCCTTTCCCTTCTGGCTTGTAGTGTTTCTGTTGAGAAATTTGATGCTAGTCTTATTGGAGCTCCCTTGTATGTTGTTAGCTGTTTCTCTCTTGCTGCTTTTAGGATTCTCTCTTTGTCTTCGAATGTTGCCATTTTAGTTTTGATGTGTCTTGAAGTGGGTCTGTTGGAGTTCATCTTCTTTGGGACCCTCTGTGCATCTTGGACTTGCGTGACTGTTTCTCTCATCAATTTAGGAAAATTTTTTGTTATTAGTTTTTAAAACAGGTTTTCTATCCCTTGCTCCTCTTCTTCTCCTTCTGGAATTCCTATGATATGGATATTATTACGTTTCATGTTGTCCTGCAGCTCTCTTAAAACCTCTTCATTCTTTTTTAGTCTTTTCAATCTTTTTTCATTTTGTTGCACTCTCTGGGAATTGTTTTCTACGTTGTCCTCCAGCTCGCTGATCCGATTTTCTGCTTCCTCTAGCCTGCTTTTAATTCCTTCTACTGTGTTCTTCAATTCAGAAATTGTATTCTTCATTTCCTCCTGGCTTTTATTGATAGCTTTCATGTCCTTTTTCATGCTGATGTAATCTCGGTAAGTTCCTTGTAGTTTCCCTGGGGTTCTTTGTAATTTCCTTTGAGCTCACTTATCTCATTGAGCTTCTCTATAATCCATCTTTTGAATTCCATGTCTGATAGTTTGCTTCCTTCTATTTCATTTCACATTCTTTCTGGGGATTCTTCCTTTCCCTTTGATGGGGGATTGTTTCTCTGACTCCCCATTTTTTTTGACTGTTTTTGTTTGTTGCTGCTTCTTAGATTGATCTGCACTTCCTGGATCTGCCCCTGGTGGCGTCAGATCATGTACCAGTCTAGGCCTAGGCAGCCTTTTGGAGACTACCAGAAATTTACAGCCTTTGTCTCCTTTAGTTGTTACTCTATTTCCATGAATCATTTTTATTATCCTTTCCTTGGGCGGTGTGGACTGGAGTTGCATGTAGGAGTCTGGAGCGGGAAGCACTGGGGAGAGACACAGGGAAGCATATATTATTTTTAACGTACCCCTATTTTGTTCCTACCGATTATGCTTCTTAATCCCTGCACCATTTCCTCGCTTCTCCCCCTTTTCCTTCCCAGCTAATAACCCTCCAAATGATCCCTATACCTATAATTCTGTTCCTATTCTGATTTCCTTAGTTGGGTTTTTTTTTTTTAGGTTCAGTTGTTGATAGTTGTGAGTTTGTTGTCATTTTAGTGTTCATAATTTTGATCTTCTTTTTCTTAAGTAAGTCCCTTTGACATGTCATATAATAATGGCTTGGTGATAATGAATTCCTTTAGCTTTACCTTGTATGGGAAGCACTTCATCTGCCCTTCCATTCGAAATGATAGCTTTGCTGGATAGAGTAATCTTTGTTATAAGCCCTTGCTTTTCATCACCTTGAATACTTCTTGTTAGCCCCTTCTTGCCTGCAAAGTTTCTTTTGAGAAATCAACTGACAGTCTTACAGGTATCCCTTTGTAGGTAGCTCTCTGCCTTTCTCTTGCTGCTTTTAAGATTCTCTCTTTATCTTTCACCTTTGGCATTTTAATTATGGTGTGTCTTGGTGTGGTCCTTTTTGGATCTAGCTTGTTTGGGACTCTCTGTGTTTCCTGGACTTGTATGTTTACTTCCTTCACCAAATTTGGGAAGTTTTCCTTCATTATTTTCTCACATAAGATTTCAATTTCTTGCTCTACCTCTTCTCCTTCTGGTAGCCCTATGGTTCGGATGTTGGCACATTTAAAGTTGTACCAGACGTTTCTCAGTCTCTACTCATTTTTTCAATTCTTGTTTCCTAGTTGTGTAATGGTCGACTGTTTTTTTCTTTCCTATGTTCCAAATCATTGCTTTGAACCCCAGTTTCCTTCCCTTCACCACTGGTTTTGTGTGGACTTTTTTTCATTACATTTGGCTTACCTTTCACTTCTTCCCTTGTGCATTTGCCATACTTAAGCATATCTGTCAAGTCTGTGAGCATCTTTATCACCAGTGTTTTGAACTCTACATGTGTTAGGTTGGCTCTCTCCTCATTTGTTAGGTTAACTATCTCCTCATCACTTAGTTCTCCCACTGGAACCTTTATCCATTCCCTCTTTTGGGCCATAATTCTGTGTCTCCTCATCTTGACAGGCTCCTGTATTTGTTTGCCTCTGTGTCTTAGGTAGAGCTGTCACACCTGTTATGTTGTAAGGGGCAGAGCCATAGCTATTAGCCAGTACAGGGAAACCCATTTTACCACGTTGTGGTGCTGTGTGTGTCTGTAGCAGGGCTCTGAGAGGGAACAATGCCGCTTGCTCAGCACTCGCCCCTTTTCCTTGCACTTCTCCCTCTTCCATATGGGACTGGCATCTCTCTAGCTGTTGCCATGCCCATAGTTCCCAGAGTGGGTTGGTCTGCAGATGTTCTAGGACTGTGGGGTCCCTTTAAACAAGCAGGCTCTGCTGAGAGACCAGCAATTTCTTCCTTCGTCCCAACCCCCAATGGTTAGCGTAGTCAGCCACTGGGACCATGAGCTACACAGTCTGGTCTGGTGCTGTGATCACTCCCCAGGTGTCCCTTCCGACTTTTTAAAATGTGTGACTGCACTTTCTACCTGCCTGCTGCTGCCACTGCTGCTGCCACCATACCCCATCCTCTTCACCCCTCTTCACCCTCTCTGCCTGTCTGGATGAGTGTTTCTTTTTTTATATCTTTTTTATTGGACCTTCATGCAGCTGCAATTTCTGGAACTTCTGGTTGTCTGTAGTTTGAGGTAGTTGTATTCCTTCTTAGTTGTGGAGGGAGATGCAACGTGTCTGTCTAGGCCTCCATCTTGGCCAGAAGTCCATTTTTAGTTTTTTAAAGATTTTATTTATTCATTTTTATAGTGAGGGAAAGGGAAGGAAAGAGAGAGGGAGAGAAACATCAATGTGTGAGAATTACATCAATCGGTTGCCCTTTGCACATCCCCAACTGGAGACCTGGCCCACAACCCAGGCATGTGCCCTGACTGGGAATCAAACCAGTGACCTTTTGGTTTACAGGCCAGCACTCAATCCAGTAAGCTACACCATCCAGGGCAATAAATTTAATTTTAAATAAGGATATTAGCTGTGTGTATTTTATAGATACCCTTTATCAGATTGAGGAAGTTTTTTATTCCTAGTTTGATGAGAATTTCAATCATGATTTTGTTGGATTTTGTCAAATACATGCTCCTTATTTATTTAGATCTTCATAAGGTTTTTCTGTTTTAATCTGTTTATATGATGATTTATTGGTTGGTTTTCAAATATTAAACTACCTTACATTGCTGGGATGAAACATTCCATGGTAACGATATATTATCTTTTTTAATATATTGCTGGATTTGATTTGCTGCTATTTATGTAAGACTTTTACATCTATGTTCATAAGAGATAATAGTCAGTAGTCTTATTTTCTAGGAATGTCTTTTTTTATTTTTCTTTCTTTTTCCATGACTAGACCCTTTCCCTTCTGGAATGTGTATTTGGTTTTGTTATCAGATAATATTAGCCTCTTAAAAGGAGTTCCTTCCTATTTTGTGTGTAAAATTTTATTTAATAATTGTATCATTTCTTCCATAAATGTTTGGAAAAATTCACCAGCAAAGCCATTTACCTGGATTTGCAAGGGCTTTAACTATGAGTAAAAGTTCATAAATAGATGTACAGCTATTGAGGTGATTACTTTTTTCTTCTATAGTGAACTTTATTAGTTTGTGCATTTTAATAATTTTTCATTTTATGTAAGTTTTAAAATTTATTGGTATAAAATTATTTGCCATATTCCCTTATTATCCTTCTAAATATCTGTAACATATATATAGTGATGTTCCCTCTTTGATTTCTTATATTGTTATTAATATTTTGATCTCTTTTTTTTTTTTTTTTTGGTGGGAAGATCTATAAAAGTAGCAATCATTGTTCAATCATTCCCATCCATCACCCAGATTCATAAATTACCAAGGTTTTGCAACATATGTCTCATTAATTTTTTGATTTACTGAAGTATTTTAAAATATCAGACATTATGATATTTCATGAACCCTAGATACTTCTATATTCATCTCTTAACAAGTAAGGGTATTTTCTTATAGAATCATAATGACATTATTCATACCCAAAAACTTAACCTTGATTTTTCTGGTGTCATTGTTTACCTAGATATACCCATACGATGTTCCTGATTGTCTCAGAAATGACATTTTACAGTTGATATGTTCAAATCAGAATCCAAACAAGGTCTGCACATTACCCAGGTCTGTTAATACATCTTAGGTCTCTTAAGCTAGGGGTAATCAACATCACTTTTTTTATTTAAAAAATCTCCCATGGAATGCCCTTTTGTTTCCAGTTAGTATCATTTAACTCCTTCTTCTGTGATTGGAGGTTCTTCAATCTGAGAATGACTGTTATGACTTGGAGTCTTCTGTAGCCCTGGGAAATCTGCCTTCACTCTTATGCTCTGGGGGAGCATAGAAAGGGGTGGGCCACTTTATGAAGCCTTTGATCTCCCTCACCTCCAAATTCCTTTAAATTATTTGTAACATTAGAATTATCTTCCTCTTGTTCTCTATAGTTTCATGCTTATAAGACTTCTCGCAAAGGTGTTCTCTACTCTGTTACAATATGTGTTTTTAAAATTAAATGTGCATTTTACAAAAGTATAAGATATCATATAGCTGATGGATTTTCATAACAGGAACATACCCAGGCAACCAGCACGTGAATCAGGTGTCACATTCTTCCCAGTTAGTGTTTTCATCCCAGGGTATCCACTATTCTGACATCTGCAGCAGAGATCAGTTTAACTATTATTTACCTTCATATAAATACAATCATGTAATAGGCACTATTTTTGTCTGACCCCTTTCACTCAGCATCACTTGTGAGATTCATCCATGCTGTTTCATGTATTTCATTTGTTCTTGCTGTAGAATTTTTCCAGTGTAACACAGTTTATTAGGCCATTTTACTGTTGATAGACATTTGGGTTGCGTGTAGTTTTGTGCTATTACAGATGGTGCTGATCAGAATAATTTTATCTATGTTTTCCTGGTGAACCTCTGTTCACGTTTCTGTGGAGCATCTGCCTACAGTGGACCTGCTGGGTCATTTGGGAAAACATAGGCTCACCTTCAACTGATACTGCCAAACTGTCTTCCATTGGGGTTTGCATGAGATAATTTTTTTAATTATAAATTTTACCAAGTCACTTACCAGGCTTACGTAATACCCCATAATTATTGCCATCACACAGAGCTGAAATCCGAAGTCCCTAGTGACCTGGGCTCAGCCTTCCTCTTTCTCCTCTTCCCGAGTTCTCAGGCTCAAGCTCCAGCTTCCAGGTGTGCCCAGACCATCCTCTGCTCAGACCACCTTCTTCTTATCTGCTCACCCCCTGCCCTGTTTCTCCTAGAGGACTCTGATGCTCACATAGAACACAATACCCTGCTTCCCCATGCATGTCTCTCATCGGCCTCCTCACAGTGTGTCTTATCTTTTAATGTATTTAGCTACCCAATTAGACTGTAGCTTCTTAAAAACAAGGACTACTGTCTCATTTATTTTCATGTCCTTGGCAATTAGCATGATGCCCGGCCTATCATAGGTGCTCAAAAAATACTGAATGGGTAAATGAATGAATAATCTTTTCAACTAGCTTGGAAATACTGAACACTCAGCAGATAATAGTAACTGAATCTTGGTGGCTGGTGGACACTCCTTGCTTTACAAAAGCTTTAAATCTGGCTTTGGTCTTTAAAGTTCTAAAGACAAGGGCTTAAAGCACAGCCCCTCGCACAGGTGTGACAAGTGGGGAATAGCAATAGTACTTTCATATTGTACAATGGTTATCTTCTATGAAAGCCAGCGAGAACTTCAGTGTTTTCTACCACAAAGAACCCCTTGTGTTTTTCTTCTAGTTGACCGCAGTGTGCATTGGGGGAAGGGACATAGATTTTTGGATTGAGCTATTCCATTTAATAGCTGTGCTGTTTTAGTTAAATAACTCCTCTGAGCCTTGTTTTCCCATGTGTGAAATGGGACAATAACACCTGCCTTGCAGGGCTGCTAATGTATTGGTCCCCATACACTGAATTTTCTTCCTCTCTCTTGGAGAAATAGGTGAAATTAACAAACTGGGCACAAGCCAGTTTCTACCTGGCTCTCTCTGTGTCTTCCAAAGAGATCTGAGTGGGCCTGGGATGCATTTGCAGCTGGCCCTGCCCTGGTGTAGAGAAGGGGTGGGCCTTGCATCCTGGCTGGAGAGCAGGCTTGAGGACCAGGGACTTGCATGGAGGGAAGGACCAGGTGGCTTCAGTGCTTGCTCTCTCACACAGGGAGACACAGGTACTAGAAGCCACTCCTTTCCTTCTTGGGACAAGAGGTAGCCCACCTGGGCTATGCTGGTCTTTCCCCCTCGTGAGACAGGGACAAACTACCTGGAGAACTTCTTTATTCCAAGATGACAGCAGAGATAAAGTCTTTAACTCAAAAATAATTGGAATAATTATTATATTAAAACAATGCTGAGTCTGCATTTGAAGGGTCAGCTCCTTTGGGTCACTGGTAGGATCCTCCCCTCCCATCTAGGAAGGCCCTGGGGGTAGAGAGGACCTGGTCCTCCCCCCCGCCCCCCAAGATTTTATTTATTTATTTATTTTTAGAGAGGAAGGGAAGAAGAGGGAGAAAAACATTGATGTGCCAGAGGAACATCAATCAATTGCCTCTTGCACACTCCCAACTCGGGACCTGGCCCACAACCCAGGCACGTGCCCTGATTGCAATTGAACCTGCAGCTGTTTACAGTACCATGCCCAACCCACTGAGCCACACCAGTCAGAGCAGGACCTGGTTTATTAGCCCACTTTCCTCCTCTTCCCCTGAAGCATCTGCACCAGGTTCATGCTGGACAGCAGATCCTGGAGTCCTGTTTCTTGTAGGGGCATTCAAAGGACCAGTAAAGAGTTGCAGCTGTAAGGGGCTTCAAGTAGAACCGGTTAACTCTTAAATATTGGGTGATTTGTGAAGCATGGCCCTCTGGGGGTAGGGAGAGAATCGTTTTTTTCCTTTTTGTGGGGAATTCCTGAGATATTAATAAACTGTTAATACCAGCTTTTTATCATGGAAGAACACTGTAAACTTTTTAAAAGTTCCATAACAAAAAACAAAGCTAGTGTTCTTTTGTTTTGGAAATAAGCTTGAAAAGTGTTTAAACTGAACGTAGCAGCATCTATTTTCTGATAATTACAAAGCAGTCACAAGGGATTTTTATATTTTAACAGGGATTTTGCTTTCCCAGGATTTGACTGTGTGTTGGCTCTTAAGTGCTTTTTAAGAGCCAAGTAAAGACTACCCTGTGCTTTTAGTAATATTTAGGGTCCTGGGATCCAGCCCCAAACACTAGAGAAAACCCCAAGGAAGATTGGTGTGCTTGGCCTCCAAGCCTCTGGCTTCTGTCAGCTTCTCCCAGCTGTAATATTAAAGTGGGAATTGGGCGGAGTGGGACTAGTGTATAGAAGGGTTGGATTCAATTAGTTGAATGCATCCAGTTCCCTTGAAGCCCCTGGCACTCGAACACAACATGTTTTTCTAGTAGTTTTGGACTCAAAGACGTCTGACTACTGTCAGTAAAGTGACCAGCTGTGTTCAGTACTCATAGGAATGTGAGTAAATGGATTCACTTTAACGTAGTGTTTGAAAGTATGTTCAGTAATATGCCCTTAATTTCCTCTCCTACTCCCTTCCTACCTGTAATTCAGTTTTTACTTATCTCTCAGTTATTTTTATTGAGATTTATTTGGGGATAATTAGAAAAGCACTAAAAGGACTTGGATGCTTTGGCAACAGGTAATTAATATTTAAAAAAAAAAAACCCATCAGGCTTGATTTTGAGTTGTTTTTATTTTAAAAAGTCTTCTTTAAAAAAAATGTTTTAAAATGGGTGTGTGAACGTGTCCACCTGTGTGTATGTGTTGGAGTGATTCTTTTGTTGCACCAATGGAGGCAATTACCTTTTCTAGGTTTGCATTCCTCTTGCCTACCTGACTATCTCCAGGTAGCCAACATCTTTTTGGAAATTTTAAACTGATTTTTAGTAATATTCTTGGCAAAGAAAATCCTGAAGGTAAATCTGTTATTGCTACCAAAAGGATTGAGTCCTGAATTCAAGAACCCACTGGAAATGGAGTTTGGATTATTTCATTTTACTGGGCTGTAGCAGGCATTGGAGCTGGGTTAGGGGTCACCCATGCGGCTGGTTTTGGAGTAGTGCTCAGGATTCCTTTTGTGGTGTAGGTGGTGTTCTGGGACCTCTAGCAGTTGTATTTGGCCGTCAGTCCTCAGTCTTCTTGCTGACTAATGCATTCTATCCGGTGTCACTGGGGGAGGCCCCTGGTTGGCTCTCCTATGGATCCTGAGCCAACAGGAGGCAAGCCCAGCATACCTTCATCGCCTGCCACCTGCTGGGCCCTTGCCCCACTTGTCCTGGGCAAGGCAGCCCAAGGTCAGAGGTGGCTTGGCTTTCACATCTGACCCCTCGGCTCTCTATCCAGGGCTCCTGCTGGGAGATTTGTTTCTCCAAAGCTATGAAATATTATATTAGATATGGAGGGGAAGGTGGCTGGGCCCAGGCCTGACTAGGGGCTTCACTTGCATTTGTAACAATTTTGTTTATCACTTTTGGGTAGGCTGACTTTTAAAATCGTTATCTAAGAGTTGTTTAAACAGGTATATGTTCTCTTCTTTCTGGAATATTTTGTTAGCAAGCCACCTAGAAAGGAATGCCTTTGTGTGATATTTTGTAATTATTCTTCTGTGTTGCTTCCAACTTAAATTTTTAAGTTGTGTCTCCAAACTCCCCATTTCTCACCTAAGTAAGCAAAATACTCAAATAAAAACCATTTTAAGTTAATGTAGCCTTAAAATGTTTCTGAAAAACAAAACCTTTAAAATAATATGCTAATGGATAGTCGTTACCTTTCCCTCCATTGCTTACTGCCTGAGTTGTCACCAAAAGAAAAAAAAAATGCTTTTGGGGGGCATACAGGGTAAAGTGGGAGTTACCTGCCTTCAGCCAGACCTGATGGCCCTTCCCATGCCCATCATAATTGACTGAGGGTTCCGACAAGATGCAGATTCTTGGCTCTTCCTCCTTTGACTGGAGGCTTGTTCCAGGCAGAAAAAATGTATTTTGAGCAACTGCCAGCAAGCGAGTTAAAAACTGTGCTCTCCCCTAGCAGGCTGGCAAAGGCAAATCATTTGCTGTATTTCTTGGTAGCCAACCATGGATACCTCTGTTTGGCCAGCAGCCAGTACAGACAGGCCCTGGGTGGGCAATGACAGCTGGTGAGGTCTGAATCTTCATCCCAGTCCCTGTCCCTCAGGGAGTAATGCACCCTCCATCACACTATCACACCGGGACTGCTCTACCTGTCTGCTGCTTCCCTCCCAGGACCCAGGTAGCCGTGACAGACAAGTCTGTCTTGTCTTGTTTCCTTGCATGTTGGATTCCAGTAAGTGATTGAGTTTAAAGAAGGCTACCACAAATCTGCTTCAGAAATACTTTGGAAATAGTTGGATACTTATGACAATACTTAATAAAAGATAGATTTTTGCTATTGATTAGGGACTATGAAATATGTTGAACTCAGAAAAGAATATAAACTGGTAAGGATAATTACAGACCTACAAATTGCCTTCCTCCCATGATCTCATTTAATCTTTTTTTAGATTAAATTTATTTTAGGTATAATTTACATGCAAGAAAATTCACACATTAAGTGCACAGATTGGTGATTTTGACAAAAGACAAGACCATTGCCATCTTCCTAGAATGTGCCCCTCCTCCTGCCCCCATTGATTTGATTGTTGTCCCTAGAGATTAGTTTTGCAGGTTCTAGATGGCCTTTTATCTCTATAAGGCTATGTGGATGCGTACCATTGCCCCTGCTCCCAGGGAGGCTGACCCCATGCCAGATCTCAGGGTCCGGAGCACTTTACTCTTACTGGACCTTGCCTCTGTGACTGGGCATCTGAAGGAAATGGTGGCAGAGCCACAGAACTGAATTCCATTCCTGTAGATTTACACCTAGAGCAGTATTTGAACTTGTGATGTTTTGTGAGAAGGAGAAATTGAGAAATTCCAAACGGACTGAAGGGTATCTTTGGGAATTTGGACTAAGAGGGGATAACCACTTGTTTTACTGCAGTAGATATTAAGTGCCTGCTGCATGCACTCAACTGTGCTGGCTGATATGGAAGATGTGAAATGAAGAGAAGGTTTGACCCTTGCCAGTGAGCTCTTGGCTTGAAAAACAGATTAGAGAGAAATGCAGCGTCCCTTGTTTAGAAAACAGAAAGGGTGCAGTTATAAGGCACTAAAATATGAAGTTGTTTTCCTTTCTATTATGGTTTTTCTTTCTTGATTTGTCATGGTGTTTTAGTTGCTACTTTATTATTATTTTATTTATATTTTCTTTATGTTATTTTACTATTATTATTTATTATATTAAATCCTTAGCATTGAGTTTATCATTCAACTTTATATTGTCCAATGTCCATTTTAGTTTAACTACAAATATAGGAGTATTTAACTCATGTGGAATCATAGAAATAATAGTATTTCACAATTTGTGCAAGTATATGTAGTTTATTCTTACCAGAACTGGAAACTCTGCTCAAAACTATCTCAACTGTATTTATTTCACTTCTTGCCATATGTACATTCTACCAGCACTGCCCGTTCTCAGCTCCTGACGATGTAGCAAAGACTGAGAGGAAGAGAAGCTCTGAGGTACTGAGTCACCCTTGCCCTCTGTGTCACTGTCTTCATTGTGTGTGGTTGTCTGGTACAGAGAAGTAACCCAAATAATGAAGATTGAGATAGAGCTTCTTGGTTGTTAGTATGTACTGGAACTCTATTGCCTTCTCCAGCGTTCAAAGCAAGTTCTGCTTGCAATGGAAAGCATGGCCTCTCCTGGCTGACCCAGTCATAGATGTTACCTTACCCTCCCTTCTAGTCTCACTGAATCCCGTCCATTCTGGGTCCACCAGGATTCCATGCTTCTAGGGCACAGAGAACAGTGTCTGCCGGTGGGGCTGCACGGACCTCCCCTGCTCACTAGGATATGCTCTAGTGTCCCATCAGGCTTTGCTTACACAAGTTGAGATAAACTTAGTAAGAATGCCAGGATGGTGGCAGCTTTTGAGTGCATATTTCCCAGGCTGACTGCACTGGTATTTGTTCTGTGCTCATAAGTTCCTGTGGGTACCTTCTAGATGAGGATATAAATGGAACCTGGTGTGGGGCAGTGGCCCAAGCCACCAACTGCCTGGGGCCCTCTGGTGGCTGGAAGCTGTTCCTGTTTTGTAGTTCCGGGCTGGAGGGAATAAGAGGAGCACTCTCTTCCTCTAGCTGAGGGAAAGCCTTTGTAGGACAGGAAGGAGGTGTGAAAGCAGACACATCTGCTCTGCTGCCTTTAACTGGAGCACCTGTTGAAGTCACTTCATCTCTCAGTTTACCCATTTATCAGATGGGGAGAAGCTAGGGAGTGAGATATCTGAGTTGTGTTGACTTGAAAATTTAAGTGAAGCATTTAGCATGGGTCAGGCACACAGTAAATGCTCTCAGTCATGGTGGCCAGAATTATTTATATTTTCCCCTCTGAGCCACAGGTAGGCCAGCAGGTGAAGCCCTTGTTCCTGAAGCCACACCCACAAGGCAGATAGGCACTTTGAGATGATGACTCTTGGCACTTCTCTGGGTGTCAGACCTGCTGTCAGGCCCCAGCTGTCTCCACGGCAATCTATTCTGACTTGTGGTTCCAGGCCTTTCCTGAGCTTTCTGTGCCTCCTGCTGGGAACTGTGGGGGCTGGCAGCACCTCCATTCCCAGCTGCGCCTGGTATTTAGGGCCATGGCCCTGGCGGGCCTGGCCAGTTCACCATCCTCTGTTTCCATAAAACCCTTTCTCTGACTCGGTGTTAGGGGATTTTATTGCTGTTCCTTTCCAGACTTTTAGAGTTGGCCTAGGGGATGACTATCTTCCTTGTTAGTCACTGTATGTTTTTAAAGTGGCAACACAATGCTCATTAAAGTGGCATGACATTAATATTTTTTCTTTTTAAAGGTCTTTTTTGGCTCGATTAAAGAGTAAAACCCCACAGAATAGTTGCCGAGAAAGCATTCAAAGGACCTAGTGTGCATCAGAAACCATGAAGCGCCTGTTCGTTTGTGGGCTCCCATGAAGGTCCAGAGTTTGAGGGACTGACTGGGAGTGGAGACCCTAGCTTCTTGATTTCAAAGGTGCCGCCATTTCACCCAAGCTGCTTGGTTAATGTAAGAAAGGTGTTTTGCCTTAAATGTTTCCGGGGGTTGACTGGGCAGGAAGCTCTTGTCATTGCTATAAAGAAACTAGCAAGCAAGAGAATGAAAGCATCAAAGCACCCACAGGATGTGGCCGAGCCCTCCCCGGCCCATCGCCCTCCAGCCACTCCGAAGGTAGAGTGACATGACCTTAAACTGCTTCAAGCTCACAAGATGAGTTCCAGTTTAAAGTTCAAGGCATTTGTTTTTTCACCTGTTTCCTACAGTTTTAAGAAACTTCTGAAGAATTAGTATGTAACTATATCAGACTCGCAGGCGTTTTCTCAAGGGAAATGTTACAGTAGGAAGGGAAAGAAGTGGCTTCTTGACTGAGATGTGAGACAGTTTCTGTAAAATAACAAAAATCCTCTTTAGAGCAATCATGGACAACATGATATATGTTTTTTTCCTAAGATTTGACCTCACTTAATAATGTCTGCTTCTGCTAAAAGCCACTGCCCAGTGTTGCTGCCGGTGGCCATGTAAAAACTAGGACAACAGTTGTGAAACTAGCCCTCATTTGTGACACGGTGCCCTTCACAAATTCGGTGGGGCCGTGCTTCTGCTAGAGCTGACTTTGACATAAGATGCTAAATGATGAAAGCAAATTATACAGCAAAGGGGAAGACAGATGAGAGGGAGCTTCCCCAAAAGTTCTTTGGGACATACATTTCTGGTTCTGAGAAAGTTTATCATGCCAGTGGTGAGTGGCAGAGCAGGCTCCTCAGAGGCCTTAATTTTGTGTGACTCAAATACTGGCATTATAACTGTCTTTTCTAGCACAGTCTTAACTTGACAGCAGTCAGTAAGCATTGAGTGGCTTGATGTTTTATCACTTGGAGAAAAGAGTTTGAAGGGATGACACACAGCTTTTACTAACATTTCTTCATATCATTAAATTTTCATACAGGATGAATATTTTATGGAGACATCTTTTTTTTAAAGGTTGTTTTCATGGTAGAAGCTGGTATCCACTTAAATCCTTTCACAGATTGACTTAAGAATAGTTAAATACTAGCCCTTTTCTTGTTTGGTTCACCTGGTGTATGTGTTTCTAAATGTAGTCTAGGCATATGCACTGTTCTAATTTGTAAACTAGAATAGTAAACTCTTAAATTAAATCCTGGCTTTTACACTCTTACCACCAGGTAGCTAAGAAAAAATATCAAGCAGGAAAATTCTAACAACTATGCAAAGGACTTGTGATCATTTTCAATTTCTGCTTAAGTGATGAAATATGAAACTGTAGATGGACTGTGTTTCAAGAAAGAAAAACTGCTGAATAAGTGACAGAGGCAGTTCAAGCAGTGCCAGGCCAGATGGACATTTTCATGAGTGTTTTTGTTTTCTTAAATATTGGCAATGTTAAAGTAGCCAAATTTTGCTGATGTAAAACTTTATTTTAGACTCTGAGCCTGGTCCACCTCCATGCCTACCCTGGATGTCCACATTATTCTGGACCAGCCAGGTGTGAAAAGAGTTTGGCTTTTGGACCCTTTGATTCCCAAGTCCTGACCACAGTAGTGGCCTCCGACTCAATACTTGATAGGTTGGTAAAGTTGTTTACAGAGATAGTGCTTGAATTAATTTAGAATCAACTCTAAAGCCCAAAAGTAAAATTTGCTAAATTGAATGTTAATATCTCACATGTCTTAATGATAAGGTACTACAGGGAAATCATGCACAGGCAAGGTGACATAACAGGGTGGAAAATGCTTTTAGACTTCTTATCATGGACTACGTCTATTAGGGTGAGGACAGTACCACATGGCAGAAACTACCCACCCTACCCCCCATGTTTCTAAAGCATCTTGAGAATGGTGAATCTTGTCCCATGAATACAGAACCCCACCAGTTTCCTTCCTAGTGCTTCATGTGGCTGCTCAGCTTCTATGCATTCCAATTTGCTCTTCTATTCTCTAATTATTAACTTTGACAAGTAACCTCTTAGTTGTACATGATTTTATTCACAGTTCGTGTTTCTGACTCAAAGTGAACTTGAGTTCCTTAATCCTCTAATGGGAATTAATTGCTTGTTTCAGTGCTTAACTCTGATCCTTTCTCAGTCCCCACAGGGATAAGTTTCTTCCTGACAGATCAGTGTTTGTTGTTCAAAACACAATCAGAAAGGTAATGGTGTTTTTCTTGTGAAAGGATCCAGAAATGCAGATTAATTTTATTTTTTATTATATAAGTAACTATTCTCAACCTAATATAAAGGATACAACTTAACAGATAAAATGTAGAAAATTATATTGTGATTATTATTTCCTAGAAAAGAAGTTTAATTTTTACTGCCAGGTTTTCTTTTATGAACATGAGATGTCATCTTCTGCAAGAAGAAAGTTGCTAAACTGATTTTCTGCAGTCATAATTAACATCCTATGGCCTAACCATGATCATTTCTATGTAATATCATCTTCCCAGGTATTCTTGGCTCTGAAAAATCATTAAGACCACAATCAATACTTGATATGGCTCGATTCCATCTCCCTTTTATTATGTAGCCTATTCCTTTTTGGTTTTATTTTTAAGGAGCTTCATAAAAATATAATCTAGCACATATTTTCATATGCTCTTGCTAAACGAAGTAGCTGGGGTAGAGAACTTAGGAGGGAAAGGGTCAAGGGGAAGAGATAATAAGTATTCATTGGGGTGCTGAGGCCTGGCCCATAGTCAGAGTCAATAGGATTAGATGTCAGGAACATAGGATGAATCCAGTTTTAAATAGCAGGAACAGAGGCTCAGAGAATTTAAATAACTTTTCCAAAGATTCACAGTTGCTAAGATTAGAATTTGATTTAGACCTGTCATTGTGCCACAGTACGTTTTATACTTGTCATGCATTGTGTCCTTAAATGTCCATCTATAAGTAAACACGGAGGCCACCCTGTTTGACCACCAGTGTCCTATAACAGGCCTTCCTGGGAGCATCTACTTCACATTAAAGCACAGATGGAACCACTATTGAAGGGCATTCTTCAGTTTGCTCCAGAAGAGCCCAGATGGCTCACCTACAGTTATTTCTACCCATTATGTATTAAACCAAATTCTGGCATTTTATCCAAGACTCTGACCATAACCCAGTACCTTAGAAGGAATGACATAGCAGAAGGGGACAGGTGGAAGACACAGTAATATATGAGCCTTAGAAGTTCGCATCCCCTTCTGCAGTGGCAGTGCCAGTGCCACCCCTTATAGCCTGGCCTAGGGACTGGTGCATCAGGAAGGTCCTGATGTGCTCCTGGTCTGTAGAACCACAGGCATATTTAGAGTTAGCCCTAGCTTTAGTTCTGAGAGGATATGACCAATATAATAGACTTTCCACATGTTCTGTTGGTTATGACACAGTGGCCCTTGAAAACTGGGTGAACATGACAGACAAGGAACAGGATTATAGGGAGATATGGAACTAAAAAAAGGGGGAGAAAGACTAAACTCAAAGCTGGCAGAGGAAATAAATAATAAATATTAGAGCAAAGATGAACAATAGAGAAAATCAACAAAACCAAGACTTGGTTCTCTGAAAATATCAGCATAATTAGCAAACTTTTAACTAGATTAACCTAGATAAAAAGAGAGAAGATACAAATAACTAAAGTCAGAAATGAAAGTGGGAAATTACAATCCATTTTACAAAAATAAAAAGGATTTTAAGAGAGTACATTGAAAAACTGAATGCCAACAAATTGGATAACCTAAATGAAATGGATAAATTCCTAGAAACACAAAAGCTATCAAGACTGAATCATGATGAAACAGGAAATCTGAACAGACCTAGTAAGGAGACTGACTCAGTAATCAAAAGCCTCCCAAGGCAGAAAACCTCAGAATCAAATGGCTTCACTAGTGAATTCTACCAAATGTAAAGAGAACGCCAGTCCTCTTCAAATTCTTCCCAAAAATTGAAGAAAAGGTAACACTTCCAAATTCATTCAATGAGGTCAGCATTACCCTGAACCAAAACCAGACAAAGAGACTATAAGAAACCTATGGACTCATATCCCTGATGAAGATCAGTGCAAAAATTCTAAACAAAATACTAATAAACAGAATTTAATGACACATTAAAAGGGTTATATGCCATGATTAGTGGAATTGACTCCTGGAATGCAAGGATGGTTCAGAATAGAAAAATTGATGTAATACGCTGCATTCACAGTATAAGGTTGCAAAAAAACCACACAATCATAATTGACACAGAAAAAATGTATACAAGATTCAACACCATTTCATGCTAAAAACACCTAAACTAAACCATATAGAAAAAGCCCACAGCTAACAACATATTCAATGGTGAGAGAAAAACTTTTCTTATAAGATCAAGAACAAGACAAGGATGTTTGCTTTTACCACTTTTATTCAACATAGTACTAGAAGTCTTACCTGGAAAAATCAGGCAAGAAAAGTAATAAAAGATATCCAGATTGGAAAGGAAGAAGTGAAATTATCTGTTCTCATAATTTATAAGTAGATACCCTAACATTTCCACAAGAAAGCTGTTAGAACTAATAAATGAATTCAGCAAAGTTGCAGGATACAAAATCAGTACACACAAATCAGTTGCATTTCTATATATTAACAATGAACAATCTGAAAAGAATAAGAATAAAATACTTAGGAATAAACTTAACCAAGAAGGTAAAGACTTATACTCTAAAAATTATAAAACATTGCTGAAAGAAATTAAATAAATGAAATCACATCAGATGTTTACGGCTTGGAAGACTTAATATCAATTCTTATCAAAATCCTCAACTGCATTTTTTTTTTTTTAGAAATAGAAAAATCCATCCTGAAGTTCTTTTTTTTTTTTTTTTTTTCAGATTTAATGTGTTTTATTGATTAAAATATTACATTTGTGCCAATTTCCCTTCCCTCTGCTCCCCTCCACCCGGTGGCCCCCCTCCCTCCAGTTGTCCCCCCCTTTTAGATTATGTCCATTAGTTGTGCATACAGTTCCTCCCAATCTCTCTCCGTCTATTCCATTCCCTCCTACCATGATCCCCAATTCCTATATCATCTCCCTCCCTCTCCCCACTCCCCCTCCCTGTTGACCTCCCCCCACTATGCTTCCCTTACCCACAGTTCCTTTTCCACTCTCGTTGCCTGTTTCGTTTGCCTTTGTTTCATCTCCCTAGCTTCTGTTTTTTAAACCAGTCCCTTTAACATCTCATATAACAGTGGTTTGGATCTAATGAACTCTTTCAGTTTTATTTTGTCCTGGAAACACTGTCTCTGTCCTTCTATTCTGAATGACAATTCCGCTGGATAGAGTATTCGTGGTTGTAGGTTTTGGATTTTCATTACTTTGAATATTTCTTGCCAGTCCCTTCTTGCCTGTAGTGTTTCCCTTGAGAAGTCAGCTGATAGTCTAATTGGGACCCCTTTGTACATAATTCTTTTCTTCTCTCTTGCTGCTTTTAAGATTCTCTCTTTATCCTTAATTTTTGACATTTTGATTATAATGTGTCTTGGAGTGGTTCTCCCTGGGTCCAGTCTCTTGGGAACTCTCCTTGCTTCCTGGACCTGCATGTCTATTCCCTTCCCCAAGTCTGGGAAGTTCTCCTTTATTATATTTTCACTCAATTTTTCAAGTTCTAGTTCATCTTCCTCATTCTCTGGCAAACCAATGATTCTTATGTTGGGCCTTTTATAGCTGTCCCAGAGGTTTCTGATCCTCTCATTGTTGCTTTCTATTTCCTCTCGCTGCATTGGTTGACTGCTTGTTCCTTCTCCATATTCCAGTTTGTTGAAATGAACTCTGGATTCCTCACCATCTGTCTCGTATGTGGTTTTGTTCCTTTCATTATGAAAGTTTTTCGCTTCTTTCATATCTTTTTCCTGCTCTTTTGTGAATTCTGTAAGCCACCTGATAACAATGGCCCAGAACTGAGCCTCTGACAGGTTTCTTATCTGTTCATCTGTCAGGTTCTCTATCTGCTGTCTGGTGAGTTGTGCCACCGGGATCTCTATATTTGTCTGCCACATTTTGACAGATGCGTTTTGTTTTCCTGGGCTGGCTGTCGGGGGCAGTGCCTGTGTACGCGTCACAAATCAGCGACCGGCCGGCGCCTGCCTGTCCGCGACCTATTTCGCAGCCCTGTGGTGCTTTCTGTGGGGGCGGGGGTCCAAGATGGATTCACACAGTTATTCAGCTAGGAGACCGGGATCCGTCCTCCCGCCCCCCTGGGCCTCACTGTTCAAGGCGATGCTGCGGCTGCTCTCCCCAGCGCCGGAGTCGTGCACGCCAGGGGCTTGATTGCCTCTGGGATTTTTCGCCGCCCCGCCCACCGCTCCGCAAACAGCTTTGCCTTCTTTAACTCTTACCTGCCCAAATGGCACCGCTGGTTTATAACTTAATATGTTGGGCTTCCGTGTAGTTTTATTTTCTGGAATTTCTAGTTATCCTTTGTTTTGAAGTAGTTGTATTCCTCTATAGTTGTAGAGGAAGACCTAGCGTGTCCGTCTAAGCCTCCATCTTGGCCGGAAGTCGCCCCATCCTGAAGTTCTTATGGAATTTCAAAGGACCCCAAATGAACAAAGCAATCTTGAAAATGGACAGCAAAGTTGAATGTCTCATAATTCCTGATTTCAAAACTTATTGCAAAACTACAGCAACTAAAACAATGTAGTACTGAGATAAAGACAGATATATAAACCGGTGGAAGACAGCCCAGACAACCCTTGGGAAATGGTCAAATGATTTTTGATAAGATGCCAAGACCAATGGGGAAAAGACAGTCTTTTCAACAATTGAGAAACTGGGTATCCACATGCAAAAGAAAGAAGTTGGACCCTTACATTATATCATATACAAAAATTAACTCAAAATGGATCAACGACCTAAATCTAAAAGCTAAAACTATAAAGCTTAGGAGAAAACATAGGGCAAAAGCTTCATGACATTGGATTTGGCAATGATTTTTTATATATGATACCAAAATCATAGGCAACAAAGTTAAAAATAAATCTGATGACATCAAAATTAAAAACTCCACACACCAAATGATATAAATCAAGAGAGTAAAACGGCAACCTATGAAATGGGAGAAAACATATGCAAATCATATCTGATTAGAGGTTAATATACAGAAGATACAGAACACACCTAACACTCACAAGTAAAAAATAATCTAATTGAAAATGGACAAAGGACCTGAATAGATACTTCTCCAAGATAGATAAGCAAATTGCCAATAAGCACATTAAAAGATTCTCAACATCACTAATTATTATGGAAATGCAAATCAAAACCACAGTGAGATGCTGCCACCCACACCAGTTAAGATGGCCATTATCCTATCAAAAAAAGCAAAACAAAATATAGCAAATAAGTGCTGGCAAAGATGTGGAGAAATTTGGACCCTTGTGCATTGCAGGTAGGAATATAAAATGGTGCTGCCGCTAGGGAAACAGTATAGAGATTCTTCAAAAACTTAAACTTAGAAATACCATATGACCTAGCAATACCCAAAGGAATTGAAAGTAGGGGCTTAAAGATGTATTTGTGCACTTAATTTATAGCAGCACTGTTTGCAATAGGTGGAAACAATCCAAATATCCATTGATGGATGGATGAATGAACAAAATGTGGTACATAAAAACAATGGAATATTATTCAGCCTTAAATAATTTAGGAAGGAAATTCTGTCACATGCTACAACATGGATGAACCTTGAAAACATTATACTAAGTGAAATAAGAAAAATGACAAATACTCTGTGATTTTACTTTTATGAGATACCAGAGTAGTCAAACAAACTCATAGAAACAGAAAGAAGCATGGGTGGGCTGGGGGAGGGGAAACAAGGAGTTAAATAATAATTTAATGGGTACAGAGTTTCAGTTTTAAAGTGAAAAGTGTTCTGAAGATGGATGATGGTGACAGTTGTATAACAATGTGAATCTACTTAAAACTAATGAAGTGTCCACTTAAAAAAGGTTAAAGTGGGTACTTCTGGTCAAGATGGTGAAGTAGGAAAATGCTGTGCTTGCCTTCTCCCATGACCACATCAAAATTACAACTATATTATAGAGCACCATTGTTGAGAACCACCTGAAGACTAGCTGAACAGAAGTCCAATAACTAAGGATATAAAGAAGCCTTGATGAAACTGGTAGGAGGCATGGAGAAAAGGAATGTGCAGGTCCCACACTCACATGTGGCAACTGAGAATCAGGAGGAATAGCTCAGCTGTGAAGGTCCCCTCTGAGAAGTGAGGGGTCCCAGCCCCACAGCCTGGGACACCAGTGCCAGGAAGAAGAGTCCCCATAATGTCTGCCTGTGAAAACAAGTGGGGATTGTATCTGAGTGAGATTGAGCGCTGCTGGAGTGTCTGGCGTTTCTCTTGAAGGGCCCGCACTTTCTCCCAAACTCCCAGCAGAGGGGCAACTGCTCAAAAAGCACCAGGGACATACAGAGGGGAACTGAATGAGAGCTAGAGGGGCAGGAGTCAGGTCTTTCCAGGGACAGAAGCAATGACAGGCACCATTGCTCCTTTATTGAGCCCTTTCCCCATGCAGCCTCACAGATGCAGGTAGGTACTAAATCCGAGCTTTCCTATTAACCTTGCTAACACCATTCACTCTACCATGGTGATTCTCTCAGACATAGCTCTCACATCTCACGTGCCTGGTCAGAGCTGCTTTCAGAGGCATTTCCACACAAGGGGCCTGCCTTGGTGCAGACTTTCCTAAACTCTTTCAAGGGGCCACAAACCCCAAACAAACAGCGGCAGGCCTTGACGTTCTCTTTACCTCTTGCTAAGTGGCCTTAAGCCCCACACAAATGGTGATTGGACTCAGCTTGCATTGTAACTCCCATCAGGTGGCCCCAAGTCTGTGATAAACTGCAGCCAGTGTTGGCTTGGAACATAAACTAAGCAGCCACAAACCTGGCAGAAGTTGTGGATGGCTTTAACTCACATTGTTGTGCCCATCAAAGGGTCCTAATCCTGGCACTAGTAGCAGCTGGTTTTGGTTTGCAGCGTACCATCTACCAAGTGCTTCTAAGCCCAGCACAAGTGGCAGCCAACCACAGATCACTCTGTAGCTCCCACCAAGCAGCCGCAAATGGGGCATAAATGAAGGCCAACCTTGGCTTGCAACAGAGCTCCCAAAAGTGTCTAAAACCAACACACCTGGTGGTTGGTTCCAGACCACACTGGAGCACCACCCAGTAAGCTCTACAAATGGCACACACAAAGGGCAGACAATTTAAAATACACAGCCATGAATATACCTTGGTATATGTGAAGCACATGGTAACCACAAACCAAAAATCTACAACAGATATACAATAAATAAATAGAAGGGAATACAAACATAACACTATAGAAAGTCATCAACATACAATAAGAGTAAAATAAAAAGAGTTCAAGTGAATACAAAAGAAATAGAGAACTACAAAAATAATCAGAAAATAATAAAATGGCAATAACTACATATCAATCAATAATTAAATGCAAATGGACTAAATGCTCCAATCAAAAGACAAAGGATGGCCGAATGGGTAAAAAAATAAGACTGGTACATATACTGCCTATTAGAGACAACTTCAGATTGAAAGACAGATTGAAAGTAAAGGGATGGATAAGGATGTTTCATGCAAATAGAAATGATAAAAAAAGCTGGGGTAGCAGATGACATGATACTAAAGAACCCACCAAAACTATTAAAACTAATAAGTGAATTCAGTGAAGTACCAGTATACAAAATTAATATTCAGAAATCAGTTGTATTTTTATACACGAGTAACTGTCAGAAAGAGAAATTAAGGAAACAATCCCATTTAAAATTTCAACAAAAGATAATTTAAAAACCCTAGGAATAAATTTAACCAAGTAAGTAAAAGACTTGTACTCAAAAAACTATAAGAGACATTGAACAAAATGAAGAAGATACAAATAAATGGAAGCATAAACTGTGCTCATGGTGGGTAGGAAGCGTTAACATTATTAAAATATCCATAGTACCAAAGCAAATCAGTGCAATTTCTATGAAAATACCAATGACATTTTTCACAGAATTAGAGTAAATAATCCTAAATTAATACGAAACCAGAAAAGACCATGAATAGCCAAAGTAATCTTGAAAAAGAAGAACAAAGTTGGAGGTATCACACTGTAATTGATATCAAACTACTATACTACAAGGCTATAGTAATCAAAACCACATGGTACTGGCATAAAAACAGACACACAGGTCAGTGGAACAAAATGGAGAGACCAGAAATAAACCCATGCTTATATGATCAATTAATCCACAACAGAGGAGGCAAGATATAACGTTGGGGTAAAGACAATCTTTTCAAAAAATGGTGTTGGGAAATATTGGACAGATACATGAAAAAAAAAAAATTGACCACCACCTCATACCATATAAAAGAATAATTTCAAAATGGACTAAAGACTTAAATATAAGACTCAAAATTACAAAACTCAGAAGAAAACATGGGCAGTAAAATCTCTGACATTTCTCTTACCAATATTTTTGACCTATTTCCTCAGGCAAGGGAAACAGAAGAAAAAAATAAACAAATGGGACTACATCAAACTAAAAAGTTTTTGTGCAGCAAAGGAAACCATTAACAAAATGAAAATGGAAGAAGATAGTTGCCAATCATATATTCAATAATGGGTTATGAGACTTCTGGCCAAGATGGAGGCCTAGACATGCTGGGTCTTCCTCCACAACTAAGAAGGAATACAACTACCTCAAAACTAGTGACAACCAGAAGTTCCAGAAAATCGAGCTGCATGGAAGCCCAACAAACAAAGATATAAAGAAGAAATACTCTTCCTGACAATTAGGAGGAGCAGAGCCCGGGTGGAGAGGACGTAACATGGTAGTGGTGGCAGCGGTGGCAGTGGCAGGCTGGCGGAAAGTGCAGTCACATGTTTTAAAAAGTGGGGAGGACACATGGGGCACCTTCTCAGTTCCTGACTGACCACGCAGCTCACGGTCCCAGCACCAGGGAAAATCAATCCTCATTGCTTCTGACTGTGCAAACCAGTGGGAGTTGGGGCAAAGGAAGATACTGTTGGTCTCTCAGCAGGGTCCGCTAGTTTAAACAGCCCCCACGGTCCTAGAATGTCCACAGACCCACCCACTCTTGAAACTATGGCCAGGGCAATAGCTAGAGAGGCACCAGTCCCATATGAAAGTGGGAGAAGTGCCTGGAAAAGGGGTGAGTGTTGAGCAAGTGGCATTGTTCCCTCTCTGACTCCTCCCCGACATACAGCGCCAAAACATGGTGAAACGGGTCGCCCTGTACTGGTGAATACCTAAGGCTCTGCCCCTTACAATGTAACAGGAGCAACAGCTCTGCCTAAGACACATAGGCAGACAAACACAGGGGCCTCTCAAGATGAGGAGACAGAGAAGTATGGCCCAAAAGGGGGACTAGATCAAGGTTTCAGTGGGAGAACTAAGTGATGAGGAGACAGCCAACCTAAGAGACGTAGAGTTCAAAATGCTGGTGATAATGATGCTCAAGGCTTGACAGATATGCTTGAGTATGGCAGACACATAAGGGAAGAAGTGAAGGCTATGCTAACTGAAACGAAGGAAAATCTATGCAAAACCAGTGGTGAAGGGAAGGAAACTGCGGTTCAAATCAATGATTTGGAACATAAGGAGGAAAACAACAGTCAACCAGTAGAGAATGAGGAAACAAGAATTGAAAAAAATGAGGAGAGGCTTAGGAACCTCTGGGACAACTTTAAACATGCCAACATCCAAATCATAGGAGTGCCAGAAGAAGAAGAGGAAGAGCAAGAAATTGAAACCTTATGTGAAAAAATAATGAAGGAACACTTCCCCCATTTGGTGAAGGAAAGAGACATACAAATCCAGGAAGCACAGAGTCCCAAACAAGCGAGACCCAAAGAGGACCACACCAAGACACATCATAATTAAAATGCCAAAAGTGAAAGTTTATAAAGAGAGAATCTTAAAAGCAGCAAGAGAAAAGCACTGAGTTACCTACAAAGGGGTGCCTATAAGACTATCAGCTGATTTCTCAAAAGAAACTTTGCAGGCAAGAAGGGACTGGCAAGAAGTATTCATGGTGATGAAAAGCAAGGACTTACAATCAAGATTACTCTACCCAGCAAAGCTATCATTTAGAATGGAAGGGCAGATGAAGTGCTTCCCAGACAAGGTAAAGCTAAAAAAGTTCATTATCACCAAGCCATTATTATATGAAATGTTAAAGGGACTTATTTAAGAAAAAGAAGATCAAAACTATGAACACTAAAATGACAATGAACTGAACTCTAAAATGACAACAAACTCACAACTATTAACAACTGAATCTAAAAAACAAAAACAAAATCCAACTAAGCAAACCAGAAAATGAACAGAATCATAGGTATGGGGATCATTTGGAGGGTTATCAGCTGTGCGGGGAAAGGGGGAGAAATGGGGAAATGGTGCAGGGATTAAGAAGCATAATTGGTTGGTATTAAATAGACAGGGGGAAGTTAATAATAATATAGGAAAGGGTGAAACCAAAGAATTTATATGCTTGACCCATGGACATGAACTAAGGAGGATGTGATTGATGGGGGAAGGAGATTACTGGGCAGAGGGGAGCAAAGGGGGAAAAACTGGGACTACTGTAACAACATAATCAATAAAATATACTTTAAAAAATAATAATGGGTTATTATCCAAAATACATAAGAAACTCATACAACTTAACATTAAAAAAAAAAAAAAAAACAGTTAAAAAAATGGGCAAAGGAATTGAACCGACATTTCTCCAAAGAGGACATATAAAAAGATTCTCAACATCATTAATCATCAGGGAAATGCAAATTAAAACCACAGTAAGACATCTCCTCAAACATGTCAGAATGGCTGTCATCAATAAATCAACAAACAACGTGTTAGCAAGAATACGGAAGAAAGGGAACTCTCATGCACTGTTGGTGGGATTGTAAATTAGTGTAACCACTGTGGAAAACAGTATGGAGATTCCTTAAAAAAAAAAAAAAAAAATAGAACTACCAGATGACCCATCAATTCCACTTCTGAGTATTTAGCCAAAGAAATACAAACACTAATACAAAAATCATATGTATCCCGTGTTCACTGCAGCATTATTTATAATAGCTAAGATATGGAAGCAACCTAAGTGTCCATTGATAAAAATAGTGCATATATACAATGGAATATTACTCAGCCATAGAAAACGCGAAATCTTTCCATTTGTGACAATATAGATGGACCTAAAGGGTATTATGTTAAGTGAAATGTCAGACAGAATAAGATAAATACCATATGATTTCACTTATATGTGGAATATAAAGAACAAAAATAAACCAAGCAGAAACATAGAAAGAGACAAATTTATGGTTGCCAGATCGGAGGAGCACTGGAGAGAATGGGTGAAAAAGGTTAAGGAATTAAAAACCTACAACTTGCCAGTTATAAAAACAGTTACGGGGATGTAAAGTAGGGAATATAGTTAATAATATTGTAATAGCTGTGTATGGTGTCAGATGGGTAGGAGACTTACCGGGGTGATCCCTTTGTAAGGTATGTATATAAATGTCTAATCCCTATGTTAATACACCTGAAACTAGTATTGTATGTCAACTGTAATTTTAAAAAATATTTAAATGGTTAAGATGGTAAATTTCATGTTCTGTATTTCTCAATTTTGTAATATCCAAAAATTAAAAAGTATATATAGAGAAAGAATTGGTTTATCAAATACAATTCATTCAAACTGTTGCTGCCACTGCAGAACCTGAGTCCCAGGCTGTACTTCACAGTAACCCGCCTTGGCCTTGGTGTCAGTCTGAAAGGCAGTGCCATGGAGGCTGGTGGAGTCTCCTATACTTAGGTCCAGTTCCTGGTGCTGTCCTGTCCAAGCTCTGGGCCTGGAGCCCTCATCTAAGCCACCTTATTTAATTTCCTCAATTGTTAACTGGAGATAATACCACCTATCATACAGAGTGTTGAGGATCTGGTTAGCTAAAATGACACATTACATTTAGCATGGCCTGTGGCACTCAGGGAAAGCTCAGCAGAGGACCTGCTGCTCAGCACCACTGCCCTTGAACCTGGTCAAAAGCCTTCCTCAGAAATGCCATATTCCACAAGTCTCTCTGATCACTACTGGCTATCCTTGTACCTGAACTCTCCCTAAGCCCACTATCACTCTTGGATAAATTTTTTTTTTCTTGCTTTGTAGTTGAATCCCTTAGTAATAAAAACAAGCATACTTTGCTGAGAACCTGCTCTGTACTGTACTGTACTTTTATGCCAAAGCCCAGGCTTTTTCCTATAGGATGGTCCTAAACATCTTTCTATTTGCAAGTCCTCAAGCCTGGTGGTACCCTTCCCCATCCCAAACAGACAACATCACCCCCTATTTTAGGGAAAGGCCAGACAGCCCAGCATGAATGTCCCAGCTGCTGTCCCTTCTGCCAGGTCCCCTGCACCATGCTCTCAGCAAACTCACCTACTCTGTCCTTGTTCCACGTTTGTTTGAAGCCACCTCTTGTTAAATCTGTCTCCCTTTGACCTTCACAGAGGGCAGGGAGATGTCTCATTCCTTGTGTACCCTGTGCTCACCACTGAGCTTTCCTTCTTCTGGAATTGCTGCCTGGCAGAAAGGAGCTCCCTCTGCAAGCATACTCCTCCTGTTCTCCACCTTCTGCGTGGCTCTTCAGCCATCTCCAGCCCTCTCTAGTGCCCACAGTTACTACCTTACCAGCTTTCCCTTGGCAACCTAAAAGACACTAAAGTCAACTGTGCCCTCATAAACTCTGCTCATCATACCTCTAAGCAGGGGGCTCCTGAACCACCACATCCTCCATTTCCCATCAAGCCTCTGGAAAGACAAAAGGGACAAGGGCCCTAGGGAAGGACTGGATGTTACAATGGAGGGCTTTGCAGGGAGTAGACTCAGAAGGAACAAGCTCCTTTATTCCTGCTGATGCCCTAAATGCCACTCCAATGACCCAGAAAAAGATAGAAGAGGACAACAAAATTTAGAAGATATGAAACAGAAGTGAGTGATTACTTAGCAGCTTGGAGAAACCAGAAACCTACATTCCTGAAGGGTCAGAAGTCAGTGAGAAGCTCGAGGACTGGTACCCGGGATGGCAGAGAAGCTCTGGACCCGTGAGCCATAGGTGTGTAAGGACAGTAGGGGCAGGTGAGGAGGAGGCTGGAAGTGTACGAGGACCAGAGAACTGTCCCCTTCTGCCCAGCAGAGGACAGATGGGGGTTACTGTCCAGAGAGGCTGAGCATAAAGCTTGAGATTGGGAACTCCAGGCCCAGCCAAGGGGGCACCCTGAAAATGTAGATCAAGGGAAAGCCTACATATCTACAGATTCTTTTATCTGGGAACCTATCAAAACCTGTCCTCAGAGCCCCCACACATGGCCTGCCAACCGTCAGGCTCCCTATCCCTCACATAGAACTTCGGTTTCCTATATCATGCCTCACTTTTCAATATTAAAGGCCAGGTAAGTGTTACTAAGACCTTTTAGAAAACCTTTTAAAGAAACACATACCAAAACAAAGAGGGATTGAGGAGAAAGAGAAACGCTGCAGGGAAAGATGAAAACTTAAAAAACAACCAAACTCATGATAACATCTTCCCAAATATGAGGAGAGATGGTATTATGCTGTGAACAAACAGGATGCTGACAAAATGAGAGAACAAGAAAAAGATCTTGGAAATATGATGACAAAAATATTTAAAAATTGAGAATTGGAAGATAAAAGTAGAATATAAAGAACACATTGAAAGATTAATCCAGATATGCAACATCTGAGTAGTAGAGATCCAGAAAAAGAAAAAGGAAGGCTAGGGAAGAAAATTCCCCACCATGCAAGATAAGGTTTTCAAATGGAAATTTCCAGCACAATGAATGGGGGGAAAAAAAGAAAGAATGAATGAAAAAAAGAAGGCACATCATTATAGAATCTCAGAATCCAAGGGAGAAAAGACCTTAAGAGTCTCCAGAGAGAAATGCTCAAGTCCTGTACAAAGGACTGGATCCCAGTATCACTGGATTTCTCAGCAAGAACTTGAGGAATTAGAAGGCAAAGACGAAAACACCTTTAAAGTTCTGAAGTTAATTATTTCTAGAATTCTCTACCGAGCCACACTGTTAATTAAGGGTGTGAAATGAGTCAACTAAGAAGGGGCCATGGGACCCAGGGACAGGAATCAGGGAAACCCCAGATGGCCAGGGGCATCCCAGATGGTAGAAGTACCCAGGCTGAAACAGGACAGCTTCTGGGAGCCAAGGCTCCAGGCAAAAATGGAACCAATGGGTCATAAAGGCTGAAAGGCTTATTACAGTACTTGCAGAAAATGTGAGGGCAAATTGTTGTCAGAGAAACTTGAGTGAAGAGCAGAGAGGAAAAAAGCTGAAGCTATCTTTCCAAGAAAAACAAGAAGTCCAAGAAAGGAACTAAATTATAGTACACTATGTGCCTTATCTGAGAACAGTGTTTACACAGTTCTAATGCTGAATATGGATTTGACCCAAATTGTGATGGGAGTCTGTTGGAGGAATGTGGGGCAGACCGCGCGTGTGTTTGGAGCATGGGTATAGACCACTTCTGTAGCAATGGTAACCCCGCAAGCATGGAACACAGGCTTACCACATGCGCAGGTCTGTCCGTGTGTATGAACAAATGCCGGTATCAGAACAGTCCTCTGAAGCAGGCTGATATTAGTCCTTCCTCAGCTGAGGAAGTTGAGGAATTTGAGGCACAGAGAGGTAAAGTGGTTTGCCTACAGTCACAGTTAAGAACCCAGGCAACTTAGTTCTAAAGCCTCTGCTTTAAACTGCTCTGCTCACCTGCTTTGAGGATACAAAGGCAAGATGTGATTTAAAACCAACAATATGGAGATAAATACTAAATGCAACAGTTAAAAAGCTTAAAAGTGTTTCCTCAAGGGAGTGGGAAGGGTAGGAAATTCCATTTCTCTTATAAAACTTATGACTTTTACCGTATGGACACATTAGTTCTAAAAACGAAAGAGGGGGGAAAAGCTAGGGCACCAGTGATGAGGAGGGTGGGACTCCAGTTGTGACAGGTTTTGCCCCAGTGTGCAGCCTTAGTCATCCTCGCCAACCTGAGACTCAGCTCCATAGGACTAGATGGTTTCCAAGTTCTTTCAGGTCTTCACATTCTGGCAGTGATCAGAACGAGCAGTGATTTGGAGAACATGTTCCATAAAGACAGCCAGTCAGGGTGATGTGATAGGACTGAAGGACTGGGTTAGGCGCTGCTTCAGGTCAGCCATTCAGGGAGTACTGAAGGGCAGGAACTGAGTGGGCGAGGGAGCAGTGACTGTGGAAGGCCCCAGCGTGGGCAGGTGTCATTGGTGGCTGGAGGGAGATGAGGTGCAACAAGCCAGCTGGCACCAACAGGGAAAGTCATGGAGTTTGCAGCCAAGATTGCCTGGGCCTACAATGGGAATAGGCTGGAGGGAAGAGAGAAGCAGGCCTTTTACAGGATTGGGGGACAGTCCTTGGACAAGGGTGGTAGTGGTGAAGCGGGTAGGAAACTGCAGATCCTGGGTGCATCCTGAGGGAATGGACAGATCGGCTATAAGACAGGATACAAGTGTGGGGCAGAGAAGTCAGGGATAGCTCCTCCCAAATGTCTGGTCTACAGGGCTGCTGCACCCTCCTATCCAAACCTCTCTTCCCACCCTTGTCAGAGTAACCAGAACCAGAGCTCCCATCATGTCCCTGTCCTGCTCAAGGTGTTGCAGTGTTGTCAAATGCCTGGGGTGCATGTGCCTGCCAGCCTTCTGTTTTCCCAGGGCCAAGCCTTTCCAAGTACAATTTACATGAAACCCATGGAACTCTTGACATTCTACAGGCTGGTGACTGAGACCAAGGCAGTTGGGCATGAGGGTGAGGGTGTGGGCAAAAGACATGTTGGGACTATCCACCCGCCTCAAATGCCTTGAAGAGGTGAGGCAAGGCTTCGATAAGATCCCCAGACCAGCCCTTGTTGTCTGAGAAGAGGGTAGACCTGTGAATTAAGTATGACTTCTTCAAGGGCCATTTCATCATGTGATTAATGTCCAGGGGGTGTCACCCTCCAGGTGTTTCTGGCTGGTTGTAGGCTGGCAGATGGACGCATCTTTTGTTTGCCTGCACAGGGTGTCTCGTTTCCAAAGCCTGTATTAAAGAAGCCTGCCATATTACACAGGGTTCGGCAAGCAGGGCAGTGAAGTACCGGGCTTTGAAGAGGGACCCACCCCTGTTCAACTTTGAGTTCCATTGCTGTTTGAGTCACTTTTACAGAAATCACTTTTGTCAATTACATAAGAATCTGTGGCCCAGACCCTGGCAAGCAGTAAATATTTACCTTCACATTGGAGCCAAGGTCGCTGTGGTAAATCACAGTGAGTCACAGGAAGCATCATTACCCTCTAGGACCTTGAAAAAGAAACACCAAAATGTCCTATTATTAAAGATTTGCTGGGTCGTACTGTGAGGACCAGAATGTAAATTTAGTACTGAAACCTGAATTATCTCTTGTAGCCCATTACAGGTGACTTATATATAAACACATTTATATTTGCTTATCATTACTTCTGCTTTTCTATAATAAATACTTATTATGTAATTTTTAAAGAACTTTTAAAAAGATTGAAAACTAACTGCTTTGAAAAGCAGCAGTTCTATCTCCACCTGGCAAGTATGTTCTCAATTGAGTGCCTTTTCTTGGAAAATGAATATAAAGGGTAGGCAGTGTTTCCTGGAATCTCAGAACCCACCACATGATGGTCAAGAACAGTGGGCTCTGGGCTGTGTTGGGGGTTGGGAGCAGCTGCTTGAGCACAAACCTGAAATACTTACTCTCTGGCCCTTCTCAGACAAGGTTCCAACTCCAACTGAGACCATGCCTCCTGCCTGCTTCTCTGGCACACAGACCTGCTAGTCTGCTTCCTTTCTTCTTTGCAGTCTCTGGACAGCATGACCAACGTGTTCGTGTACGGAACCCTGAAACGAGGCCAGCCCAACCATAATGTCCTCCTGAATAGCTCCAACGGCTGTGTGACCTTCCAGGGCCGGGGCCACACGGTGGAGCCTTACCCCCTGGTAATTGCTGGTGAACATAACATTCCCTATCTGCTGAACCTTCCGGGGCATGGCCACTGTGTGGTCGGTGAGATCTATACTGTGGATGAGCAGATGCTGTGCTTTCTCGATGAGTTTGAAGGCTGCCCAGATGCGTACCAACGCACCCAGGTGAGGATTGTGGTTCTTGAGTGGGAAGGCACGCGCAGCATCCCTGAGGAGTCTCCAGCTGCTGAAAGGACCCTGCAGTGCTTTGTGTACAGTGCAGCCACCTACCCACCCGAGTGGGTCCACCTCCCATACCACGACAATTACAACTCTCAGGGAACACACGGGCTTCGCTATAATCCACGGGAAAACAGATAAAAATGTGAGAAATGCTCACCAGCTGAAGGGAAGACAGAGCACTGATGATTATGAGATTACCTGAGCTTGGTCTGCACTCACTGAATGCAAAAACATTATAATGCCCTTTGAAAACAAGTATTTGTAACATTCAATCTGTGGAAAAAGAAATAATCTCTGTTTTAGTGGCAGTCAATTTCCCAGATAATTTTGACATACTGATAACAACATTGTGCCCTGAAATCTCTCTATCCAATATTGCTTTGTTGCTTGCTGCCTAAAGAGCATCATGGGCTTAAATGTATTGGATAAGAAAAATTTAGGATCTTAAATCTCCTAAATGACATTTTAACAACTCATGTGTTATCACAGTTTTTTTCTCTCTCTCTCTCTTTTTTTTTTTTTTTTGCTTTGCTTTATTCTGAAGAAAACATTTAAAATGAATATAAAGACTTTGTGTTACAGCTCGATTTTAGCAGTCCTACTCTATTGATTCTGACCTGTGGTACCAAGAAAAAAAAATTTTAAATCTGATCTTGGATATCTCAATGTAATAAAAGAAACTAAAAAAAAGACATGATGTATTTTAGAGTAGTTATGGAGAAGATTTAACATTGTTCTTCAGTTTTCAGATCAGCTTATTAAAGAAGAGACTATTAAAGATAGTCATTTAAAATTAAACTAGATGTTTTAGTAAGTCCAATAAAGTATTGGTGCTATTTTTGGCAATTTTCTTGGACTTACTTATTTGGTAGAATGTTTTTTTCATTCTAATTTAGCAAAATAGTGAGCACCTATTGCTGGCAGACACAACTGATTTCAGATGGAAGCTCTCACCCAAGCCCAGAGCCCAGCGGCAAGGCACTGTCCCTGATTCCCAAAGGGAGCAGCATTTGGAATGGCCCTTTTGGAGAAGAACCAACACATTAGTAATTTGTTCTTCAGGCCTGACAGAAAGCTTAGCTTCCAAATACAAACAGTACTTAAAATAATTTTAGCAAGGCACAAAGTACCAATTACTATCCACCTCCATCTGATGATCTGTCAGTGTAGATTCAAATCAGTGCATGACTGCCTCTGCTTATTTACCAGCAAAGTATGAAATGTATTCCAGGAATTTTAGAACCAAATGAAAGTGCAGCTGCTGATCCTTAGTAACCTCATTCCCCTTTGGGAAAGCTCACTAACTCTTCAACTTAATGGTAGATTGTGACCACTTAACTGCATCTGGCACAAAAAACATCATCATTATTTTAGCCCTTTCTCTTAATTGGAAACTTGCTTCACAGAGACATAAGGCAAGGGTGGGTGTCAGCTGAAGAGCTTATAGCAGCCCCACACTCTACAATTGGGATGAAGGAGTCCCCTGGGATGGGGAAGAGGGAACCATGTGAGTTATCTCTCCCTAAGGTGACACCCCCTGGGATCCAGTAGATCCATTCTTACCCATTAAAGCCACAGAGGAGGGATTTCTAAAATCATCATCTGTGCTGTATGGGCTTAAGAAGTTACGAATAACCACAAACAGGAGTTAGGTCTTCAACCAGGATGAAGTAGGTAATCAGATTATAAAGTGGTAAATGCTAATTTAGTAAAACTGAAAGCAAAGAGCTAGGATTTATATAAATTGTTTAAAGGATCACAGTGAAGTGCTATTAAAGTTGAGTGGCACAGCCCATAGCTTCTGAGGTACACTGTCTTCATTAAAAATAAAATAAAATTTAAAAAAGGGCAAACATATTTAGACAAATGCTCAGTTTTATTGATTTGACATTGACTCTAGGAAATTTCACAGCAGAAGTACAAATCATATGTACAAGTATTTATATCAATAAAAATTTCCATTGGTGATTTTTTGGCAGAATGTTGGTTTTGACTATATGTGGAATAAATATGACCATGTAAAATCTGCCACAAAGGGGTTTTCCTGCAAAATGCTTGAATAAATTGAGTGTGAAAGAATAATACAAATGGCTAATTAAATTGGGTGATGACTGAAAAGCTATAAATACTTCATTGCAGTTCCACGAGCAGATCTCCTTCTCCAACTGTGTCCCCAGCTTTACAATGCACTGATTTCACCTAGAATTAAAAAAAAAAAAAAAAGTAAGAATTATTAACTAGACCAGGAGGGAGCAATCTCATCATCCATTTCTGGAAGTGGAGTCTGCCTGGCAGGCTTTGGAGCACAGGCAGAGCACTTGGCCTGAGCAAAGGGGACTTCATGCACAGGGATGTCCTCATGCAGGGCTGTGACTTACCACTGTCCCCTCTCCCGTCCTTGTCCTAAAAGTCTCTGGTGCAAGGCAATTTCTGTTGGCTGGCCCTTGCACTAGGCAGCATCCTAAGAGCCAACAGTGTTGATCCTGGATAAGCTCACACCACCCAGCCCACCCAATCTCTGCGGTTTTACGTTGCAGAAATGTCCTCTGAGAGTTAATGGAATACTTAGTGTAAAAAAATCCCAAAACAAAACATAATTTTACAAGCGTCAAAATAGGTACTAATTACATAGGAGAAACTGCCTAGCCTGATCATAAACTTCCTTCTGAAGGAAAATTAAATACTCAGAAGATGTGTGGCTGCACAGATAATGCTTTGTGGTATGATGTGGAACAAGCACTGAGCTCCCATGATGTTGCTGCTGTGCTCTTTCATTCTACTCATTTCTCCCAATTTTAATCAGGTTTGTTTTCCCAAATTGTGTTCAAATTTAAAATAAATGGGTAGGGGGTTAGAATGGGGAAGAGATAGTCATTTGACTTCTTGGAGTGTCTTACTTGGGTGAGAAAATGAACAATGGGTTAGAACTAGCAAGTGGCAAACAGGAATAATGGCCAGTTACCGGCAGATTCGGTGCCCTGGCCTGTGTCCCTGCAGCTCTGCTATGAGCCAGAGGGCTAGAAGGGCCTTCCCCTTGAATTTCAGCCCAGGCTCTTTCAGGTCAATGTGAACCTATGCAATGACTATTTCAAAGGCCTTGTTCAGCGGGTGTTATTTGCACTGAAGTGGCTGCTTTTTATTATCTGAAGCCTCCGATGTGTGTATAGGATGTATTTTTCATGATGCTGTGATTACATTGTGTACATTGTGAACCTTTTTTCTCTGGGAGAAAAAATGGCCCTCCCAGATAAGAACCACTAGCCCGTCAGCTCCGCAGATTCTGGCCTTATGGGCTGGAGCTCTGGCCATTCCTGGTGCACCCTGCTGGCAGATAGGAGGAAATAAGACGAGCAGGAAGGACTCCAGCTAATAGGGTTCAGGCTACAGTACAAATTTGCCCAGAGCCCATCAACACCCCGAAAGCAGCTCTGGGCTGCTGATGACTGGGGAGCAGCTAAACCTTCACCGTGACACCCAGGCCATAAGGGAGCTATGACCAAGCTAATTTTTGCATTAAGTACCTCAGTCTAGCAACACAAGCCTTGGACATGCATCTGACATATATTCTATATCCTCCCAAATGAGGCCAAATTCTCATCACAGATAGAAAGCCATGATGCTAATCCAGTATCAGGGTTAAAAATCTCAAGGAACAAATGTAACAATTTTACAAGAGTATAAACCAACATCTTGTTTACCTCATGAAAAGTAATCATGTAGAAAGCAGGATTCCTAAAAATACCCACAAATCATGCCCTTAATCTCTTCCAAACCCATGGCTACTGGACACAGCTGTCTGCAGCCCGTTTTCAGCTTGGTCTGCATCCTCTCAGCTGGGATTGGACTGGGCATCCACCTCAGCATGTTCTGCGCACCAGTTTAATTTCTTTTTGGGGTGACAGATGGAAGTTGTGTCTCTCTGATGCAGATTTCATTGTGAACTGACAGTACCTCTGCCGGGGCATGCATTGTCCCCAAGGTTCAATCTCACTTTGCAAGTATGGCCACGGCGCAGGGTGCGGCCAGCTTATGCTGCTGCTCTTGCCCCACCTTGCTCCAGACTTCTAAACCAAATTGTTCTTCAGAAAAGGATCATTGTTACAAATGGTGTCTTTTTAGTCGCAGAAAGGATAATGTAGTTATTGCTTTAAAGGACTTCTCTATTTTCTTCAAGGAGAAAATACATTTAAGAAGTTTTACTTTTAATAAATTTCAGTACTAATATATCATCATCTTTTTTATTGCTTTAAAGGACTTTTCTATTTTCTTCAAGGAGAAAATACATTTAAGAAGTTTTACTTTTAATAAATTTCAGTACTAATATATCGTCATCTTTTTTTCTCCCTGAATCATTAAGTCCCACATGTACATGTGGGCTTTCAGCTCCTCTCGATCTAAAATTGAGCTGTTCTCTTTGTGGAGAAATTATCTTAAAGATTCACATAAAGTTTTGCAATCTCTGAAACCATTTCCTGCTGTGTCACCGAAGTTTCAGATAACTGCCTCTAAGACAGATGTAAACATTAAAAATTAAAGACCTCTTAATTTGAAAGACATTAAGGTGAAGAACAATTGTTCTTTGACTCCCTGACTATACAGACTCTTTTGGAAAGCCTGCTCTCCGGGAGGCAGGGGCACACCAATGCAGGGTGAAGGAAGCTCCCGGTCATACTGTCCTCACCTGCAGGAGGGAGAGGTGGGAAGAGATCATGTCTATGGTCCCTTTTCAGGTTTAACCATCCAAGATTCAAAGGTGGAAGTTCTGCTTCCTGCCACAGAGCTGCTGTGGGCTGGTGGGAACTTAGGGACATACCTTGCCAGTTTTCCCAGCTGTCATACTGTTCTGCATTTTCATGGCTTCAATCACACAAATTTCCTGACCTTCTGCTACCTGGAAAATGAATAAAAATGGACAGAAGTTTTACCAGCATTCTAATTTTACAACAGTGTTCAAGAGTGAAGCCATTAAGTGAGTCTTTGTCAAACGTGCTGAAATTTGATCCAAACAGTAGCAACAACCTCTGATAAATACTTTGAATCCCAAATTCATATTTGGGGGACAGAAGAGAAAGACCATCCCCTGGGAATCTGAATATGCCTTTGCTATAGAGATGTGGCAGAAAGGTACACTTTCCACTTTCGTGCAATGAATTGGAAAATCTCTATAGATAGAAAGATTGGTGGTTTCCTGGGGCTGAGGGAGAAAGGGTTATGATTGCTGATGGGTACACAGTTTCCTCTGGAGTGATTAAAATGTTCTTTGACTGCCCCAGCTGGTATGGCTCAGTGAATTGAGTGTCGGCCTGTGAACCAAAAGGTCACTGGTTCGATTCCTTGTCAGGACATATGCCTGGGTTGTGGGGCAGGCCCTCCAGCTGCGGGGTGTTCAAGAGGCAACTGATTGATGTTTGTCTCACACACATTGATGTTTCTTTTCCTGTCTTTCTCTCTCCCTTCTCCTCTAAAATTTTTTTTTAAAGTCTTTAAAAAAAAATGTTCTAAGATTGGCTGGTGATGATTGCACAACTCTGAACAGACAAAAACCACTGAAGTGCACATCTGAAAGGAATGCATTTTATGTGAATTTTATCTTAGTAAAGCTGTTACCAAAATATGGAGTTTCTATCAACAGCCTGGGGAACTGGCAACAACAGTCCACTATTCCAAACCTCCAATGCAGGCAATGATTTCTAGAGCTGTGCCCATTCCTTGAAAGGACACTGGGAGCTACCACAGGCAAGGGCTCAAGCTTGGTATTCTGATGTTTGCCTATAGTTATAAGTGAAGTCCAAGTAGAGCTGGGTATACCCCCCGGTCTTTCACCCAGGAGTCAGCTATGACTAAAAGCCATTCTATTTATTCTTTCCTCTGCCCTTAATGAGTAAGTGTGAATGAGCTGGGCTGGACTTTACTTGTATCTTTGTGAAAAAGGGCCCCCCAGTCTTTGGAATGGGAGAATTGAATTCCCTAGGGCAAACAACTATCTGGGGTGCTAGTGGGTATCTGGTGTGGGGCTCCTGGACACCCACACCACTACAACTGTGCTTGCCCTATGTTGCAGAAGTGCCTGGAGAATGTTCTTTCCTGAAATCTCCAAAAGATCTCCAATCCCCTCCTTTTGGCCCCCCGTGGGGCACAAGCTGTCTTGCTGGCAGTTGGGACTGCCTGCGCCCTGTGCATTCCTTTCCTCCACTGATAAGGTGGTGCGCTGCTTTTGCCTGGCACAGAGACATAGGAAGAGAGGGGATGCCAGAACGTCGGTGCTGGCATGGAGGAAAGACTGTGCTGCAGAGCTGGGCTTGAAGCACTGTGCTCGCTGCCCTGTTTGATTCATTTTCACCTGGCATCTGCGTTCCATGGAGAGTGAAGAATCAACTCACAAGGGCTCTTCTTCCAAACTTGCTGTTCTTAAAAATGCAGAGGGAGAGAAGGGAGGGCAACTCAAGGGAAGTAAAGATGCCCCAGTCAGAATGGCAACAGCTACTCCCTCAATTCCTCATTTCAGAGACTCTCTTTCCTTTCTTCAAAGGCTGGCAGGGACCAGGCAAGGCAGGGGAACAGTGAGTTCCCCCAGAGCAGTACCTGCCATTTAGCTCCACATGCAAAACCCTGGTGGACCCAGACCACCGCTTCTGAGACGGAAGCTGAGGGTCACAGCCTCCCTCAGGAAACAGCATCCCAACCCAAGGACTGGGTATTCCAGCAACAGAACTGGGGTGGCTTTCTGGGAGATGGATCTGAAATTCAACAATGGGCATTCTATCCAAAACTTAGCAGTCAGCTCTCCACCTCGGGGCTCTGGTGGCTCTTTCCTTCACAGATGGATGAGTACCCACTCACCATGGGGCCTGTGAGTACTTGTCTCTCACCCTCCACCCAGTCAGGCTTCCTCAGCTGGCATCTGAGAGCCTGGGCTTGCTCAGAGCCTCAGTCTCCCCATCCCCAGCCCCATGGGTTTCTCTTAGGTGGGCACAGCCTTGCCCTTCTGTAGCAGCTTAGCCTGCCCCTTGCCATCTGCTGGCCAGAACTCCTCTCACTGCTTCTTTTTAAACAAACAAAAAAATTTTTAAGCATTTTTATAAGAGATGGTTACATTTTATTTTTTTTAAAGATTTTATTTATATTCAGAGAGAGGGGAAGGGAGGGAGAAAGAGAGGGAGAGAAACATAGATGTGAGAAACATAGATTGGCTGCCTCACGCACTCCCATAACTGGGGACCTGGCCCGCAACCCAGGCATGTGCCCTGACTGGGAATCAAACCAGTGACCTTTCGGTTCTGAGACTGGCCCTCAATCCACTGAGCCATACCAGCGAGGGCTTTTCACTGCTTCTTCATAGGAACTTCAAGTAAGTGAATTCATAGTTAATGTGAATGTGAAAAAAATGAACAAGGAGATTTCCAATGGTCACTCTAAGGGGGCCTGGGCCAACCTGACAACAATGGCCTTAGGAAAGTAGTGGAAGGACAGCTGAGCCTGAACCACAGCCCCAATCCAGGTTCAAGCCAGCCTGCTCGAGCCTGAGGGTAGTAGAGAAAGACAAATTCATGGGGCCAACTGTCACTGCCCACTGACAATCCTTCTTAGCTGGCTTGGCGTGCTTGTAGCACAGGTGATTTGTGAAGAGGTGACATACATACAGGTAACTACAAGATTCCCAGTTGTTAATCAGAAAAACAAAGCCTCTGATTTAGCCAGATATAAGCAGGAGAGGTGGAAAAGTCCCAAATTTGCAGTACTCCCTTCTCTCTGATTGTATGAGTTTGGCAATTTGATTAAAAAAAAACTTCATAGAAAGTGCTCAGGATCTGAAGTGACTGCTCTTCTGCCTGACCCACAGCTCTGTACTGAATCAATGAATTCAATCCCCGCAACTGCCTTTTTATTCCTGTTTTCTCTCTCACGTGTCTTCTGGTTTCTACTTGAATAATTTAGCTGTAGATGAAAATTTAAGTAATTCATATCCCTTTTCACCTACAGCCATCTGTTTTGTAGTGTGTTTTCATTCATTTGTCCCTAAAAGAGAAAAAACTCTTGGAAGTTGTTTACTCCACAAAATAGCAAGCTATGCTTTCATCAGTAGAATCATTTTATACCTACATATGTGAACTTGGTCTAACTCAAGTTATTTCATTCCTCAAACATCCAAGTCAGGGAAGCAAACATGGTACAAACCATATAGGGAAGAAAGCAGGTGAGCTCTAACTACGGGGTGCCCTCCCCACCAGCTGGGCTCCGCTCGGGCTCCAGTTTCAACAATACCAAGATGGCATTACACAAGTCCCTTACCTCAACATCTGGAAGCTCCTGATCCAGAGGTGCCGGTTCGCCTCCCCTCCCTGAGTTCAGGAAGGCAGTGGCAGCACCTTCTGGATTTCCCCGTGCTTGGAAAGCCCAGGCATTAATCAAGTGAGCAGAAAGGGCACTTAAATGTTCTGTCTCCACCAGACAGCTCACTTGTGACGGTACTCACTGCTCCTTAAGGATTTGTGGGAGCACACTTCTCTAACACTTTTGTGAATCATCTGATAAAGACTTAATGATTGTGACAGGACGTCTCCAACATTGGGCTTACAAAATGGTCACAAGCCTCGCAAGTCTTTCTGATAAACTTAGTCAGCCTGATACACTTCTCTGCTCCCTCTCTAATTGGTATAAAGTTTGGAGGCCTGAATCCTTTATCTTTCATCTGGCTTATTGCATCCTTTCCTTTGACACTGGGTCAAGGTTCACATTCGCATCCGATTATCAGAGTGCACTCATTAAGTGAGAGCCTGCCTTGCCCCCAAATGAGTAAGCTGGAGAGAAAACTTAACCAATTTATTCAGCAGATTTCAGCATGTTTAGGAGACCTGAATGTTGCCCAGCACTGCTCTGTGCTGAAAGAGGTTCAGACATCTCCAGCTGATGATTAATTGTGAGTGATGGGAAATAAAATCCAGTAAAGCCAGCTGCTTGCCATGGTCGGCAAAATGACTCTAATGGATATAGACTGCCAATTTTCCAGTTTTACTGGCAAGTCTTGCAGGTGTAATTAAGGGAAGTTATAAATGATATGGAAATCTATCAAGTTCCATTTATTTTCAGAGGACTCTTTCCCCAGAGACTTTTATCTTCAAGCTTATAGTATGCTTTGTTGTGCTAATGATTTAAATCACTTCTTATTTCTGATTGAAGCCCCCAATTGCCTTCTACTAAGTTCCCTTCACTTCTTCCCCAAAGATTAAAAGACACAGAACCTTTTCCAGCACACATCGCTCTTGGAAAACATGCTAAGACTGGGACATATTCAGCAACTTGTATCATTCAGACTGTGAATGCAGGAAAAAAGCTCAAAGGAAGTTACATGAAGAGAAAGAGTATCGGGGGAAAAAAGACCCCCACCAAACATAAAAGGAAGCCCCCAAAAGTACAGACTTGAAAGCTGTGTTCCATACCAGATATTCATCAGAAGGTGGTACAGCTCACTAATGTTATTTGATTTGGAATAAAAGCATGAAAATGATGGCAAAGGCCTAAAATTGGCGATGTAAAGGATGACTGCACAGTATTCCATTTCTCAATTTCATCCTTCAGAGCCACAAAATGGGGGTGATACAGTGACGGGATGAGATTTACAGTAACAGCTGTGGTCTTCCCACACAAGGGAGGTCTTTTTAATGGGCTAAGGTCTGTTTTGAACAGACGGGGAGCAACAAAACAAGGTTCCCGATTAAGAGTGTGCAGTAATATTTCTGATGAAGAAAATTATTATGGGAGTTGGATTTCCTTTAAGATGGCCCTTCCCCTCTTTTGTTGTCCAAAACCTGTGCTGTTTTTAAAGGTGTTATCCTTTATAGGCAAGAGGACAGAAATGGCATGGAGGGGTTTTTCCCCCTGTAAGCCCACTAGCAATTGTAAAGAATGCATAGGAAACTGTGCCAGTGGCATATGGCTTTCTCTGTGCTAAACATTCATACAAAAGACAGGTTCATCAGTCATTGGAGTATCTGGATAAAAAATTAGCTCCTGATGGATGGTATTTTGAGCTTACCTGCTGCTAGTACATTACCAGAGAAACACAGGTTTTGAAACCCACATGACATTAGAAACTGCAGACCATGAAATACAACACATGCAGGAGCACATAATGTACGCCAGATTATACAAAATAATAAATAAGCTATTTAAACCCTCTGCCTGAAATTGGGCCCGCTGCAAGGAACCCTGGGTCATTTCTACGCAGGCCAATTAATGCACAGCATCTGCTGTATAGAAGCAGGGCATGAAGCACTTCCGAATGATTTCAGCAATTAAAAGAAAACTGTTTCCTGCCTGTTCAGACAGCAACTGTTTCAATGCAAGGGTGAGCACCAAATCACTGCGTGCAGCTGAAAAATTAAGTCTGCTTTTTGGGGAAGAGGGACGAGTGGGAGGAAGAATTTTTACGAAAAAAGGGGACGTCTTTTGTTGTCCTACATTCTGTGTTTTTCTGCCAAATTAGACAGAAGGCTCGAAGGGCTGTACTGGCCCGCTGCAGTCTCCCCTTCTGCTGCATTGGGCCCCCCGAAAGCACAGATCAATATCATCCCTGCTGACGACTCCACAAAAGTGAAAATCCTTCAATTACATTTTTTAAAGTAGTTCTATTTAGAACACAGGTCCTGAATGCACTGCATTTTAAAGCCCTTAGATCTGAAGAAAGACGCAGTTAACAGCCACAGGAAAAAGGCATCTCATATTTGGTTAAAAGGCACTGCTAGAATCTGATTATAATAACTTCCTCTTTCTGAGCTGGTAAGATAGGCTGGTAAATATCCCCTGATATTTTCTGAAGAAGAAATGTGCGTTCACATCCCAACATCTTCATGTAAAGAGGGAAGGAGAAGACACCCCAGGAGACTGTACAGTATTTAAGCAATAATGGAATGAATCATCATCAAATTACAAAGAAAGCTAAGGTAGGTGACAGAAATGTGGTCAAACCCCTTATCTCTAGCCTAAGGCCTCCTTTCATAGGTTTGTGCACCAGCCACCTCACTAGGAGGGCACAAGCAAGAAGTAACATACTCAACCGAGGCAGTGGCTCTGAGGGACTGCAGGCCCGCACCTCTGTGCCTGCTCCCCCTACTCCCCTCTGTAGTTCCCCCCCTGGAAATGTGCAGTGTGTCTCAAAGCAAGGAACATAAAGACTTGGGGAAAGAATACAGAGCTGCGGCCAATATTAAACAAGTCTAGTTTTTCTTAAAATTCCTTAAAATGAAGAAAAATATCACACCCTACGCCCTCTTAAGTTAGCTCAGAACTGGAGCCAAAGCCTCCAGTTACAAAGAGAACTAGTTAAAACTGGTGTCATTTACAATATCTTTAAGAAATTAGTCTGGACCTGCTACCTCTATGAAGTATACTGTTTTAAAGAATTTGGAGAAATGATTTGATTTTATTTTTTTGCAAAAGGATGAAAAATATTTTGAATCTTGGTATGGTTGAGAACTGTCATCTTCAAAAATGTTTAAAACAAAGATACCGTCCCCTATAATTCCAAGTGGATCATTCTTTGAAAAATAAAATCTAAAATCAAATGCCAAATTTGCAGAGGATTCTTCTATAATATTTAATTCAATCTACAAAAATATTTTCTTAAATTGATAATCATCATTAAGTTGTAAAAATTCCCAAATTGTTACCTCCAACAAAAATTACCCCTAATGTTTAAAAGTAAATGTAAGCTGGAAAAGATTAAAAGGCCAAATTCAGGATAGCTGTTACCTCTGAATAAGGCAGGTCAAGAGTTCAATTGGAGAAAGGGCAAGTTCACTGGATAAGCAGTGTTTTTCTGTTAAATAAAATGGGAAGCAAATATGGTAAGTAAGGTGAGGAGAGCGCATAGGAGTACTCATACTATTCTTTATAACTTCCTCTATGTTTGTAATATTTCATAATTTAAAGTATAAAAATGTTAAGTAATTCATATATGAATCTGTACATGCTTTGGAATACAATCTGAGGTTTGAATGAAAAACTGGCACCTTATCAAATAAACTGCTTGAAAAACTGCCTGAATAAACTGCTATAAAATATGTAAATTTAATTATTGCAATTGTTTCCTGATTGTAAATCAAGGTAGCCAACAACTGGAAAATCTATCAAACAGCCAAGCCAGGTCCTCTGCCAGGGAAAGATGCTGTTATTGATATTGGGCTGGTGTGGGGTACACAAGTTACTGCCAGACAAACACACATCAGGAGGGCCCAATTCAACCCTTCTCATCAGGAATACCTAAGTGCAAAGGAGGTTTCAAATCTTGCTCATTCATGAAATGAAAAATTAAGGTCTCTCACCAAGTTTATCTGTGATTTCTCCAAGATCAGCTGTAAGCTCATTTGCAAATGGTTTCGGGACAAAGGGGCAGTGTGACTATCATGCTCGCCCGTCCACCTGCTTGGGTGCTCTCTCCCTGAAGGAGCACATGCAAGGAGGAAAAAATATAAGGGTGGTACTCCTGTTAATGATTCCAAATTTTACGTTTTATTGTATCCTCTCCCTTCTTTGCATGTAAGTTACTATTTATGAGAACAATAATCCCAAACACCTAATTACCTGCTACTAAAGGTCAGTTCCACTACAAATTGCTTCATCCTTATTCTACCCCCCGGCCCCCATTACTGCAATGTGTCTAACTAATAGTGGATGGGCCAAGTGGCAGGAAAAAACAGTGACAGGTACTTAGTGTCTATCTATTATTTTATCTGGTCTCACAAACTAAAAAGTCACAAAGTAATAATTAAGAAAGAAAGAAAAACATAAATTGGTACATGGCCTGCTTCTGGTTCACATCTCACTTAATTTTGGATGTAATAAATAACAAATATTTCTGATGCAAATTTGAGATGACTGAAAAGTCTAAACATAACTAAAACAAATCTTAATTAAATGCAATATTAAAATATCCCATTGGGTTGCTACACATTTATTTTTATTTTTTGTTTCTGGCATCAAAAGGCTAAACAAAACAAATGTGTTCCTAATGACTTTATACTTAAAAGTCAAATGAAAATTGTGCAACAAATTTAATAGCTATGTCTAATGCTGGGGAAAATATGTATTTAACCATTATTTTTGTTCAAGAAGATCATAAAGATAAAAGTTACAATGATTAAAACAAATTATTGAAATGCTAACTTTGATCATAGAAGTGTCTTAGTTTATGATAGTGTTAAATATTCAGGAAAATTGATATTTCTCAAACTAAAATGAAAATTAGTCATAAAAAATATTTTCAGAAAGCATATAAAAATATTTAAGAAAAGCATATAAAAGTCATTTCATCAATTGTTTTCTGAATTACAATTGTGATTCTAGACTTTCACAATCCAGTTCTACTTAATTTCTAATTGGTTTGTTTGCTTATATGCATTTTACTATTTATTAATTCGAATCCTTTCCCCCCATGGTCAAAAGGCTATTAAATAATCATTTTTAAAAGTTTACTACCATATTTAGTGTTGAATAGTGTGTAGTACACATTGGAAAAGTATTAAGAACTTTCGCTGTTTGAACCCAATAAAAGCACTTAAGAGTAAAATCTAGCCTCTGTGCTGAGGGGAAGACCTTTCCCCACAAAGCTCTCTTGAGTGCATTTATTACTTCCAAACTGCCACCCAAATTATTTTGTACTGAGGTTTTTAAAAATTCTGTTAAAATTGGTTACTTCACAAAACCAGATTTGTGATTTATTATTTATGCAACACTTTTGTGGAACACATTATTGCCACACCATTGTAAGGTTTGTCAAGCTTTACTCAGATAAATATAAAAATTACAGATAACTGGAATTTAAACTACAAAAAATAACATTTCAAAGAAAAATAGAATAGTTGTAGGCACTCAGTTGTTATTTTTAACAACTTGTCCTTGTTTTCCTTGAAAATACACAGAGATGATTGATTCTTTTCTCTTCCTACTGATAAAAGTGGAACCTTGGCTCAGCTACTGTTATTGCTAAGAACAACACAACATGCCCTACAGTTTTATAATAATTTTAAACCACAAAACTTAAAAGTTACAACTATTATTTTCTTATAGTGACCTCGAGTAAGTGCTGTGCCTTTGGTCCAAGGAAAGTTTTTTATGTATTCATTACATGAAGCAGATTTAACTAAGTAAGTTGTTGTAAGATCTGACAAACATCTCATCCTGCATTTGGTTTAGGTATTAGCAGTTTGGGACATTTTTCACAAATAATAACTCAACAGAAAACACTATTGTATCAAAACACAATGGCACAGAATATAAAAGGAAGTTCTGTGAGGACCAGAAGTGGCACTGGAAGCTGGAGAAAGGAATAAAAAAAAAAAGGTATATGCTCTGCCAGACCAGCCAAGGTACATGTGTGCAAACAGCATTTATGAGTAAGGTGAAGGACACAGAGACGAGGAGCCAGTTCACTAGGGGTACACAACGCCCCAGCCATGTCCTCTGACTTTAAAGGAATACATGCAATAAAGGTTCCAGTCAATTCTCAAATAAAACCATTCTTGAATACCCACATTTAATTACTGGTGGTGGTTTTCAATATCTGAGCTACCCAAGGACTAATACAGCATTGCTCCATTTTACTAAGTGCCTTGCTTTCCCTCATTAAATCATTCACCAGGAAATGGAAAGTAAGAAGGCTAAAACCCTTCTGGTATCTGGAGAAGCTAGACTAGAAGAAAGCAGTTGCTGGAAACAAGAAGGCTGCCCGCTCCCTGTCCTCTGCCTAGAGCAGCCACAGACAGGAAACTGGTACAAATGGAGGAGCAAGACTGCAATGTGAACCTCCTCCCTCCATGCTCTCAGCAGGAGCCACCACCCTCCCCTGCCCCTCCCTCACTCCGCTCAGGTTTTGGCTCAGGTGTTGGAAAAGTAAGGATTGCTGTTAAAACACTCAATTTTTTTTTTAAAGCACAAATGTGATTTTATAATTAAAGCCACACAATTAGGACTGACAAGCTCAGGATGGCAGTATACAGCCCATGTGGCTTCCAGAAAAAGCTCAAGAAGGAAGATGAAAAAAAAGCAACCCCTCACATTGTTTACCAACCTACCCTTCTAGTCACTAGAAGATTCCACTAGCTGCTCTGATCATTAATATAAGTGTACACACACTTACTGTCAAGACCAAGGGACTATAAGTGTACACACACTTACTGTCAAGACCAAGGGACTATCTCTCCTTATGACCCTAATCCTTTAGAATGAGGAAATACAAGGCAAACCCCTCCCCCATATTCATTACACACACACACACACACACACACACACACACACACACACAATTTTTAAGTATGACCTCCCCCAAATCCTTGACAATTGGGTGTTAGACAAGAATAATGAGTGCTTTCTTTCAAGAATATCAATACTTTCTAAATAAATGTAACAATTCATAGCTCCTCAGCCTCTTACAATTTTCTAGAAAAACTAGTAGTTCCATTTCTATATCATCAGGTAAAGCAATTGTCAGTTTTCCAACTTCATGTGTCAATTTCAGGACTAGTCATTTAAACAATTGAAACTGATCATTTTTCTTAATATTCACTTTTTATAAATACTCTTCTAGAAGCCAGTGACAACAATATGAGTTTTTCCTCAACGTTATTTTATTTATGTTAATAAATAAATTCAGAGGCAGTTTTAATGTAATCTTTACAGGAAAACATAGAAACTCATGTCTTAACTGAGATACAAAATGGAATTGCCATCTCATTTATTAAGGACTATCATATTTGACTTATTTTCTGGCACATAAATAAAAAGGCAAGTACTTACATGTCTCCTAGAAACATTTCTTGTTGACTCTGTTTTCTTTTTATTTTTGCTGCTAATAAATAGAGATTTCTAACCATGCTGTAAAAAAATGCAGGTAGCCTATCAATTTGTCCGTAGCACATTATTGTGAGACTAAACAAGGGAGGAAATATTAATATAGCTTTGATTTGTACCTTAATGTCACAAAATCAAGGTGAAAAACTTAGAACTGTGATCTTAAATTTTATTTATCAAGTTACAGAGTGCTCTGGTACTATACAGATTAGAGAATTAACTTTTGTTAGTTCCCTTCCCTTTTATTCCAAAAATAATGCAAAAAGTTCCCCTTTGGAGGGTTATTTTTTACTATGAGTTCTTCAAGGATGTTTAAAGCACAGAGACTGAGAGCATAAATAGAAATTTTAAATAAAATACTTCCTAAAACTCCAAATTTGCCAAATAACAGAATGAAGCAGGCCTTATTTCTGTTCCAGTTCCAGATCATTTGAGAGAAAAGGCACTCCGATATTGTTAAGTAACCTAATTCAAATGTGAAACAGTTGGGCCAAAAATGCACAAAAGATATTTTGCTATTTGGTGGGGGCAGTATAACTCAAGAAAGACCTGCACAGGACACGATCATGCTTCAGTTTGCCCCCGTCCCACAGACAGGCATGCTCCTTACCATGTCCCCGGGCTTGACAGCAACGGCCACCACCATACCAGGCATTGGGGAGCGAAGAATACTGCTTGTATCCTCAGCCAGTTTTTCCAGCATAAATTTGTTCAATTCTGCAGCGAGTTTGGTCAAGATATGTACCTTGTACTTAAGGAAAAACACCATAAATGAGTTTAAATGATGAACTTTTCCTCAAAAGTAATGTTCATTCAAAAATCAGTTTTTACATTTTAAATTTAAATTATAGCAGCTTTGAAGACACATGGCTCTTAATTATTGTACATAAAAACAAAATAAATTTGTTTCTGGAATATGTTATAAACCAATTATTTAAGAGATTTCTTGAAATAAGAACTCCTCCAGTAATTCATTAGTGATAGTTATCCTGTATCATGAAGAAAAATATCTGAAAACTTTGTAAAGAAAACAGTGAGAATTTTCTTTGTTTTTCCTTCAGCACTTACATGACATTCCAATTAACCCAAATTCTGTGAGCTGGGTGAAAGGAGGATGACTGTGAACATGAACCAGTAGATGGCAGCAGATTGCTGTCTCTGACTTCCCACTCCCTTCAAGAGAGCTGCTGTACTATGTATCAATAACTTAAGACAAAAGATTTCAGTGTTCATTTTGTGCAAAACAATATTTAAAATTCCATTTCTTTCCAGTGACATAAAATGGTTAGGATAGATACAGCTGAAATATGATGAGAATATCTTTTGTATTAAAGGACGATATATCAAGAGTTTAAAACCATTGAAAGAAAACCATAGGCTCAGCTAAGTATTTTAATGGCACCTTTTGTAGATGGCTCTCAAACAATTAGGGGTCCACTAAATGCAGTTCAAACATAATATTTCTAGTAAAGAGAATTTCTGCCTGGCAGGAAGAATCCTAGGTCTCTGTGAATAAATATATGAGCCTCAGTTTGGTCTATCCAAACAGAAACAAGAGAAAATGGTTTGAGGAAGTGTTCGTTGGTGAAGCAGGAACGACCACCTGAAGATTTTTGGATTCCTACCAGATAGCATTTCCCTTGGGTAGACAAATGCAGCATCCAGGCAGCCCCATTTTGTTCAAAAAAGCTGCTGTAACTCAAAGCCTCCTGTGGGCATCATGATGACAGGGATGCAAAAGCAAAATAGAATTTACCCTTTAATTCGGTACAGGGTCAGCGGAAATCTCTAAATGCACTCTTTACAGGGTCTATTTAAAAGGAGTCGGGGAGGGCCCCAAGGAAGAGCTTTGATGGCCTAAGCGCAGAGCAGATTTATGACAGTGACAGGTTGGATAATAACATCTTTTGCATGTTTCTTTACTCCTGAGTGTGTGTTTTGCAATCAAGACACAGAAGTGTCTGCCAGTTTCTGAAGGTTATGATCCTTAAGTGAAATTACAGTGCAAATAAAAGCTTTTTGCTCCTATTAAAATTCATCTGAGTCATAAGTGGCAAGGGAAAAAAGCAAGAGGAGCTCATTCTGCTGTCAGTCTAATAAACATTCCGGGTAGAGAGAGACTATTTATCAATGAGGAATTGTACCTCAAAGTCCTTCATTAAATCTATTGGAGGGGATAGAAAGAGTTGGGGGGGGTATAATTGTTCCAAACTGCACAGTTTTAGTGTCTGTGCTCTGTCTGCCTTAGAAAGAAAATCCTGAATATCACTGGAAGCATCAGTCAACAAAAAAGTTAATTTTCTAGTTGGTATCACCTTGGGGGCTCCTTCCATGTAACTGATCAGCATTTGGCCCAGTTTTTTCGGCATAGCATACAGATCTGTTTTTTTCCTTGCTTTAAAAATTTTTTTTTTTTTGCACAATTTGACTTCAAAATGTGAACACTAAATTCAGGGAAAATATTTCTCTACACTGAGAAGAACACAATTTATCACATTCCATCACAGCAGATACCCTTAAAAACTAATTTTAGCTTTATCACACACAAGCCTTAATATAAATACAGTGCTAAGATTGTCCCAACCTCCATTTCTGCACAGAAATGACAAGATCCTGACTAAAGCTGGATCCTTTTACTATTTTTATAATTTTCATATCTTTTGGATTCCTGTCTCTGTAGGACTCCTGCTTTGCTTGGAAAGAGATGTAAAAGAGTCACAAAACTCAATGCCTTTAGATGCAGTCTTTGTTATTGATGAGATGTTCCTTTTCCTTTTGTATTTGTTTATTGTTCTTAAATCTGTTTGGGGGATAAATGACTTATTGTAATCACAAGCAAAAAATAACAACGGGGTAAATGCCTCAGGAGAGGCCTTACTGCAAATAGTTGGCTTAGAAATGACCTTTCTGAATATAAAAAGAGAAGGCATGGAGAAGGTTCTCTTTTTAAGATTATCTTTGATGTTGTCCTGACTCCTTGAGCGTGCCCATACAAACACGCCTTCTTAAAACAACCTCTTGGCTCACTCGTGCAGCATACATGGGGGCGTCTGCCAGGATGGGATCTAAGCAGAGCGCAGCATATGGGCCCATCAGAACAAATTGCCTGGTGAGAACCTAAAAGCTTTTTGATGCCCCAGAAAAGAAGTCATTTAAGAATGTACACTAGGGCTTTCAAAGTTTATGATCAAAACTGCTATTTATTGGTTTTTCTGAATTCTTAGGGAGCATGGGCAGAGCAGCCAACTAGTTGAGAGATTTCAAGAAAACGTCCTATGACGCATGCAGTTTGGTTTTATGCTAGACGTTTAAATATTCCTAATGGATTCTGTAAAACGTCCCTGGAGGGTGTTGATTTTAAGCTGTTGTTATTATTTTCAAGCAGAAAAACCAGAAACTTGATGTTTTGGGGGTGGGAGCCCCAGATTTTAAAGGTTAGTCAACAGGATAGAGAAGCATGATCCTAGAATCCAAGGGTAGTCACCCTGCAAGGTCATGAGAAATGTCAGCTTGAGGGATTAGAAGCTGCTTGTTGGTTCAGTGGCTGTGGGTCATTTGATGGAACCTCTCTCTATGGGTTTAGGAAGGTGTTCTCCAAACCACAGTCAAATCAATAAGCTCTTGAAAAACACACTTCACTGTGTAAGTAGAACAGGTACGTTCCAGGCTTAGCCTGGCCGGACTCCTCCATCCATACAGATAATAAGGGGACAGAACAAGGTCTTATCTAATAATCTAATTATGTAAAATGATCCCAGCCCAGGTCTCTAAGCAAATTAATTTTATGGTGTCTGCAGTGAAAAACCATGTCTAACAAGAAAATTTCTCTCAAAAAATTCAAAAGAAAAAAAAAATCATACCAGACATGAAAGAATCAGGAAGAAAACTATGAGAGATGGACAATTAAAAGGAACACAATGGAATTGCTTTAAAAATTAACATACAGCTCTTAACATGGAACCTGAATAAAAGAGAAAAGATGGGAGCAGAGTGTTGTGGTTGCTGAGGGTAAAGGAGGGGACCAATCATGGTTTGGGTTAAAAAAAAACATCCTGCAAATGGGCACACCCACTGGTGCCATCCACACACACAGCTCTGGCCCACAAAGAGTAGAGAGCCCCAGTACAGATGCCCTAAACACCTCACGTGGTCACACAAAACACCATCTTGCTGATGTGTGTACTAGTTTAGTGCATGTATCTACTTATGGAGTTTAAATCCATGTGTTTCTTTGAAGGCCCCCAGATTCACCAGCGATTTTACACATTGCATGTTCTCTCACATGTCTGTATGATTTAGAGGTCTATGGGCTCCTGGCGAGATGAGTGCTTTAGGTTTGCTTTACATATTTTTTCAGTTGTGATTTTTGAGCCTTTAGTTTCATTCTGCTTAAAGTAACATAGCTCCAGTTTCCATTTCTATGCCATTCTTCCAGCAATGAGAATATATGTACAGTGGATGAACCACATGCTTTTTCATGTCAACGGGGGGGCCATCTCAGTCAACACTGGGTCAAGGTAAATGACAAAAGCTTAAATTACAAACTTTTACTGTATATCAATTATCTTAACGTCCTGAAGCACTGGCTGGATACTGTTCATCAGCCCTCACTTATTTAGTGAGGTGGCAGGCAGATCCCTTTCTTCAAATGCAAGGATCTCTTCGTATTCAAAGTTCTACACCTTCTGGCTCCCAGGGTTTCCAACAGTAAGCTGTGTCTTCATTTTCACAGTATGGAACTGAGAGCTAACACTCAAAATATTTTGCTAAAAGTCTACTTTCCTAACTTGAGCTAGAGAAAAACTATCAGTATTTTTCAAGTGACCACAATGACTAGCTGGCAAAAAACGATATATCTTTTGAAACAACAGCCCGTGAGAAAAAAGAAAAAAAAACACTAAATGCAAACCGAAACACTTTAGTGGAATAAGAAATGTAATCCAACCTTGTTTTTCTTTCCTACGTTCTTTGTGAGATATACAGTGAACAGTTGAGCAAAACCGTACTAAACATTCAAGGACATGCAAAATACATTCCCCTCTACTTCAGTGTCAGGCCCAGCAACATCAAATCAACCCAAGTTGCCAAGAAACAACACTAAAAACATACACAATTAAAGTCTGCCCTCCTCTTGGAGGTACAACCCATGTGAAGAAGGTGAAATGAGCAGACAGCAATGAAAGCGCCTTGTACAGCTGCCGTCACTGGAGCAGCCTGTTAGCATAATGCTCTGACAACTCCATTGGCACAGTCTCGAGGTAGCTGTCAATCAGGATGCATCATTTAATCCAACAGCACTCAGAGGACTTTCTCTGACAACCCACATGACAGCATATCTACAGCTCTATTTATATATCAGTGCCCAGTTGTGTTTACAATGCTGTTGTAATTAGAAAAGATGCAACAGGCAGCAATATTATTGAGATTTCCACTTTGTAGTACTGCCCTGTAAAGTGTGATCTTGCTTCACAGAGTCATGCTAAATGACAAAAGGCTATTTTCTTCAATCTCCCAGCTCAGACAGCACTTCATTTGCAGCTATCTATAATTAGATTAATGGTGTAGTGCAGTACAAAGCAGGCCCACTTCACATCAGATAGCATATGAATTAGGACAAACACTATTTCAATTCCAGGCAGAGAAAGCAATGACTGGGGTATTTAGCATACTCTTTATGGTAGAATGAGATGTTAATTGTGTACCATTACCTCTAAACTGCTTGCTTGTTGTATAAATCACTGTGCTAATTGATGCAGAGATAGAAATGTAGCCATGGGCAAGAAAGCAAAGGAATGAGAGCTGAAGATGGTGGATAAAGGATTATGGAGTAAAACCATATGGAGATAAGTTCCTTTGAAACCTCTCCGATCTGTTCAGGAGGCGGATTTCTTAAAAGTACAGAAGAATTCTTGTAGTAGGAAAGAAATTTTAATTTTTCACATTCCTCTTAAAAACACAAACTTATTTTAAAATATCCTGGCTGCCAGAATTCCAAATAAGAGGTATGAGGAATTAATCTAAATATACACTCATAAAAATATGGAATGGGCAGTTTTCAAATAGAACTCTGTCTCTGGTTCTGGGCTCATAGCTTAATAAGCAACACTTGTAAACTACCTGAAGCAGATGTTTCTGACCCATCCACAGGGCAAAAATAAATTCAGTCCCAAGACGTGAAGTTGTTCTCAGAGACCAAAATACAATAAAACAAAGAACAAAACTCGGCTGGTTTAGTTCTGTTATGGACTCTAATTATGTAGAAGCATTTATTCAGGCTGTGAATCCAACAGAACAGAACAATTTCCATCTGTGATTAAAACAATGATTTTTAATACTGTCACCAAAACGCTTGAATCTAACTACTCTAGGTCATGATTTCACACACATAGGAATGTCAACATAAGAAACATTCAAACCTGTAGAGAATTTTTGTACGTGTATTTGAGCCAAACTAACGACAATTGCCTAGAAGCACGATCTCAACCAATTGAGAAGTGCTCCAGAGAATGGCAGTTTAGCACCTTATTTTATACATTACAATCAAGAGGAGGCATAAGGGGCTAGAAGAAAGCCATTGGTGATAGCTAAGGGAGAGGGGAGAAAGCAAAGTGGGGAGGAGTGACATCTGGGAGTGGATAAGAAGTAAAATGATAGACACTTTTACAAAGGTGGGTACAAGATAGTTAAGTCAACAATTAACATGATAATGATAACAATGAAGAGATTTGTGGTCTCCCCCAGCTGCCGTGCCCAGCTTTGAGAAGTCCTGAAAAAAGGGAATCTGACATTCCAAAGATATGTTATCACAGAGGAAAAAAGACAACAGACAGGCTCAGTTAAGGTAAAGATTGAGCTTTGTTAGGAAAAATCACCAGCCTAGGGCATGACTACCTGCCATGAACTGCTTTTAGTTAGAAAGTTTTCATTTCAGACCATCCTATGTGGTTACTTTAGGTCCCTGAGTTTGTAAGGCCACCATGCAGCACCCTTCTCCCCCTAGTGTCAGGTTTTGCATGTGGCCCCTAACTAGAAAGGAGATCTTTTTTTCTTTTTATATACTAGCAAAATTAACAAACAAACAAAAGTATGTAATAATTTAAAAGCTTCAGTCTTACTGCAAAATGCTATTCTTTCTCTTCAAAATGTCCTACTCAGCACTCAACAGCTTTTACTGGGGTAATATTAGTATCTCAAAAGTACAAATAGAGAAACCAAGTGCTACAAAGTCCAACTGTTAAAGATCCATAGAGAAACATGTTCTTCAGAAGTTCATAGATCAATTACATTCACCCCATGTATGTGTTCCCAATTTTTTAAATGGCAAATCAACAGTAAGGTGCAAATTACTGCTCGGCACTTATTAAAGAAATTCAGCTGCTTAGTAATTAGCACTGTTATAACAAAATTTTACACAGAGAACAAATACAGTGGGCCAGTTAATAGTTCATATTCTCAACCTCAGAGCAACAGTTAATATACCCATTTACTGCAAGTGCACATTTGAGAAATTTGTATAGTTTAGTCCTGTGAAATCCAAATATCGTATTAACTTGGAAGACAACAAAATAATGTCCCAAGAACCTAGAATGTCTGGTTCAAGTTATCATCCCTGAAACATGGGGGGAAAAATCTATAGTTTCTCTGTTGAGGGCAACAGTCTATGTTTCACCATAGAGAGCAGCCCTTATATATCTGATTTCAGAAATGAGAAAACCTGTATTGCTACTGAAAATCCAACAGTTTAAAGTTTAGGTCATTATGCTAAGTAATATAAAAAAACAACAACTATGAAGTAACAGCAAGGGCTCTTGCAATGGAATCACATGTCAGCAAAATAAATAGTGTGAACTACTCTGAAATAACACCTTCCAAGCGTGCAGGAAATGCACTGAGGAAAAGATCTGGAAGTAGTGTAAGGGCCTGCTCCCAATCATTAAATTGCTTGTTTAGACCATTTAAACTACAGCAGTACAGCCCACAGCAAAACGCCAACATGCCCCTCACTGCATGTCAGCAATGCTGGTGTTAACAGAAGATATATGGTTTCTGATATTGCATCCCAGTTCCTCAGCATTTGCTCCCTTTAATTGAAAAGGCAGTTAAACCCAGAGTAAATCATCCAGTTAGCTTAGCTGTTTAATGACATATAATTGATAATGTCAATATGATGCAATGACATAATGCATCACTTTCTACACTCGTTCACATACATTTATGAATCCATCTATAATCAAGGTTTTATTTATATTTTCTATGAAATTGGTTCTTGAACTGCAGTCTTTTGCTGGACCAGTCAATGTACCACAGGGAGCAAGAACCTCATTAAGGTCAGTTTCGAGAGAAGAAGCACAAAAATCAAGGTGTGAAGAAAATTCCAACAAAACCAAACAATAAAAATGCATGAAGCCATTTCAGCAACTCACCTTTCAAAATGCTTGCTATAAAAAAAAAAAAAAATGTTTTCTCAGAGAAAAGAACTGCCTTATGGATAATATCAAAACCTTTGAAGGAATGAGTGAGTTAATAAGTTAGTGTGTATCTCTGGCTTGTTCCCAAAGGACAGTATTTCCTGGAGAGAAAAACATGGAAATGTCTGTCAATAATACAAAAATCTAACCCAATTTTTAAAAATTTTGTTTTTTAATCAGAAACAGGGTCTTTCCAACTCCAATATCCTAAGGAGCTTTTCTTTCTTAAACAATAGTGCTGAATATTTAAAATTAAATATTAAGCCCAATACTTAACAGGATTTATTTCCTCAGTTGTGTTTCAATGAGTTTATGTTCCTTTTAATTTGCATCACTGTGTCTTAAGACAGACCCCAAACTTATGGAACAGAAAAAAGCTATGTATAGAAAGGCAACTCCACTCTCAATCTGTGGGGAAGGAGTGTGTTGAGGGCAAGTCCTCAGTGGGGTTCTGAAGGAGTGAGTCTGTTAAACGGGGCCACTTCCCTGGTGCCTGGTCCTGTAGGGATGCCGTGCGCAGGTGTGCCATGATAAAGGGACCAAGCCTCTGCTTTGCCCAGGTGCCCACAAGCTGTCTAACAAGCAGATTCATATGCCACAAAGGTAATTTGCTGGAATAAGTGGCACTTTTGCACACACAAAGGCAAGCCCATTGACAATGCACTGTACGGAGCTCACAAAACAGAACATGTGGGTTCTGTTTGATCAGGAGTCTCTGTGACACATGACTATAATAAGTCATTTCTTTCCTTTATATACAAGAAAAATATTATAGATCTTTAAAAGCCTTGTATTCAATTATATAACAATACCAACACCTGTTAACAGTACAGGCTGTTTCTATTCTGTATCCTGAATTGTTTTACGTAATTAGGAACTTATAAGGTATTTGGTAAAAAGGTGCCTTTTTAAAGCACTATATAATTTGGGGTACAACAAAGTGTTCTGTTAAAAATCTATAATTAGGGCAGCATCAGCTTACAGAAAAGTTCAGGAAATGTTATAAAAACATAATTATGTAAATAAGCACATAGGTAGTGAAGTGTACTATTCTGCTATGGTCCCCATCCCTCTTCTTTCCTACTCTTCTACTTGAATTTTTATTTGCTTCTCTCAAGTTAAAGCTATGTTGTCCATAGGGTGCAGAATAAGTGAAAACTGGGGAAAAAAGATGGGGAGCTTGGCCTTTTTCTGTAAGTTCTTCAGTCCTGAGTTGAAACAATGGAGGCTGATAAGTGTGCCAATGACAAGGACTCCTCAACGACATTTTTGACTTTATATGTTTTTTCTTAAATAAAATATTTTTGTTATTATGATTTCACTGAAGAAATTCAGAATCAAGAATGCCAAGATGTTGGCTTGTATTGCTCAGAAATTAAAATATATAAAGACAAAGGAGACAAAAGTAGAGTTGATAATAATATTGTGCAGTAAACTGTTGGCTAAGAAGATCAAAGCAGAAAACAACTAAAGAGGATTATAGTAGGCCACCTCAAAATATGCTACTTTTGCTTAAGGATTGTTTGAGCTGAAAGCAATTAGCACGCTAAGAGCAGGGCATAAATTTCCTGCCCAAAAGCAGGGCATAAATATATTTTGTAAAGATCTCTCTCTCCCTTACCAGGAGACCCACCCCAGGGCCAAGACAAGAACTACTCCAGAGAAAACTCTTAGCTGTATAATGAACCTTATTAAACAACCTTACTTATCATACATATCCTAGTTTCCTTCCCACAGTTTACCCCTATCCCAGAATCCCCAAACTTCTTTGTCTAACCTCTTCCCCACATTCTACTGCCCTTTGTTAAAATGGTATATAGCCCTAAATTCTAATTGCCTCCTTAGGTCATGTTTGTTTGTGAACTCTCATGTGTAAATACATAACATAATCTGTTTTTTTCCTCTTGTTAATCTGGCTTTTGTAAATTAATATGCAAGGCTCCAGGCACTGGATCTGAAAAAATAGAGAAGGAAGTTTTCCTTCCCTACACAACCCAACAACCATTGGTCCAAAGTACTGGGAATGATATACTATCAGGAAACTATGTGACAATTTTATAGTTTAGAAATCTGACACATTTTAGCCGCTTAACCTGAGCTACTAAGCAGCCTTCTGGCATGCTGCATATAGTACATATACAGAACATACAACACTGGAGGGTAAACAAGACCTGTAAAGCCATGTAGTAAATCTAAGGAAGAGGGAATATGGTCATCATATTGGACACAGAAGGAAAACTCTGACTCCAAAAAACCTCCGCTGCCTTGCGGCATATCTCTTCAGGGGAAAGGCTAAGGGAGTAAACCCCGACAGAAAATCTGGAGCCGGAGTCCCTAAGGCGGTTTGACGTTGTAGTCAACACCGGCAACTCCTGCGGCGCACCTGAAGCCAAGCTGTATTGACTCCGTCTTTCCCTTGGACCCTTCAGCTGCGAAGAGAGGGGGGGTCTGCTGCATGGGCAACAGCAGACCCTCCATATCACCCTGCCCAGGCTCTGTAGCTTCAGCTTCACTGGAGAGGACACTCCAGCGTCATCGCAAGATGTCGATTCAACACGGGAGGAGACAGATACCGTGTCACTCCCGAGTCGGACTGCACAACCATTCTCGGTGGTGCAGATAGACTCTTAAGAAGCTACACCATCGTCTCTCGAGACAGACGGCTGCCGACATTGGACACAGTAAAGGACAGTGAAAAGCACAGGTTTCTGGAGCCAAATGACCTGAGTTTGACATCCTCACAGATGTCACCTTTAGGCCAACTGACCTAATGTCTCAAAACAAATATCTTCATGTCTAAAAATCAAGAAAGCAGATGCATTAAATTACCAGGGGATTAAATTGACAGATTTGCTAAGTAACCAGCAAGTGCCTGATAGTAAATATGATCCCCTGTCTCCTTCCCAAACATCTCTAATTGTCCAAGAAGAGACAATAGCAGATTTTTAAAAATTGCATGTTATATCTCAGATTCAAAACTAGCTGGATGGTTCTACATTTGGGATCAAATATAGATTAAATTTTGCAAATATCACATCTCACTCTAAGATAAAGAAAGGAAGTTGATTCTGATATTAAGAGAACTTCTAAATCAGGCAATGCAGGACTCTATGCTTATCCTTTCCTTAGACACTTAAAGAGGTGCAGAGAGAATTAGAGCAACAGTTTGCTTCATTTACTTAAAAACCAGTTATCAAGCATATCTGGGCAATACAAGAATACAAAATAAATAGGTAAAAATAGTTCCTGACCTCAATCACCATAATTTGGCCAGAGAGAAAAGAAAAACACATGAATGACACAATATACCATATTTTTCACTCCATAAGATGCACTTTTTTCCCCCCAAAATGGGGGGAAATGTCTGTGTGTCTTATGGAGCAAATATTGCATCACAGACTGTGATGTGTATTACTTGACCTGTTAGCAGTGGTGACAGCTGTTAGAAGAGGAAGCAGTGGGCCCACACGAAATCCCTGGGGATGCTTAAATGTCCCACTTTACTGCTGAATCTCAGGGCATCTAGTCAGTTGCTGTCTGCCTCTGCCCATCACCGGGACCTGGGAGCGTGCAGAGAGCTGCCTGACACTCCCAGGTACAGCTGCTCACCTGTTGAGTCAGCTGAGGCTAATAATGGGCATGAGGCACAGTGCCAATCGCCAACTGTCTTTGACACTGGGTGGGGTCTGTGTCAGTAGAACTGCCTCCAATCACCAATCACTGTGTCTTAAGCACTGCCAATCACAAGAGGCAGATGCATGGAGCTGAAGTGACATGTTCTCGGCTGGCTACCGGCTCCATTAGATGCTACAGCTGTCTCGTCTATCTCCATACTGTTTGCAGTGCACACCAGATTTCTGTGTGAGGCCAGCAGTAATTGGGTTGGCAGATATAAATGCTGAAGTTTGTAGTATATAAAGGGAGTTATGGTGGGTCACTATTCTAGTAGTAACACAGGCACTGAGGGGATTAAGTGGTATCACTAACTGTAACAGGCACTGGGCGTAGTCCGCCAGAACCTGTAACTAGAATAGTGATACTCTCAGTGACTGTTACAACCAGTGATACCTCTTAACTCCCTCAATGCCTACTAAAGGCCCCCATAAATTCTGACACTAACAATGATGAGTTCTTGGGGTTCCCAGAACACTAGAAGAGTACTTGAACCTTAAAGTCTCTCATTTGTTAATGACAGTGATGATGGTTCTTAACACTGCTGTTGATTGCTGTACACTTTACATGGTTGATATATTATTCTGTTATATTTTATTAAATATTTTAGTACACTATTTGGTTCATGTCAGGGCAGCTTTGCTCTGAGAAATCGCCCAGAGAGTGCTGTGGGAACAGATAACTGGTTTATTGAGGCACCAAAGGAAGGGGGAAGGGGATTAAGGAGAGAGGCAACTCCCTGGAATGACTCGGCAGCCGTAGGAACAAGAGAAACTGGGGGAAGGTGGCTCCCGGTCCTCCTCGTGGGCCCGTAGGAATCGCCACCCGCACTTCTGCAGGCACCTTTTTTAAATACACCTTTCGGTAAGGGGGAGTTTGCTTATTGACATATTCAGTAGGTCATTTACATCTCATTGCTTTCCCCCTCCCACACCAGCTTAGTTAACATATCGGCTAAGTCCATTAGCATTTCCTCTGGGAAAGTTTCAGTCCATCAGCATATCTTTTGGGAACTGCTAAGTCCAGGGCCAGGTTGATTAGCATATACCAAAGTCTAGGTGTACATGATCTGACAGTTCAGAATATTTTTTTTCTTATTTTCCTCTTCTAAACCTAGGTGCATCTTATGGTCAGGTGCATCTTATAGTGTGAAAAATACAGTAAATACAAGGTCTGTCCTGAAGGTATCCAGCCATGTAATATAAAAAAAAGAGACATTTATTGAAGAAGATACAAGAAACATTGTACATGGGACAATGACACCTCAGTCCCCTTCAAAGTAGGCACCTTCAGACCTAACACAGTTCTCATCAGCTACCCATCATATTTTCCTGAATCCCATCAATGGTCTGAAGTCTCTTCCCTTTCAAAGGTGATTTTAGTTTTGGGAAGAGCCAGAAGCTGCAAGGCACCAAATTTGGGCTGTAGTGGGGCTGAGTCACCTGGGTGATTTGATATCTCGCCAAATAACTCTGCATAAGATGTGACTGGTGGCTTCATCATGCGTTGTCATGATGAAGCTGCTAATCACCAGTTGCCCATAGCTGTGAGGCCTTCCGAATCATCTGTAGTTTCCACAGAGAACTGTTCAAGCTTAGCACAAATTTTAATGCAGATTTGTTGCTCTGCTCGCTCAGTTATTTTGAATGCGAGGGCCACACAGTACACATGCTCACTCAACAGCATCTACCACCCCCAACACTGACTAGTACAGTGAAGTCATCATTGTTCACACATGCGCATTCCAGTCCACTCTCCTTGGCTGCCAGGTTACATTGACATCACACAAACCACTGCTGTTATATTAACAATGATTGGACTTTTTCCAGACAGACCTCATATATATGCGTCCCGCAAAGAATGTGATCAGTATGAGGTAGGCTTTTGATTATAGCCCCTCTCTCAAAGAAAGCCTTCCAGGATGGGAGGCGAGTAAGAATAGTGCTTTAACTTTTAGGATATGGAGGGGGTTACTTAAGACTTCCAACTCCATCACTTAGGAATTTGGGGAAGTTACATGAGCTTTCTATGTCTTAGATAACTTATTTATAAATTGTGGATCATAATAGTGCCAACTTCAAAAGGTTGTTGTGAAGATTAAGTGAATTCTTACAGAAGGAATGCTCAGAACACATTAAATGACAAATTAGTGTTTGATAGCTATTATTACTGTTTTGTTATTATTGATACATGTCCACAGATAGAGCAGAAATTAAGTGAAAGGAAAAATACCTCCTTTTCATGCTCAAATCTGGTTGGAATACTCTGGTTACCAAATGCATGAGCATTTTCCTCATACCAAGCAATACACGTAGTTTGGACACCAACTGGGTGTTCTACTATTCAATTAATTTCTTACACTACTTGGAGATAGGCCAAGGACTCAGTCCCACATGACTGCTCCCCACTTTAGATGCCAATCACAAGTCCAGGTTGTCACCTATGGTTCTCACTGACTAGCTAGAAATTGGAGATTCTCACAAGCCCCTCCTCGTTTGATATATAAGAATGGTTTACACACCTCAGAAAATAGTTTACTTACTAGATTACCCATTTATTAGAAAAGGATACAACTCAGGAACAGCCATATAGAAGAGACACATAGGGAAAGTCATGGAAAAAGGGGTGTAAAGCTTCCATAACATCTCCAGTCATGCCACCTCCTAGCACCTCCACGCATTCACCAACCCAACCAATCTAGAATTCTCCAAGCCCCTTCAGTTAGAGCATTTTATGGAGGCTTCATTTGTAGGCACTTGATTAAATCACTGGCCATTAGAGATTAACTCAACCACCAGTCCCTCTCCACTTTCCAGATGAGGCTGAAAGTTCCAATCCTTTAATCACCTGGTTGGTTCCCTGGCAACTAGCACCCCATCCATCCTTAGGAGTTTCCCATGAGTCACCTCATTAATATAAGCTCTGGTATAGTTGAAAGGAGCTTCCTTTTACCTTACTCACTCATCTCACTTTGGAAATTCCAAGGGTTTTATGAGCTCTGTAATAAAAATGGGACAAAGACTAAATATATATTTCTTATTATAAATCACAACATCTCAAGTCAAAATTCAGACAACAGAAATCCTGGGCACTTCTCTGAGAAGACACTGGAGGCTGCTCTGGGGTAGGTCTAGAATTCATCAAAACATAAGGATCTAAAATTCTCTCAAGCTACACACAAACATACAGCTTATGGAACTCTTCAGGCTTATCCTCATTTGGGATTTCCTCCAATATTTTTAGCTTAATCTGACCTTCCATTCAATTCTCATGAGTATTCTCCTGACTGAAAACTTGGCCCTATCTATGCTGATCTGTCATAATCTTCCCAGACTTTGGGTCTCTGTTTCTAATTTCTCATGACAAGAGAATTTGAGGCAGGATAGTAAGAAGCCAGGAAAATTCATTGGCAAGTAAAATGGGGAAACTGAGACAGATAGCTGATTCAAACTGGCTTCATCCTGCCTCCTTCTCTCTTGCATGACCACTTCGTTAAGCATTAAGCCTTCAGGACAATGAGGTTCTGCTCAGCATCAAATAATTATAGGAAAAGACTAAGGTCTATTGAGCACACAGAGTTCAGGTCAAATTAGAGGTGACACCAAGGCCTCAGTTGTGTTTCAGCTCCAGGCCCAGAAAAGCAGTGAAATCAGATAAAGTGATGCCATGGCTGGCATCAGGACTAGATGCAATGACCAATGACCACCTACGCTGGCACCAATCTGTCAGTAGAGACCACAGCCCTGACCCTATGTGCTCATTTTGATAAATCAGCATATTAAAGGGCACACCTGGTAAGCTAATGAATATTCTATTGGGTCCTCCTGAGACCTCCCCTAAAATTCCTGCCTTTAGAAAACAGATAAAAACCCTTAAGACAAAAAAAAAACAAAAAACAAAAAACAAACAAACCTTGTGCGCACTCTTTCTCTAGAGCATGTCCATGCCTTCTTTTTTCTAGTGTGTATCTTTATTTTTTTCCCCCTAAACTCTAAGGGTCCCCACAAGACTTGCAACCAGGGGTGCAGCGGGCAGCAGCTGCTTATCCCAGGTGAACCCCCTGAACTTATCTCCACGAGCCCTTCTTTTGCCTCTTTAACTTGTTTCTCAATCCACACAGCCCAGCTGGTTCACTTCCTCTGCCTCTTAACTTTTCTTCTAAAAGGCCAAGGCAGTGCTTTGAGCAACCCATTCAAATACTCTCTTCAAGTTACTTTCACTTTGTATGCTTAATAAATTTCCTCTTGTGTTAGAGTTCTTAGTTCTGGATTCTTTCTTTGCAGAACTAAGGAACTGTGAGCCAACACTGCTGGTAACAAATTCATATTTGAGGAATTTGAGATTTACTAATAAGGAGAACTGGGGACTGAGTTTGTGAGTGAATCTTGAAAGCTCTTATAAAATTTAAAATATATTTTATAAAGTTAACAAAAGTTATAGGCTTGCTGTACAAGTCCTACAGTAAAGAGGATCATAGAACAAGCTAAAAATCCCCTCTTCAATCTCAGTCCCCTTAAGTCATGTTAATAATGTGTACTGTAAATCTACTGACACAAATCTATAAACAAAACATACGTATCTATTATATTTTTACAAATGCTTTCACATTAGATAAAATACGATCATGAAAAAGATATCTCATTTAAAAAGAGAGAAATCCATTCTATCTTGCTAAAAAGAAAAAAGAAAAAGAAACCCATGCAACATCCTTGACTCAGTATAAACTTTTAAACAGGGTTGTTTAAGACAGAGCTTTAGGCAACTTATTTTTCTTTTTATATCCTTAGCTTATCTGAAGCAGAGGGAAAATCTCCATATACCTTGGTGTTGCTCCCAAGACCCCCACCCCCTGAATAATGCACAGGCTCTGCCCATGAGAGCTCCAGAAGAAGGCCGAATGGCCCCAGTGGGCCCGGTCAGCCCATCTTACCCAGGGTTCAGCTCCCTTCTCCTAGAGAATCAGGCTTAGTTGTATAACTCCTAGGTCCTGGGTATACTTTTCCTCAGCTTCTCCTACCCTTCCACAGCTGCATTCATAAACCCTGTACTCTGCCATCTGTTGTACTTCCCTCTCCTTTCCTCAACTTTGCTTCTCTTTTGTTCTAATTACCCCCAATAGCATGACTTGTTATCTGTATATAACAGGTACCTTTGCCTGGTTGCAATGACTCCATAATACTTCCCAGAAGCCCCTGTCTCTCACTCTCTAAGAGTGTATATTTATCTCAAATACTAATATTCATACCAATGAACATAAAGTTATCTTAACTTTCTAAACTGTCACCACTCAGTAATTTTCAGTCCAGAGGGCCAGAAATGCCAAAAGCAATTGTCAAAAGCTTTAATCATAGAAGTAGAATCATTTTCCTATTGACTAATTTGTAAGTAAGATAGCTGTCTAATCAAATTGAAAAAGGCCTAACCCCTTTATTACCATTAAAAAATAATACACAGTTGTCCATAAAATAAAACTAGGAAATGTTTCACTTGTATCTATAATCCAGAGGTGAAGAATACTGACTATCAGCTACTTCTTGGTGACCTGTAATATTTTCCTCTGTGATGCAAGCCCTACATGGAAAGGAGAGCCCCAGGAGAAGTGGGATGGAGAGGTTGTTGTTAAATAGCCTCACCCTATGGCATCTACCTTAGTGAATCCAGTCCGGACCAGAGTCTGGGCCTGTTTCACAGGCTGAGAACTAGACTTTCTCAATAAGCTTAGATTAAATCATTTTCAGCTAGATGGATTCACTCGTCAAGCTCATGGGAAATTGATTGTGAACCATTTATGAATTTACAATAAAAATATACTTATAAAAGGAACTAGTACATCCCTTAACTGCAGTATGGGCACATAAATTATAGTAAGTGGTTGTTTCATAAATATGGAACCAGCAGAAGAGGCATCAGCTGATTTTAAGCAGTGCTCAAGATGGTATGAGCAGTGGTTCTCAAACTAGAAGCATCAAAACTCATTGAGAGGGCTTGCCAAGACAGAGATTGTTGGGCTCTACCTCCAGAGATTCTGATTTAGAACTGGGTTGTACTTGCATTTCTAAGAAGTTCCCCGGAAATGTGGAAGCTTCTGGTCTGTGACCACACTCAGAGAAGTATGGACACATGTCACCTTTTTTCACTTTAACAGCCTTTTAAAGGGGTCTGTCTTAGACCATTGGGCTGTTATAACACAATACCATAGACTAGGTGGCTTATAGACAACAAAAATTTATTTCTCACAGTTCTGGAAGCTGCGAAATCCAAGATCAAGGTGCTGGAAGATTTGGAGTTGTTAAGGATGGCTTCATGGTTCATAGATAACTATCTTTTTGCAGTGTCTTCATATGGCAGAAGGGTCAAGGAATCTCTCTGGGGTCCCTTTTATAAGGCATGAATCCCATTCATGACCTAATCACCTCCCAAAAGCCCACCTCCAAATACTATCATATTGTGAGAAAAGGTTTTAAATATGAATTTGGGCAGAGAACATAAACATATAGACTATACCAAGGGCTTTAGCTTCTTTGATTCTTGCTAGGTAGAAAGATCTTCTGAGTTACATATTCTTTCTTCACATAGGATATTAATTGATCAGCCTAAGAAGTTATGAGTACACAGCTGGTATTCTATAATAAAGTACGATTCATGTTCTGACTTGTATGGTCTATGGTGTATTACCTCACTTTCTAGCCTCAGTTCCTCATCTGTCAAATGAGAGAATATAGTTCATTTTGTAAAACTTCCTAACAGTGGGGAGAAAAAACAACCTGTAGACGTATGTTAAGATTTAAATTAAATAATAGATGTGAACTGTCTGGCCCAATGGCCAGCACACAAATGCCCAGAAACTGGTAGCTGTTATCACAAGTCTTGTTTTGACTGAACTGTGTTTCCCCCAAATTCACATGTTAGAGCCCTAACCTGAAATATGACTATATTTGGACATAGGGCCTTTAATGAGGTGATTAAGGTTAAATGAGGAGTGTGATCACAGGGAAGGAAAGCCAAATGAGGACACAAAGAGGAAGGCCATCTGCAAGCCAAAGAGAGAGGCCTCAGAACCAAACCTGCCAACACCTTAGTATTGGACTTCCAGATCTCAAAAGTGTGAGAAAAGAAACTTCAGTTGTTTAAACCACCCAGTCTGTAGTGTAACCCTGTTTACAGAAGGAATATCTTTAAGGTATCTTTGCATATAGTCAGTCTTGCCCATTTCATGTTTCCAGGTTTTGGGAGTGTTTTGGTATCTATAGTTACTCTGCCATTAATTTTTCTTTTATCCCAATGTTACTGTCCCTGAGTTAGATCAGAATCATTGGAATTTGAGACTGAGGAAAAAACATGCCAGGATATTGTAGACTGAAAGTCTCTTCCATGAGTAACCTTTTAGTATAAGGGTTCTCTTTAAATGTTTACAGATTTTATTATCTAAAACCAGCCCTAAATGCCCAATATCTGGACAACTGGGGGAATATTCATTTGATCTCTTGGCTTATTAAAAACTACAGGGAAGCTCAAAAGTCCCAGAAAAGTTGGAAAGGTAACTTCAAATAGAATGCATATGTTATTATACAAATTGATTAAGTACAAATCCCTTGTAAAGAAACGTTAATATTTTAAAAATTATAAATATATCCCAAAGAGAATTCTAGTCTCAACAAATGATAACAAATATAAGTGCTAGATCACTATTGCCTTTGGTCTGGCATCTGCAAGAGGAAATTACACACTGAATGAGTTTGAGTTTTATTTGACTTTAAACTTTTCTACAATCTTATTAGAATATGAGGGTCTGGTAAATCCATTAATTTTAAAACCAATCACCTCAATCTGAAGGAGTTCTCAGGAGAAAATAGATTGAACCAAAATGACTTAGCTCCTCTCCTAGACAGGGGAAATCCATTCTTGCTAAATTTCTTAACTTCAATTAAGTTTAGAGGTATAGTGATCTGATTATGGGTTCCAAATATTGTCTATTTTATCTCTAAAAAATTAAATCTGTGATTCCTTCCCCCAAATGACAAAAACATGATTTAATCACCAAAACTCTGTATTAGAGATTCTTAAGTTAGAGCCTCCAGAAGTCTCAAGTAACCAATGAATCAGAAACATACAAAATAATTTTTTCTTGCTTCTTCTGTGTTGTTTTGAATACAGTATTGTCATCTGTAAAAGAAAAAAGCTGTTTTGTTAATGTCAAATATAGTTAAGATTTGTTTACATCAGGTAGTACAACGAAGTTTGCACGAGCTTTGATCTTATTTCTGTCACTTAACACAATGGACAAAATGGGCTTCTTTGTAGCAAAGTGCTCTGCAGCACAAATGTGGATGCAAGGAATATCAGACTATCTTAGAAACACTGGTAACCCACACTCTTTATGAGAAGAATGATATTAAAAGCTGGCGTTTTACTAAAATATTACCTGTCCTACAAAAAAATCTCTCTGTGGCATACTACAGGCTTGCCTATTACCCTGAAAAGCAACACATGTCTCTACCCTAGCGAGAAGAGGCAAAAGCAGAAAAATGTGAAAAGTTCTACAGCATTCCCTCACTTATCCCAGGTATTACGTTCTAGAACCCCCCGCGATAGGTGAAAATCCGCGAAGTAGGAACCTTACATTTATTTTAGTATTTATATATATTTTAAGGCTTTGTAAACCCTTCCCACACACTTATAAACTGTTCCCAGTCCCTTATTAACCTTTCCCATTCCCTTATTAACCTTTTCCACACTTTTATAAACACTACTTATGTTCTTAAACATATTCTACACTCTTGAACCTATGTAACTTTAACAATATACATATATAGTACCGCAAAAATCCCGCGATATAGCAAAAAATCCGCAATAAATAGTTATAGTATTTTTTAAAATCTCGGGATACAATGAAGCCACAATAAATAAACCGCGACATAGAGAGGGACTATTGTATTGCTGAAAAATGGCATTCCATGAACTAGTATAAACAGCTCTTAACCCTGGCAGTTCTTTTTTTTTTTTTTTTTTTTTCAGATTTAATGTGTTTTATTGATTAAAATATTACATTTGTGCCCCTTTCCCTTCCCTCTGCTCCCCTCCACCCGGTGGCCCCCTCCCTCCAGTTGTCCCCCCCTTTTAGATTATGTCCATTAGTTGTGCTTACAGTTCCTCCCAACCTCTCTCCGTCTATTCCATTCCCTCCTACCATGATCCCCAATTCCTATATCATCTCCCTCCCTCTCCCCACTCCCCCTCCCTGTTGGCCTCCCCCCACTATCTTTCCCTTACCCACAGTTCCTTTTCCATTCTCGTTGCCTGTTTCGTTTGCCTTTGTTTCATCTCCCTAGCTTCTGTTTTTTAAACCAGTCCCTTTAACTTCTCATATAACAGTGGTTTGGATCTAATGAACTCTTTCAGTTTTATTTTGTCCTGGAAACACTTTCTCTGTCCTTCTATTCTGAATGACAATTTCGCTGGATAGAGTATTCGTGGTTGTAGGTTTTGGATTTTCATTACTTTGAATATTTCTTGCCAGTCCCTTCTTGTCTGTAGGGTTTCCCTTGAGAAGTCAGCTGATAGTCTAATTGGGACCCCTTTGTACATAATTCTTTTCTTCTCTCTTGCTGCTTTTAAGATTCTCTCTTTATCTTTAATTTTTGACATTTTGATTATAATGTGTCTTGGAGTGGTTCTCCCTGGGTCCAGTCTCTTGGGAACTCTCCTTGCTTCCTGGATCTGCAAGTCTATTCCCTTCCCCAAGTCTGGGAAGTTCTCCTTTATTATATTTTCACTCAATTTTTCAAGTTCTAGTTCATCTTCCTCATTCTCTGGCAAACCAATGATTCTTATGTTGGGCCTTTTATAGCTGTCCCAGAGGTTTCTGATCCTCTCATTGTTGCTTGCCATTTCCTCTCGCTGCATTGGTTGACTGCTTGTTCCTTCTCCATATTCCAGTTTGTTGAAATGAACTCTGGATTTTTTTTCCTCACCATCTGTCTCGTATGTGGTTTTGTTCCTTTCGTTATGAAAGTTTTTCGCTTCTTTCATATCTTTTTCCTGCTCTTTTGTGAATTCTGTAAGCCACCTGATGACAATGGCCCAGAACTGAGCCTCTGACAGGTTTCTTATCTGTTCATCTGTCAGGTTCTCTATCTGCTGCCTGGTGAGTTGTGTTACCGGGATCTCTATAGTTGCCTGCCTCATTTTGACAGATGCGTTTTGTTTTCCTGGGCCGGCTGTCGGGGGCAGGGGGCAGTGCCTGCGTACGCGTCACAAATCAGCGACCGCCGGCGCCTGCCTGTCCGCGACCTATTTCGCAGCTCTGTGGTGCTTTCTGTGGGGGCGGGGGTCCAAGATGGATTCACACAGTTATTCAGCTAGGAGACCGGGATCCGTCCTCCCGCCCCCCTGGGCCTCACTGTTCAAGGCGATGCTGCGGCTGCTCCCCAGCGCCCGGAGTCGCGCAAGCCAGGGGCTTGATTGGAGTCGCGCACGCCAGGGGCTTGATTACCTCCAGGATTTTTCGCCGCCCCGCCCCGCCGCTCCGCAAACAGCTTTGCCTTCTTTAACTCTTACCTGCCCAAATGGCACCGCTGGTTTATAACTTCATATGTTGGGCTTCCGTGTAGCTTTATTTTCTGGAATTTCTAGTTATCCTTTGTTTTAAAGTAGTTGTATTCCACTATAGTTGTAGAGGGAGACCTAGCGTGTCCGTCTAAGCCTCCATCTTGGCCGGAAGTCAACCCTGGCAGTTCTTAGGGAAAAATTTATGTGGTCTTGAAAACTTTGAAAAATTCTTTCAAAAATTCATTTTTACCTAGACATCACTGAAATTCAGACAGCGGTTCATAATCCTTTTCTTGCTGACATTAACACTGTTTACCTTGCAAAAATGACCTCACTGATAGAAGAACAAAGGAAATGACTTGGCATGAAATTAATTCAAAGACTCTTGGAGAATTTCAGGTTTCTTGACAAGAGCCTGGAAATACCTTGGCCACTCTGTATCAGCTACCTCATGATACACATGTTGCAACTAAAATAAAAATTTTAAGTATCAAAGAGGATAGAAAGGCTAGACCGTTTTCCATTCTTTTATTTTTATTCTTTGTATATCTTTCAATTTGAGGTAGATCTCTTCGAGAAGGCATATATATGGGTCCTGTTTTCTTATCCATTCAGCTACCCTATATCTTTTGGTTGGAGGTTGTAAGCCATTAACATTTAATATGAGTATATTTACAGATTTATTGCCATTTAATTTTTAAACAATTTTCTTCTATTTTTCCTCTCCTTCCTCTTTCTTCTTCTTAAAGCAAACCTTTAACATTTATTGCAGTACTAGTTTGGTTTTAACAAACTCCTTTAGCTTTTTCTTGTCTTGGAAGCTCTTTATTTCTCCTTCAATTTTAAGTGCTAGCTTTGCTAGGTAAAGTAGCCTAGGCTGTAAGCCCTTGCTTTTCATCATCTTGAATATTTCACTCCTATCCCTTCTGGCCTGAAATGTTTCTGTTGAGAAATCAGGTGACAGTCTAATTGGAGCTCCCCCATGGGTAAATGCCTACTTTTACTTTTGTGGTTTTTAGAATTCTCTCCTTATCTTTAAGCTTTGCCATTTTAATTATAATGTATCTTGGTATAGTCCTCTTTGGGTCCATTTTGTTTGGGCCTCTCTGCACTTCTTTGATCTGTGTGTTTTTTTCTTTCACTACTCTAGGGAAGTTTTCAGTCATTATTTCTTCAAATAGGTTCTCAAACCCTTGCTCACTCTTTTCTCCATCTGGTATTATCATGATGTGGATGTTATTATGCATCATGTTGTCCAAAAGTTTCTTAAGCTCTCCTCATTCTTTTAATTTTTTTCTTTTTGTTGCTTTGCTTGGATGTTTTTTTCTACATTGTCTTCCAAATTGCTGATTTGACCCTCTGCTTCATCTAACCTACTGTTTATTCCTTCCAGTGTATTATTTATTTCAGGTACTGTATTCTTTATTTCTGACTGGTCCTCTTTTATTGTTCCCATGTCTTTTTTCATGCTGTTGAGTATATCCTTATATTCTTTACTCTGAACTCCATATCTGATAAGTTGATTGCCTCCCTTTCATTTAGTTCCTCTTCTGGAGGATTCTCTTGTTTCATTTGGGGCCTGTTCCTTTGTCTTCCATTTTTGCTGCCTCTTTGTATTTGTTTCTATGGATTAGGTAGATCTGCAAAGGCTCTGGTTCAGCCCTATGTCTGACACTGTGACTGGCTCTGGGCAACCTGTTAGGAGCTATCAGTGATCCAGAGCTTGTGGCTCCCTTTGCTGCGCTTGTTTCCATGCAAAAAGGACCAGGCTGCTCACCAAGGCTGTTTTTTTTTTTTTTTTTTAACCAGCACAAGGCCCAGGGAAGTCTAAAGTCCCAGAGCTCCCAGAGATCCACCTCAGTTGTTAAACTTAATCAATGAGATAACCTTCAGCTGTACTCCTCAGCAGTCTGGCTTAAGCTCCACAGGGTGAGACAGAGTAATTCCTAAAGCAGGGCTATTACTCCCCTTAGGCTGATGCTACTTGGAAGGGAGTGCAGTGCTCTGCCTGAGAAAGATAACTTCTGCAGCATGGGGAATGACTCAGCACAGGGAAAGGAAAAAAACAAAAAAAAAGCTGGGGTAGCAATACTTACATCTGACAAAATAGACTTTACACCAAGGCTATATATATAGTAAATGACACAGAAGGATACTACTAATGATAAAGGGAGCAATCCAACAAGAGGCTATAAGCCTCAAAATATTTATGCACCCAAAACAGGAGCACCTAAATATGTAAAGCAAATCTTGATGGACATAAAGGAAGAGATCGACAAAAATACAGTCATAATTCGGGATAGACCTTCCAGACAGAAGATTAACAAGGAAATAGTGGCCTTGAATGACATACTAGATCATATGGATTTAATTGCTATCTTCAGAGCATTTCACCCCCAAACAGCAGAATATACATAATTTTCAAGTGCACATGGGTTGTTTCCTAAGATAGACCACATGTTAGGACACAGTAAGTTTAAGAAGACTGAAATCATAACAAGCATCTTCTCTGATCACAAGGCTATGAAACTAGAAATCAGTCACAAGAAGAACAATAACAAATACTCAAAAACATGGAAGCTAAATAACATATTATTAAATAGTGAATAGGCTAACAATAAGATCAAGGAAGAAATCAAAAGATACCTTGAAACAAATGAAAATTAGGACACCACAATCCAAAATCTGTGGGACATAGGGAAAGCAATCCTAAGAGGGAAATTCATAGCTTTACATGCCTATCTCAAAAGGCTACACTGCTTTACCATCCTACAATGTTAACTTCTTATACATACCAAAGAATAGCAGGTTTCTCGGATATGAACTTCAAAGCCAAATTCAGGTTAATTTTTCATTTCCTTTGCACATTTCTTCATATTTTTATTTTCATAAATTTTAACACTCTAAAATGAGAAGAATGTGACCATTTCTTTTTATAAAAATGGTTTTTATCTTGTATGAGAAGGAAATCAATTTCCATTGCAATAAAATAGATTGTATATCCTGATGATGTAACTTCTGTGATTATCATCTTACTGTGATTTTTTTTCCCCAAGAATGCTGTATTTTTCTCCTGTTTTTGGCTCTGTGTTAATTAGGGAAGAAAGGACTATGGATTTCAGAAACAAGAGACCCCAAAAATCCTGAGACAGAGAGCACTGTGTTTCCAGTTTCCTGTGAGATCTCATGTACTCAAATTTCCATGTTGGGATTCCATGATCTGAGAACTCAATCCTAGAACTCAAGTTGCCAACCACTGTAGTTTCCTGAACTCAGTATGCAGTTTCATGGCCCTGTGGCTGTGTTCATTACTGTATGCTTCTAGAATATTCTCCCCATTTCCTTTCTTTTAAAAAAAAAGATTTTATTTATTTATTTTTAGAGAGAGGGGAAGGGAGGGAGAAAGAGAAGGAGAAAAATATCAATGTGTGATTGCTTCTTGCGCACCCCACCGGGGACCTGGCCCACAACCCAGGCATGTGCTCTCACTGGGACTTGAACCAGTGACCCTTTGGTTCGCAGGTCAGCACTCAATCCTGAACCACACCAGCCAGGGCCATTTTCCTTTCCTTGGCTGACTCATAACCATTCTGTAGATCACAGCTGAAGTATCATTATGTCAGGGGCTTTCCCTGAACTCCCAGGTTGAGTGACATCCACTTACTGGTTCTCATGGCACACTGCCTGTCTGTTTGTTTTAACATCTACCATTATTAGGTTGAAATTACCAGCTTAAATATCTATATTTCCTTTATCAGACAAAGAGAAAAAGGAAAAATAGCAACTTTACAGTGGATAAACCTAACAAACATCATCTTAACCAGGTAAGCAAAGTAATGCCACCAGTAATGGAACAAATATAAACATGTGCCTTCTGAAATGATATACTGAGAAGGACACAACAACACTTTTGTGGTGTTCCTATCAAAAATGTATAATTTAATTTGATTATGAGGAAACCCCACACAAATCTAAGCTGAAGGACATTTGACAAAATAAATGGCCTTTGTTAAAAATAAAGGTTGTGAATAACAAAGAAGGCTGAGGAACTGTTCTCAACTAAAGGAGACTACAAGGACGTGAAAAGTAAATGAAATGTGTGATTCTGAATTAGATCCTGGACCATAAAAATAATTTTTTACTTTTGCTAGAAAAGACATTAGCAGGAAAACTAGCAAAATTTGAAAGTTTTGTAGATTAGACTATAGTATTATAACAGTGTTAATTTCCTGCACTGTGGTTATATAAAGGAATGTTGTGTTGTCTTTAGGAAATACATGCTTAAGCATAGTAGCAGCTTTCTGCAATGTTTCACAGAAAAATAATTGGAGAGTAAAAGAGAGAGAACAAACACAACAAAGCAACAAAAATAAAATGTTAACTTTTGGATAACTGGTGAAATTATATATGGACATTCTCTGTACTATTTTTGTAACTTTTCTGTAAGTCTTAAGTTGTATCAAGATAAGTTTTAAATTTTTATTTAAAAAAGCCTGAAGAAAAACTTCCTTTTAGAGAATAATAATACAGTGTGGGATTATAAACATGTACACTATGTTCAGGGTAGATGAGAAAATTTGCAGTAATTACTTTTAAAGTGAAATCAGTAGTTACACAGAGCGTGAATTGGAAGTTGGCACAAGTCCAGGTTACTGAGACTATCTCCCAAATTAACCCAACATACTGGTCAGCAGAGCAGTAAGAGGTATTTTCTTCATTGTGTAGTCCTAAATGAGAAGCAAAAACACTGCATATCATGCTGAGTTATCTACCTGCTTTACAAATAAATATTTTTCACACATGCTTTACAAACTAAAAGGCCCATCTCCACCTTAAAGGCAATCATCCTACAAATATCCTACACAAAAATATAAGTGCCAATACATTGTACTAGGTTTATACTTTGTAGTGTATCGATGCTCAGTGTCAGTATGGTGTCATCTCTACAGGGCTAGTCATTACAGAGAGATGGCATTCTCTATGACAAGATTAAATTAACTGCACTAGCTATAGGGCTATGAAGCAAAGAAGAATAAGACTTGTTTCTGTCCATTATCAGGAAGTTGACCATGATATTTAGGGAACATGCACATATAGAGGTAAGTCATGGGACCAGGCATAATGTGGAGACAAGTGAGGCAATGTGAGGATTGCAAGGAATCACAAGAGAGCACTCTATAAAGGCCTCCATATTGGGAAAGGAATCAACTTATTGGACCAACCACAGAAGACACTTATAGGAAAGCAGATAGGAAACAATTTCTAACAGAGGTCTCCACCAATACAATAGGTGGCCTTGTGGAGTAGTGAGCCTCTTGAATATATTCAAGTATATCCAAGATATACTCTTCAAGTACTACAATGATGTAAGTTTTTTACATCAATTAGTCTTGATCTAGAAACAAGAAAGATCAGGTTTCTTAATGGCAGCATCCCTGGCCTCTACCCACTAGATATCATAACATTCCCCTCTCCCAATTTTGGCAGCCAAAAATGTCTCCAGACATTGCTAAATGTCCCCTGGATGGCAAAACTTCCCCCAGCTGAAGCACTCCTAATAGCAAATTTCTCTGAGTTTGTGTGTTGAGAAGAAATACTATCACATTTCAGAGGAAGGGCCTCAGGCAGTCTAGAAGAGGACTTATGGAGAAGGTAAGATTTGAGATAGTCGTCGTCGTCGTATTCTATTGTTATTTGACAGTATAGTCGTCGGCAGCCGTCCGTCTCGAGAGACGATGGTGTAGCTTCTTAAGAGTCTATCTGCACCACCGAGAATGGCTGTGCAGTCCGACTCGGGAGTGACATAGTATCTGTCTCCTCCCGTGTTGAATCGACATCTTGCGATGACGCTGAAGCTACAGAGCCTGGGCAGGGTAATATGGAGGGTCTGCTGTTGCCCATGCAGCAGACCCCCCCTCTCTTCGCAGCTGAAGGGTCCAAGGGAAAGACGGAGTCGATACAGCTTGGGTTCAGGTGCGCCGCAGGAGTTGCCGGTGTTGACTACAACATCAAACCGCCTTAGGGACTCCGGCTCCGGATTTTCTGTCGGGGTTTACTCCCTTAGCCTTTCCTCTGAAGAGGTATGCCGCAAGGCAGCGGAGGTTTTTTGGAGTCAGAGTTTTCCTTCTCTGATGTACCCTGACTGGAAGATCGAACCAGCGACACTTAGCTCGCAGGCCGACGCTCAATCCACTGAGCTAAACCAGCCAGGGCATTTGACAGTATAGTAAGATCTTAAAAATCACCTAAAACATACAAGGAAACAAAATTGAAAGGATACCTGGGGTTAAGATTTGAGATAAGCCTTGGAGTAAAAACAGTTCTGAAGAAGGGCAGAGAAAACAGTAAGCTTTCTTTGGATAGGGATGATATGAGTCAAGGTGTGGGAGAGGTAGGAACGGACAAGGGTATAATTATAATGGGAGCATTCCGGAGCAGTTGGCCAAGCAAAAGCGTTCAATAGTAGATAAGGCTAGAAGTATTTGTAAAGTTGTAATGTGTTGAAGGAATTTCCAATCTAAAGCAAAGGTTGCTTAGGTTGGTATCCTGACCTATACATGTAATCGGAAAGTTAATGTTGAATGCAGTCCTGGAAGAGACAATGTTCTGGGAGAATGGTGGGGTGCTGGAGATTAGGCAACATACCAGGGCATCTACTCCTCCATATTCAGAAATATTAAGAGTTTGCTTTCTTATCTGCCATTATTCTATCTATTCAGATAGAATGACACACATCTGACTCTCATTTTAAAGTCTACTTTAAAGAGAGGCTGAAAGCAAGCAAGGGAGAAGAAGGATGTAGGAAGGCACTCATCAGCATTGAACTGAAATGCATCATATTTCCTGAAAAATGGTAGAATGTTAGTTAACCATTCTTCAATAGTCAAATAACATGTACATGCCAAGAAGGTTGGAATTTGCAAGTGTGTGGATGACCAACATTTTTAGTCTTCCTTTTGTTTGGTTCTATATATCCAAATCTGGACCACAAGAGGGTTTTCTTAAGGCATGCTGGGCGTGTGAGAGAACTGGGGTTGCAGCATGAGGGTGGCCAGAGTCTGATTCGGGCTAGTGCTAGCCTTAAGAACCAGCTATCTTCAAAAAGTTGGTGTGGGGCTCAGATGTACTTAGAAAAGGGACAATTCTAGTGCACCTCTTCTGATCAGGAACTGGGTGGTGGTGGAGCAGGTCAGGCAACTCATATCCTATGTCCATCCAAGAGGCTTCTGGAAGTTTGAGAATGCCAGGGGATTCCCCACCAGTGGTTAGAAGCTGAGGTTGGCTATCCCTAGAGCCCCTTCCTTTGTGCACTCATCATGTGAAACAGCAGACACCTTTCTGCTGATTCCACTGTTTCGCTGTTTTAAAAAATGACAGTATCTGAGCAGTTACTGAGGAACAGGAAACTGCTGGCTTTCTGTAAGAGGCATGCTGAACCACCTCCTCCCCAAGCAAATGAATCTTTTCTAACTAATCCTCCTTCATTCCAAAAAACTTCTGAAATTGGACCTCCCATAGACCTCTGCTGGGTTCTTTACAGGGTATAATTCCCACCACTTGCTAGAATTATCTACCATTGCTACTTTATCTTTCAGATAGGATGTGAAGCCACTTGATTCACCTTTAAAATTTGGGTTCAAATTCACTAAAATATCTTTATTTTTTAAAATGGAGGAAAAGTGACTAAAACATTTACATTTAGAGATTAAAATAAAAGCATTACACATGCAAATTAGTTTGCACATGCTAAGAGCTTTCAATTTTGGATTCCTGCTGAGCCAGCCACACACCAGCAGCACCTTCTGCCATGCATCTCACATTAAATGGAGGAGCATTCTCGGGGGCTAAGAAAAAGTTATTGAGTGTGTGAGCTTTGGCCATTATTTCACAATTGAGTTACCTCCTATCCCAAGGGCAAGATTTTGCAGCTGTTTGCAGTGAGTCAGTACTTTCTTTTCATTCTTCCCTTTTTTAAATTATTTTTTCCTTCTACTTGGGTAAATACCCTTTACATTTTTGCCTGTGACTAGAGGAATAAGAACAAAGTTTGAGTCTGCTTCTTGCTGTTGTAAATAGCTGTCTGCTTTTTAAAGGCAAAAGTGGAAACAGCAGTCATGTGATGTTAATTCACTTGAATTAAAAGTTACAAAACGATCGACAGATAAGGTGCACACAAAATAAGCAGCAATGCCATTTGGAGGTGATTGAAAATACCTTTCAGATGGTATTTAGTGGTTATGTTTATAACTTAGTCTCATAATATACATTTCTTTCCCCTACAGTTAGCAATTTTTGCTTGTCTAAAATACTTAATACAATCTGCACCAAACATACAATTATACTCTATCACAAGAGTATTTCTCACAATGCTTGAGGCTATACAGACCAGTGGTTGTCAAAGCAGGATCCCTTGAGTAGCAGCGTCAGAGGGAACCTGTCAGAAATGGAGATTTTTGTGCTCCAACCAAGATTTAAGGAATCGGGAATTTGTGCTCAAAGAAGCCCTTCAGGTGATTCTGATGCACGTTCAGGTTTGTAGTGGCTAAGAGGGCTCTAGGTAGGTGTTTGAATCCACTCCCTGTGTGCTCTTATTGTCTCACTTTCTTCACCAGTAAAACTGAGAAAATTATGGTAACCTATCTTATAGAACTGTTGCAAGAAAGAAAGTAGTTAATAAACATAAAATGTTTACAGTGGTTGCCTGGGGCTGGCAGTGGGAGCAGTGATTTGCTGCAAACAGGCAGAAAGGAACTTTTGAAGTGATGGAAATGTCCTAAAACTAAATTGTAGTGACAGTTACATGACTCTATAAATTTACTAAAAATCATTAAATTATAATTTACTAGAGGTGAATGTTATTGTCTATAAAGTATAATTTAATAAAATAAAAAGGTTTAGAAGAGTGCCTAGTTCATAATAATCAGACATTGGCTCTTATCATTTAAGCCATTCAAATATGCACCAAATTGTACATGTTTTAAAAGAAACTAATCTCCAAAGTGTGAGGGTCTTATTCTCCTTTGATGTCTTGAGTGAATTTTGTGCTGTTAGCCATTACTAATTCAAAAGTAAATTAGACAGGCGTATGGCAACCATTTTTATTATGAAGGTTTTACAGATTGAAAAATGACATTCTATAGAGTATAGTAATACATTAATTGGCAAAGCGGTATCTAACCAATCCAGTTATATTACTCCAGAGACTCAACTCTCCTTTGAAAATGTTTGGGACTTCCAGGCCAAGATGGAGGCATAGGTAGATACGCTTCATCTCCCTTCACAACCATAATAAGAAGGAATACAATTATCTCAAAACTAATAAGAACTACCAGAAAATGAAACTGCATGGAAGTCCAACAAACAAAAATGTAAAGAAGAAATATTCATCCAGACAGATAGGGGGTTGGGGGAAGCCAGGATGGAGAAGACACAGTGTGGCGGCAACAGTGGCAGCACCAAGGCAGTGGCTGTGGCCGGCTGACAGAAAGTGCAGTCACACATTATAAAAGTCAGGAGGGACAGCTGGGGAGCAATCCCAGCCTCAGACTAGATCGTGCAGCTCACAGTTCCAATGCAGGGGAAAATAAAGCCCCATTGCTTTTCATTGTGAAAACCAGTGGGGGTTGGGACACCAGAAGAAACTGCTAGTCTCTCAGCAGAGTCCACCTGTTTAGATGGCCCCCATGGTCCTAGAACTCATTGAGTATGGCAAACACATAAGGGAAGAAGTGAAGGCTATACTAAGTGAAATGAAGGAAAATCCACACAAAACCAATGGTTAGGGAAGGAAGCCGGGATTCAAATCAACAATTTGGAACATAAGGAAGAAATAAACAGTCACCCAGTACAGAATGAAGAAACAAGAATTGAAAAAAATGAGGAGGGGCTTAGGAACCTCTGAGACAACTTTAAACATGCCAACATCCATACCGTATGGGTGCCAGAAGGAGAAGAAGAAGAGCAAGAAATTGAAAACTTACTTGAAAAAATAATGAAGGAAAACTTCCCAAATTTGGCAAAGGAAATAGACACACAAGTCCAGGAAGTGCAGAGTCCCAAACAAGCTAGACCCAAAGAGGAACACACCAAGACACATCAAAATTAAAATGCCAGAGGTTAAAGATAAAGAAAGACTCTTAAAAGCAGCAAGGAAAAGAAGAGGAGTTTCGATTAAGACCATCAGCTGATTTTTCAAAAGAAACTTTCCAGGCAAGAAAGAGCTGGCAAGAAGTATTCAAAATGATGAAAAGTAAGGACATACAATCAAGATTATTCAGTGAAGCTATCATTTAGAATGGAAGGGCAGATAAAGTGCTTCCCAGACAAGGTAAAGCTAAAGGAGTTCATCATCACCATGCCATTATTATATGAAATGATAAAGGGACTTATTTAAGAAAAAGAAGATAAAAACTATGAACATTAAAATGACAACAAACTCAGAACTATCAACAATAGAATCTAAAACATAAAAACAAAAACAAACTAAGCAAACAACCAAAACAGAATCATAGCTATGGGTATCATTTGGAGGGTTATCAGCTGGGAGGTGGAAGGGGGAGAAATGGTGCAGAGATTAAGAAGCATAATTGGTAGAAACAAAATAGACAGGGGGATGTTAAGAATACCATACGAAAGGGTAAAGCCAAAGAACTTTTACATGCAGAACGCGTGGACATGAACTAAGAGGGGTAGGATTGCTGGAGGAAAAGAGGGTACTGGGCAGAGGGTAGCAAAGAAAAAAAAAATTGGGACAACTGTAACAGCATAATCAATAAAATATACTTAAAAAACCTTTGGATGTGTGTATTTGCTCTAATTCATAATAGCAGGCTTCATTATTGCCATCTCTATTTCAACAAGCAATGAATCATCATAAACTGTATTGACTATAATACAGGCAAGAAAAGTGATGCAGAATAAAATATGAAAAAAGACAGAGGTGGTCTTGGATAGGACCTTAGAAAACCACATTTTAGTGGCATAATTATATATAAATAGGTATTGAATAAATTTGGTGATTTCATTGACAGTTGACAATGTTGAACTTTCCCTGAGCTTTGTGCTTCTGGAAAATAAAAACGATTACAGAATCCTTCACACTTCTATGTTGGTAAATGGCTAAAGGCATATGACTTAGACAAGACTGTCCACTAGTCCTCATGAATCCCACAAGACTCATGATAATTTCCTTGCACACTTGCCTCTATACAACCCAAGTCCTTCCTTTTGAAACATTCCTCATTAACAACCGTTCTCCCTCTTGCAGTGGCCTGAATAAAATTATCTCAATTGTCCAGTGCATTTTTTTTTTAATCCTCACCTGAGGACATTTAATTGGTTTTAGAGAGGGAGGAAGGGAGAGAGAAACATCTACTGATTTTCTCCCATATGCACCCAAACCACCTTTCGGTTACAGGTCGATGCTCCAACCAACCAAACCATACTGGCCAGGGCAGTGCACTTCGACACAAAAAATATAATTAACAAGTCTGTCTGGCCCTTCTATCCATTCTTGGCTAACGATGTTATTTGAAATACTTGACATTTTACAATATTTTAGAATATACATGTATACATATATGCACACACATATGCACCTGTAGAAGTTTTTAAATTACATGTATTAGTGCTCAAGTACAAAAAATAAAGTATAAAATTAATTTTCATATACAACTACCTACCACTGATCATGTAGGGCAGAGGTGGACACTTTTTTATAAAGGGCCAGATAAACAGTAAATATTTTTGGCTTTGCATGTTATACTGTGTCTGTCACTATTCAACTCTGCCTCAGTAGTGTGAAAACAGCCACAGAGAAAACATAAATGAATGGATGTGACTGTGTTCCAATAGAACTTTATTTACAAAAGTAAGTAGTGGATTGTATTTTACCCCTGATCTAGAGCAGTGTCTCCCAAAGGCATTCCAAAGAACACTACTTTTAGCACTTATGAATAGGTCATGTGGAAAAAAAAAAAAAGATGGGAGATAAGAAGGTGATTAGTGGTAAAAGAGATCTGGGAAAAATTGAGAAACAGGTTTCCTTACTACAGCACTTCTCAATAACTTTAAAATGCTCATGTGCACTGTGAATCTCCAAGGAATAACTTGTGAAATATTTTTCAAAACCTTCTATCAGAGTTATTGTTTCTTAGAAGTATTTTTTAATCTGTGGAATTATTAGTAAACAACATTAAAAAAATACTAAGTATATTTTTAAAGTACCTATGTATTTGAACCATTTGGGTGGGGTCACTTTTCTAAAATTATAAAATTCTTACTTGTAGAAGTATAATATAGAGGGCAAAACTTAGCTTATTTAGTTAAAACAGGTCCCTATAAGTCACCTGGAACTGTACTTCCTATAAGATTATACTTTTCTGGGTTTTCTAGTAAAATATAAGAAGTCCTAGAATTTAAAAATAGTTAACTTCACCTAGCATTTCCCAAGTTTATCTGAAATAGAGTATCTTTACTGAAGTACTACTACTCACACTGTTTGGAAAAAGTTGTCCTAAACACACACACACACACACACACACACACACACACACACACACACACAAATGAAGTTCTTAGAATTCTATAGAAATTAAGATCAATAAACTTAAAGTCATGAACTTTATCACACCCCACTCAGTGATTCTCAAGTGTTTAGTTATTCCGAGTTAAAAAAAATTCATGGTGAGATATATCCAGATACCAGAAATCTGAAGTGTTATTCTGTTAAAGAAATGCAGTTTTCTCCTTTTGGCTCCTTAGTGATAACACTGCTTTATTATTAAGTTTACACCTTTATGCCCTTAATTTGTCCCAATATTACACAGGTAAAAAGTAATTATTTGTAGGTTGTAGCTTCTATGTCTCATTTTCATTGTTCCCTTCCTCAATAATCAATATTTTTAACTAGTACAACTTCTGTATCTTATGTTTTTCAAAAATGCTTCTGAATATACAAGCAAAATATGTTCACTATAGAAAAGAGAATGAAGAAGATTCTATTTAAGTTAAACAATTATTAATATTCTTGGATTCCATCTTCTAAGTTTGTTTTAAAATATATTAGTATCCTAATACATACCATTTTAACCATATAGTTCATGTTGCATCGTTCCATGTTAATAAACATTGACCTAATCATAATTTTAATGGCTGCATAGTAATCCTCTACCATATAGAATACCATAATTTCTTTAATCAAACCTCTGTTGATAGACAGCCTGGCAACTTTTAATTATTTTGCTAATATAAACAACACTGTGGTGAATATCATGGACATATATCTTTGAGAACTCATCCAGTTAATTCCCATAGTGGACTTCAATCTCAGTCCTTTCCCACTGAAGTCATCCTAGGTAGCAGTGTATAGTGTGTTATAAGCCCTGCCTCCTATCCTTGATTTTGTCTGATGGGACTAAAACACAGCAAACCATGGATTATCCAGTGACCCACTAAACAACTAGATGAGATAGACCAGTCAGAGTCCCTCTCTCAGGAATGAGGCAGTTTCCAGAGAGAGCATGACTTAGAGAATGGCCAATGAGGCTATGATAGGTGTCAGTCTGGCATATGGCAGAAATTGTAGCCTCTACAGGAAGTGAAAGCCGGGGGTGAATGGAGGCAGACCACTGCAGAGGTGCTCAGTCCTGCCAATGGTGGTGCCCTAGAGTGAGGACCCAGGAGCTGCTATTAAGGGACTTCTGGATCACAGCTCTACCATCAGAGAGCCCCGAGGTTAAGCCCTGTTTCTGGTATTGGCTATGAGACACTGGGAAGATTACTTAACATCTGTCCATCTATAGTCCTTCATCTCAGAAATGCAAATAGTAACAGTATTTACCTCATGAGAAGCTTAAATGAGAAAATAATCTAAAATGCCTCACACATATTAAGTGCTATTTATATGTGTGTGTGTGTGTGCACGTGCACATATATTTGTGTGTGTGTATATATGTATATATATATATATATATATATATATAAGCTCTCATAATATTAAAGTATTATTATTATTATCTGAGCTACCATGAATCCAGAAAACCACCAGTTAATGCATTTCCCAGGGCTTGGATGAATAACTTTGTCCAAAGGCCTCTGTACACATATCCTAGTAATACGTGTAGGAAATCTGAATGAATCTCCTGCAAGCAAAAGAACCTAACTCAAAACAATTCCTTGAGATACATTCCTAGAGTTACGATTGTCAGGTTGAAGAGGAGTATAACTCTCTCCAAGAACAATGATTACAAGTTACTCATACTAGACACTGGTGTGGACTGCTTCCTCGGAAGAAACTGACCCATGCAATAGCTAAACTCTAGAAATGCTTCATACACATGAACTGATGATTTGTAAATGGCTGTTATAACATGGTTGAGTATCTCTGTTCAAGTTCAATATGAGTCTCAAAAGCCAGAACTAAACTGACAGAGCACCGCACCTCCCCACCAGAGCTGGCACAGTGAATTGGTTCTTGGTAAATACACAAGGATACAAAGAATGGGAGAGAAAAAGATGGTATACTAGCAAGTACTTTGAAGAACAATGTGGCTAACGTAGAAACACAGGCATAATCTATAAACCCTTTCCACTATCATGAAAGCAATGAGGTGGGACAGTTTTTTCCTTCTATCCACTCACTCACTCCCTTTCCTCCACTTTACCCCTCAGTTCCTCTGCTAGACTGCTAGATCTTAGAACAATGCTTTCTGTTCAGTTTTGAAGAGAGGGAAAGGAGAATAAAAATGGAAATAGAATAGTGGGTGGACAGGAATGAAAGGAGAAGTAAACCAGGGTGAAACTGCCTCAAGTCTATATTCTTAGAATGGCCCTAGGTCATATTGCTGCATCATATACTGAGCAATAAAATAAATAAATAAATAAAACAAAATTATACCTAATGAGAGTTTATAGTAATGGTTTTACAAAGGTATTCCCCAGAATCACTGAGGGAGCCACTTCAAATGGATATGGCCAGGCTCCATCCACGCCCAATATACAGTCTGAGGCAAAGTAGGTGTACAGCTGTTTGCATGGAAAATAATATAATAATTAATAAATAATAATATAAGAATAAACTGTTTCCTATACTCATAACTGTAAACCTACTTTTGCCTCACCCTGTACTGCTGGGTTAAAATTTGTACTGGGAAGAAAAGCAAAGGTTGCTTTCTGAGCTCCACTGGTTTCTTCTGAGTTCCATCTATCTATCTGATATCTGGTAATATCTGGAAGAAACTGACATTAACAGTGGGCTCTCAAATTTTTCATATGCCAAATATATTTATAGGAAGAAAAAGAAATTTTCAAATATCTCCAGTGATCTCTATAACCTCTGGCTTTTATCTCACACAATGTTTAGAAGTTTAGAATGGCAGTGCAGGAATGATCACAACACATCAAAAAGTTTAAGTGCATGTTGATGAGTTATTCTATTCCTTCCTTAGTAGTTTTCTATTTTTGGAGGACATAATCCCATGTGTACTGCTTACAGCATCTGAGTACTTTCCTTAGGATGGGTCAAAGTGTCAAAGGTTTCAGGAGGACCTCGATCAGTTCCTGCAGACCACTGTGTATTTGCTAATGACTTAAAATAGGGCCACAGTTCTTACAGTTTCAGCATTTGGATCATAAACACAAATGACCACTTGAGACCACAGAGGACCGGATATGAGCTACTTATAGTAAAACTGAACCAGTGAAAAGAATAGCAGGAAAGCTGCCTATTTTCTTGTAGTGAGGTCCTTTGAAGTAAACTATTTATTAAACATTATATTATAGTGCCTGAAACAAAAATCTTTGAAGGCAGGTTATCCTACTCTGCACAGTGGTCCACTGCTAACGGATTGCTTCCTTTTCCTTTTCAGTTTTGTTTTTCCATTTGTGAAACTGAAACCTGGATTGTTTTCCTCCATCTATGAAACTAGCTGGCACAAAGTTCTATTTCTGGCAATCATGGTGATCAATAGAACAAGCATTAAAAACATACACCAATCCATAACTTTCTCATCATTACTATGTAAGAAAATGTGCTTATTAAGAGGCTGCTATATAACTACTAAGTTCAGCAACTTATCTAATACTAGGTTACAGAAAATGATGAAATAAAAGGACTAAAAATGGCAAGAATTCAAACAATAGGATTTTGTGCCTTGTTTCAGCTAGCAATCTTCTCAATTAACAAAGTCCCCTAGATACATCAATAACAGTCACATCTTAAATAAGTGTTCAAAAGAAGAGCAAAAGGGCAATATAGTTTATTTTTCCAAACCAATCATTAACTTAAGAGTCTTCCATCTGGAGAAGAAGTAATGAGAAGTCAAACTTACGATGGGTCAGCACCTGTAGTATATGATAATATGTCACTGATGTTACGGCAGACCCTGGCCAGCTCATAAAAGGTGTCTCTAGCTCAGTGTGCTGAGAGGAGAAAGGAAAGAGACAGTCATTGCTGGACCTATGATTCAGTCTGTCTCAATGTGGCTGGGAACAGCAGGAAGATTTTTAAAACCTAGAAATACATCCAAGGGCTAATGCAGATTAAGCTCTGCTCTTTTTTTTTCCTGAAAGGCTCACTTTTGTAACTAATATGAAGACTTAGATAGTATTTTTCTAGATCATAAAACAAGTTGTACTTTTAATGAAGGATTAAATATTAAAAGATGGCTTGTTTGCACAATTTTTTCTTTTCTTTTCTTTAAGTGATGAATGCAGGAAAAGGCCAGTCTAGGCCAAATTCATCTCTTGCTGACCATCAGGGATGTTGAGTAAGCCAAGTGTGATGTTAGTACAAAGACAACTGTGGATAAATTAGTCCCCTTTTTTGTTAATTCAACCATTAGAAATAGTAAATAATAAACATATAATAGCACCTAATGTATGTAACTTTTAAAATAGTTGAAATATTCTTCACTATAAAGAGTATAAGGTAAAATAAACATGAAAAAACTGCTATTTTGATATAGAAAAGCTTGTTATATCAACAGAATAACTATTACTAAATGGATGAACACTGGTCTCCTTAAATAGCCTACCACAGTACAAAGTTCCCTATATCTTCACTTGTCCTTGCTCTGTCCCTCCAGTCTAGAGAGGTAGCTTTCTTCTTGTTTGCCATGAGGCATTTCACTTGAATCCTGGGCCTATTCTTGCCCTGTTCCCCTGGGATCCTACTTCATCAACTGTACTCTTTTTCTCCTCTACATTAGTTTTTTCTCTTCAGTCTAAAAACAAGCATCAGTCATTCCCAGTGAGAAAACATATTTTCCCTTGACTCCACATCCATTCTCTCTTCTGTCTCCCCTTTCACTGCCCCAGTCCTCTGGTCTCCATGACCACACTTCCCTTCCCCACCCAGCCTGCTGCAGGGCAGCTGTCATTCCCACAGCTCTATCCAGCTGACAGACCACCTGATGCATCCACATGTTAGATATTTCAGAGAAAAAGACCTTCAGAAATGTTCATGTTAGAATGAAGAAACAGAGAGTAAGTCACAGTGAGTTAGAGATTTTAGACTTAATTTAGTTGTCGTTAAGAAACAGCTATGGCAACAGGAAAGCTCCCAGAATAATGTCTAAGGTAAATAAAGGTAAATAAAACATTACTCCTGTGTCTAAATGCTAGTTAAATTTATTGAGAGGTTACTTTGTGCCGGGATCTATACTAAGTGTCATACACGTATTTTCTCATTTAATTCTCATAGTAGCCAATAAGATAGGTGGTATTGTTAGCCTCATTTTAAGACCAGGAAACTAGGCTAGAGAGTTCAGTAAGACTAAGATCAAATAGACAATAAATAGGTACCTGCCTAACTTTAAATCATGTGCCCTGACTTCCGGCCAAGATGGAGGCCTAGACTGACACGCTCCATCTCCCTCCACAACTAAGAAGGAATACAACTACCGCAAAACCAGAAATAACCAAAAGTTACATAAAATAAAGGTACACGGAAGTCTAACGTATGAAATTATAAACAAGTGGTGCTTATCTCGATGGGTAGGAGGGGCAAAGCCGGGGCGGAAAGGTCAAGTTGTGCTGGCAGTGGCAGCTGCAGCGACGGCGGTAAGGACAGACACCCATATTTAAGGGGAGGCGAGAAGCACCTAGGGAGCACCCCTGGCTACTGACCAAACCCATCAGCTTGTGATTCCAACAGCGGGGAAAGCAGATACCCATTGCTTCAGACTGTGAGGGCCAGAGGGCGTGGCTATGGAGGAGGAGGCTCCCAGTCTCTCAGCAGAAAGTGAGTGTCAGGAATGCATCTTGGACCCCTGCCCCCACATAAAACACCAGTGCAGTGAGAAGGGTCACCGGGTAGTGACAAGTGCATGGGGCTCCGCCCCCTATAGCATAGAAGGTGTGACACCCCCGCCCAGGAAGCAAAGGTAAACACAAAACTGTCAGGATCGCACAGACTATGATAGACACCCCAGTGACGCAGCTGACCAGACAGCAAATATCTAATCTAATGGCTTAGCAGATAGGAAATCTTTCTGAGGCACAGTTCAGAGCTTTGGTTATATGAATGCTAACAGACCTAACAGCAGATCTTCAACAAGACAGGGAAGGAATGAGGCTAGTCCTGCTGAAATGAACAAAAACACATACAAAACCAGTGGTGAAGGAAAGGAAACCAGGAATCAAATCAACAAATTGGAACATAGGGAAGGAACAAACAGTCAACCAGTGCAGAAAGAGGAAACAAGAAGTGAGGAAAATGAGAGGCTCAGAAACCTATGGGACAGCTATAAGCGGGCCAACATCTGAATCATAGGGTTGCCAGAAGGTGAAGAAGAACTAGAAATTGAAAAATTGTGTGAAAAAATAATGAAGCAGAACTTCCCTAACTTGGGGAAGGAAACAGACTCACAGGTCCAGAAAGCACAGAGAGTTCAAAATAAAAAAAAAAAACTGGACCCAGGGAGAACCACACCAAGACACAGTATAATCAAAATGTCAAAAATTAAGGATAAAGAGAATCGTAAAAGCAGCAAGAGAGAAGAGAATTATGTACAAAGGGGACCCAATAAGACTATCAGCTGATTTCTCAAAAGAAACTCTGCAGGCAAGAAGGGACTGGCAAGAAATATTCAAAGGAATTAAAAGTAAAAACCTACAACCATGATTACTCTATCCAGTGAAGCTGTCATTCAGAATAGAAGGGCAGAGAAAGTGCTTCCAGGACAAAGTAAAACTGAAGGAGTTCATCAGATCCAAACCACTGTTATATGAAATGTTAAAGGGACTTGTTTAGGAGAAAGAGGATCAAAACTATGAACATTAAAATGAAAACTGTATCAAAACAACCAACAACAGAAGCTAGGGAACTGAAACAAAGGCAAACTAAGTAGGCAACAAGATTGGGAAAAGACTTATAGGTATGGGGAACATATTGGGGGGAGGTCGGCAGGGAAGGGGGTAGGGGGAAGGGGAGGGTGATGGTACAGGAATTAAGAAGCATAGTAGGAGGAAGTAGAGTAGACAGGAAGATGTTGAGAAGAACTATATCCACAACCAATGGGCATCGGCTAAGGGGTGGGGAACAGCTGGAGGGAGGTAGGGTCACTGGGTGGAGGGGAACAAAGGGAAAAGAAATTGGGAAAACTGTAATAGCATAATCAATAAAGCATATTTTTTAAAAAAAATCATGTGCCCTTAGTCATTACCCTATAAAAAGCATTTTTCTTAAAAACAGACTATTTTTTAGGTTTAAGCAAAATAAGTGGAAGATGCAGATATCTCCCATATACCTCTGCCCCCCCCACATAACCTCTCCCATTATCAACATGTAAATTACTTTTTTTATATAAACAAGTGGGAAATACATAACTGAAGTATTAACTATAAACCCAAAGAGAAATTAAGAAAAAAAGTAAAATCTTTACATTTGTAAAAAGAGATTTAAGATCACAGTACGAAAGAAAAAAGAGCGCTCTTATTTTTAAAAGGGAGAATAAAGTGACAAACTTCAGGATCCTTTATCCTCCTTATTCAATCTCATTTCCCCACCCCATAGAATACTCTTGAGGATAAACCTCAGTGTCCTTCGGTTTTGCTATGAGGAACTAAAGAAGGTGATTTTGTGGACATATGAATTTATGCTTACTACACTGTACAAACCAGCTGGTGCCGTTGGATACTTGTTTGTGATTTACACTTTTGTCCTATTAAACTTGGTCCATTTTCCCAACACCTAAAACAACTGTTTGGCACATTTATATGTACCCAGCAGATACTTGTTGAATGAGTGAATCAATGAACCAATCAATCAGTCAATTACAAATTTCTATGCCTATGCAAAATAACAATGGTGCATAGACGAGGGTTTTTTCTTCCCAGCTTCTGCTAATTTTGAACTAGTAACTCAAACTAACAAGCAAAACAGAGACGGACTCTTTATCTGGAGATCAGATGACAGCTAGTGGGGGAGGGGTGGTAGGGGTAGTGGAATTGAGCAAAATGGAAGAAGGACTCATGGACATGGAAAACAGTGTGGTGATTGCCTGGGCATGGGGCATAAGGGGACTAAATGGTAATGGAAAAGAATACAAACATTAAATTAAAAAAAGAAAGATACTTAATATGTTTTTCCTCTTACACAATACTAGTGCTAATAAAATACAGTGTCAGTTATTATATCCCTTATAAAATACATGTAGGTGGTCGACAGAACAGGATTAATACTAAATGACTAAAGAATTAAAGCACTGGTATTTGAAGTTTGACAAGTATTTTCATTACTTGAGTTTCCAAAGCAAAATGTCAGTTCATAGGCAACAAAAGGAAATTTCCCAGTAATGTGCAAAAAATATTATTAGTCGCTTTAAATCTAAAAATGGTATGATGGCTATTAAAAAATTATAGAAACAGCATTAACTCTCTCTTCAATGCTAATTATTCCTTTTTTCCCTTTATGTAATGACCTTCCTGCACAGTATGTGTTCTCATTTAAAAAAAATAAAGCTAAGGGAATGAAAGGAACTGCTTGCTTAATATCAAAAACATTGGATTTGAGGAAGGAACAACAATGTAATAGAAAATATACAATAATTAAACTATGTGGTTTGTTGTTTATTAGGGTTACATTTGTTTTAAAAAAAATGAAACACAACTAATACATAGTTTTGGCTACTTCTGCATTAATTATGAGTTCTAAGGAAAAGGAAAAATCCTACATAGAGAGTATTTAAAAATGAGTCATTTCTTTACATCCATTAGGTGGCTAGATTAGAAAGACACTGGATGTTAACTAGACTTACTGTGGTGATCGTTTCGCAATATATACAAATATCAAATTATTATGTTGTACACCTGAAATTCATATATGTCAATTATACCCCCAATTTTAAAAAAAGATAATAACATGTGGACGAAGATGTATAGAAACTAAATCACTCACACGTTGCTGAGTAGGAATGTAAAATAGTGTAGTTGCTTTGGAAAACAATGTGGAAGTTCCTCAGAGTGGCCATATGACTCAGAAATTTTACTTGTAGGTATACACTCAAGAATAAAGAAAACACATGCCCACACAAAAACATACACAAGAATGTTCACAGCAGCATTATTTATAATAGCTAAAAAGACAGAAACAACTCAGATGTCTACAGTGAAGAATGGGTAAACAAATGGTAGCATATCCATATAATAAATTAAGATTTTGGGAGGGAAAAAGTGAATGAAATACTGTTGCTAGGAAATGGATGAAACTTTGAACACATCATGCTAAGTGAAAGAAGCCAGTCATACAAGATCACATATTGTGTTTGTTTTTCTATGAAATGTTCAGAACAAGCATATATATAAAGACAGAAAGTAGATTAGTGGCTGGTAGAATTGAAGGAAAATGGGGAGTGACTGCTAATGGGTACAAGGCTTCTCTTTGAGGGCAAGTGATGGAAATGCTCTAAAACGTATTGTTGTGATGGTTGCACAACTCTGGACTGAAAAACCATTGAATTGTGAACTTTGAGTGGGTGACCTGTATAGAATGTGAAGTATATCTCAATAAAATTGCTTTATGAAAAGGCCTGAGAGGCAGCCATTTGCTAATTCTCTATGAATCAAGCAGTTAAAGTATTCTAGCCACAGGCAAAGGTAAAAATGGACTCTCAAGAGAAGATGATAGTAAATATGCAAAAATATCTACAAGGATAGTAACAGAAATAGTAGTATTGCAATAAATTTAATGAAATTGCTTCCAAGAGCTAATACTCAGAATTATACAGTAGGCAGGATGCTGATTATTTCAGTCAAAAATAACTACTTTTTACATACATAAAAGAAATATGTGAGTCTTTAACTTAGAAATTGCACTTAAAAGTCAAATTAACTTATTTGCATTTGAAATTGAAGAACAAAAGAGGTTTGCTTTCAAACAGTTTTGATCTATTTTAGACAGATATTTATTAAATACCTATTAAAAAGCTTTAGCTTGAAATAATACCATAGATACAAGAAAGAACAAATATGAGCAAATCAATTCTATACCTTCTGTGCAATAAAACTCCCTTCTCCAGGGCAGGTGGTACAGAAAACTCTACCCCAGAGGTTGATCAAAATTCCCTTAGAACAACTGAAAAGCACCTTCATCTCCCTCCACCCTGGAACCACAAAAAATGTCACAGTAAGCAGAACATATAATCTTGATTATTAGCACTGAGCCTGTAGCAGCACAATGTGCTGTCTCAGGAAATTAACTGACAGGACACAGTATCATTGTGTGATAAGCCAGTGCTGTCTCCCCAAATGAGACTGAAAAACTCAAAGAAATCAAAAGATAGACAATGATAATAAGTTGTTTGTGTGATGTTTTGCTACTGTTGTGAAGCAAACTGAACATTGTGACAAAGGTAATCATTCTCAGAGCAGGATGGTGCTGGGAAAGACCCTAGGATAACTGACCCCAACCTTTCATTTTACAACAAAGAAGACAGGGGTTTCAGAAGGTCACACCACCAGTTTAAAGCATTACTGGGACTAGAAATGAGATCTTCCTGGGCTCTTGTGACAAAATATTTTTTCTGTCTGTGTATATGTCCTACAGAGATGTTACCTACGAAATGGAAAATCTTAGGAACTTTTGAGAGCTATACTTGTAAAGATTTCACATAGATGTGCTATATAACCACCTGTGAAAGTTCATAACCAAAGAATTCGGAGACACTGAAAATTCCAATCGAAGTGATCTGCATGTCAGCCTAAGGGAAGCAGGACTATAGTTCTATGTAGTTTAGGTCCATACCTATAGATTAGGTAGTTGCAGCCTGATCAACTGCATGAGTCCTTTCTGAGGGAAGATGAACTAAGGCATAGAAAGGGAAGGCAAGGAGGTAGACACTGGAGGGTTTTCTTACTGAAGGTTAGAAGTGATTCACCAGGTTTCAGCATAGCATAGCTACTAGGTTTCCCAGTGTGCTGATTACCCTGTAAACCAGACTAGTTTTGAAATTATTTTGACTAACTAGCGTCCTAATTTTTCTGATACCAGTAGTCAGCCAATGTTCTGGAGAGAAGAAAAAGAGTTGGTCACTGGAAGAAATATTCCTCACCTCAAATTAATAAATGCACACTCTGGTTTAGATGACAGCCTATGAGTTTAGTTACTATCCATCAGTTCCCTTGGATCTGATTATGTCTAGGTTATCTGGGTGTTAATAATATTTTTCTTTAAATTTTATATATGTTATAATGTTTTGACATTTTGGCGGCCTTATAGAACTGGGAAAAGACTGCTTCTCCCAGGGCTTCTAAAGATAAGGAAGAATTTACTTGGGAGCATGCCTTTAATATTCAACTCACATATCAAGCCATTATTTCCTTTGCCTTAAATCTTCTCAGGGCCAGGTACCAGACAACTAGAGACCTTCCCTATAGGCCAAAGCCCACCAACATTATTCAAACTTGACAATCCTAAATTGTTTACCCTACCTTGCCTTTCTTTCAGGAACCCCAAATAAAACGACTGCCTATGTTTTTGTCTTGCTCCTTTTTGCCTCCTGACCAGCTGTGATGCTCTCCCAATGGCCCTGCATAGTATGTGGTGCCCCCTTTCCTTGGGAAATGGAAGCAATTTTTTTCAGTGGCATTAACCTATCCATGTTGGCACTCAGTCACCTCCATAAATTTCAGAACATTTCAGAACACTTTGTAAAGTCAAGACGACATCTGCAGACTTCACAGTGGGGGATCACTTAGGGAGGGAGGTCAGGAAGCTGCTACCTGGGCACCGCTCTTATCTCCTCATAACCCTGCCTTCAAACCACGAGAGCTGTTGGATGATACAGACTTTATCAAAAGCTCAGAGGTGCTATGTGCACACATGGAACGTGCATTTCTATAGGTTTAAATAAACTGATACAATAACATCTAATTGATTTTTTACTCTGAGTAGCTGTGGCATTAACAGAGATAATCCAACAAGAGAACCCTATTGATGAGCAAGCTTGAACTGTAAAAGATTGTTCTTTTTCAAAAGAAATTTAGATACAATCAATAATATAAAAAACAACATCAAAGAAAATCCTTTGGATTTTAACTGCAAATACTGATTAAGGGAAATTTTCACTTATAGGAATGATATGTTGGTCAAAATTTTGTAAAGACTCAAATGCACACTCAGAGAGTCATCAATATTAGGATAAAATAATAAAACTACATACTTGATATATATGTACATGAGGCCCACCCAGTTCTTTCAATTTACAAATCAAGAGGGGTAAGATAATCTAGAATGAACAGAGTGGAATAGCTGTGGACTATTTACGCACAGCACATGTAAGAGTAAGTTTGTAGAGTATTTTTGGAGATACTCACAGATATTTATGTGCCTATCCATTATTATTATCTAGACCCAGAATCTCCACTTCAGCACTCTTAACATTTTAGGTTGGATAATTCTTTGGTAGGGGGCTGTTTTGTTTGAGACTATACAAAAGCATCCCTGGTGATGCCTGCCATAAATTAAAAAAGGAAATCTACCTACTAGATTTAGGTAGCGAACCACCACTTGTAACAACGAAATGTTTCCAGACATTGCCAAATGCCTGGGGGGGCAAAATAACCCAGGCTGAGAACTACTGGTCTAGACTTGCATTACTGCAAAATACTTCCCAGCATTTATTTTTCAAAAAGTACCTGTGTTATTGCTAATATCTATCAAGGGGGCTCAAAGTTTGGTTGAATAAAATGGTGGAGGGTACAGAGAAGGGATTCAAATACTTAAGTAAGAACAATTAATTTTTCAAAACACACTTTAACATATATTCTATACCTTGATCACCTTAAATACTAGCTAAGGTTATCTTACATTCTAATTGAGAGGAAAAGCTTTAAATCAAGTATACTGAATTGCAATTTTAATGTATTTTTCATGGGGATATACAACAATTATTTGGATAAATATTATTACCTTCGCAAAAACAAAAACAAAAACATAACAGAAGTAATTTACATGGGAAAGCAGAGGAACCCAAGTCTTCAGCATTCTACCCTGTTTAGTGGCTAGGCTCTAAGTTCAAGCACAAAAGAGGAGGGTAAATCCTCTCCCCTGGCCAGCTGCTCTCTACCAGGCAGACAGTGCTAATAAGGACATGGAAAGTGCTAATGAAAGACCTAGATCACAATCACCCAGAAGCTAGTGTGAAGGAAGCCAAGGTGTGTCCTTAGATCTTAGCGTGAATCCTGTGGCTATTCTTAGCATATGAGCTGCTCTGACAAATCACTTGATTTCTTTCAGTTTACAACAGAGGCATTATATCATCTGTAAAATGGGGGTTCTGCTGATGATCTTGAATGGTTGTGAGAACTACATGAGGTGACGAGCATAAAGAATTGGGCACACTAGGTACTCAGTATTGTCTCCTTGGCCACCATTTTAAAGGCTGGTTCACTTAGTAGTTGGGACAGGATAGGGGTGGCGCAGGCTCTGGGACATGGAAGAATCTAAGAGGAGCAGTTACAACTTACACACTATTTCCCTACCCTTAAATTAGGCACAGGTTCTATTTCAAACAAAGGCACTTAACAGTTTCAGTGTCCCTGATGCTTGGTAATTAACACTACCTTAGTAATTACCTTAGCTGTGCCCCACAATCTTGAGAATTTACACCATACAAAACATGCTGGCTGGGGAACACTATCTCTCTGAATACATACCTGAGATACTGACTCTGACTCTTGAATGTCTTTCCAGATATTCTGCCATATACTTCTCATGCACAAGGGGAAAGTGTCACAAAATATTAAGGAGCTATACAATTAAGAGCTAGCTGGAGGCCTTGGCCAGATGGCTCAGTTGGTTGGAGTGTCATCCCATAACCAAAAGGTTGCAGGTTCAGTCCCCAGACAAGGCACATATAGGAGGCAACTGATCAATGTTTCTCCCTCTCTCTCATATTCATTCTCTCTCATTCTCATTCTCATTCTCTTTCTCGCATTCTCTCTCTCTCTCTCTCTCTCTCTCTCTCTCTCTCTCTGTCTCTCTCCCTCTCCCTTCCCCTTCCTCTCTCTCTCAAATGAATAAAACCATATCCTTGGCTGAAGATTGAAAAAAAAAAAAAAACTAGCTGGGAAAGAACAGGAAAATACTTCTTTGCAGATGCCATTGTGACATGATGCTTGTAACATACTCTTATTTGATACAGCTCACCAGGGACAGGACTTCTACAAAATTAAGAACCAAATAAAAAGCAGCAGCTTCTGAGATAAGGTATTAATTGTACACTGTAGCTATTGACTCCAGGATGCGATGGTCTTTGGCAAACAGTAGTAGTACAGCTATTTCAATGGTAAAAAGGATCCAAATAAACAGGATGCAATAGCCCTAAATTTCCTGAATGGCTGTCCATGACAGACTTAATTTACAATACAATAGAGCAAGACTAATCAAGAGTAACCTTTACATACGCCCACACAGCCAACTGTTAAACATGTTCCTAAAGCAAGTCAATCATGAGGCTGGCTAAAATTTTTTTCTCTGCACAAGGCATTTGAGTAGGTCATGATGTGTATAAGACCTTGTAAGCTTCAGGTGACTGAGAAGTATCAATGTGATATAGATATTTCATCTCTAGAAGCTTATACTTATTAGTGATGTGGTAAAGAAAAATCTGAAACCCCAACTATTACATTCAACTAAGCCAGTGGTTCTCAACTGCGGGTGATGGCCCCTCCCCACTCCTGCAGCAATTCAGCAATGTGTGGAGACAATTTTGGTTGTTGCATCTGGAGAAATGTTTTGGAATCTTGTAAAGGCCAGGGACACTGCTAAGCATTTCATAATGCACAGAGCAGTCTCCTACAGCAATGAATTATCCAGTTCAAAATAATCATTATTGCCTAGGTTGAGAAATCCCACTTTAAGCCAAAAATAAAAATTATTACTGTCCTGTGATGTAAAACTTCAAGCAATTCACACTAAATCTGTGCAGTTGATAAGTAAACTTAAAAGATACTGTTGGGAGATCCAAGATGGCGGAGGAGTAGCTGGAAGCTCACTAACCTCCTCCCAAGACCAATCGGTATTTACAATTTAACTGTGGAGAAATCATTTGGAATAACCAACTGAACACTAGCTGGAGAGAAGTCTTATAACCACAGAGAGACAAAAAAGGCCGCTTCAATGTGACCGGTAGGAAGTGTGGAGACATGAAAAGGCTGGCTGGGCTACCATGGGTGGCAGCTGAAGGGACTGAGAAACAGCTCAGCAGCCAGGTGTTCCCCCAGAGAGGGGAAGGGTCTAAATCTCCAGCGGGACTTACCAGCCTACAGCAACAGAGCAGAAAGTAAAATAGCATCCAGCTGTGAAAAGCAAAAAACACAGGGTTTTTTTCAGGCCTGAAAGGAAGAGCTGGAGAGAAAGAGCTCTTAAGCGGATTCACATACGAAAATATTTTGGCACCCACTTACCCTGGGCTCAAGCAGAGGGAGGGCAGAGAGGACTGGAGAGGCTTGAGGAGAGTTTGGAGTGGTAGCTTTGAGGGGAGAACCGAGGGGGTGGCAGGCTGGGTCCCAGTGCTGACTCATTCCCTGTGCTGACCACATGGTGGGACACAAAACAAGCTTCAACAAATTCAAGAACATTAAAATTATGTCAAGCATCTTCTCAGATCACAATGGCTTGAAACTGGAAATTAACCTCAAGGAAAAATTCAAAAACATTCAAATTCACGGAGAATGAATATATGCTATTAAATAATGAATGAGTTAACAGGGACACCAAGGAAGAAATCAAAAAGTTTCTGGAAACAAATGATAATGAACACACAACAACCCAAAATCTATGGGATATAGCAAAAGCAGTCCTGAAAGGAAAGTTCATAGCAATACAGGTCTACCTAAAAAAGACAGAAGAATCTCTAATAAAAAACCTAACCCTACAGCTACAAGAACTAGAGAAACAACAATAAACAAAGCCCAGAGCAAATAGAAGGAAGGAAATCATTAAGATCAGAGCAGAATTAAATGACACAGAGACTAAACAAACAATTCAAAAAATCAATAAAAACAGGAGCTGGTTCTCTGAAAAGATAAACAAAATCGACAAGCCTTTTGCCAGGCTCATCGAGAAAAAAAGAGAGAGGACCCAAATAAATAGAATCTGAAACGAAAGAGGAAAAATCACAACCGATACCTCAGAAATACAAAGGATTGTAAGAAATTATTATGAACAACTGTATCACAAGAAATGTGACAACCTAGATGAAATGGACAAATTTCTAGAAACATATAATCTTCCAAAACTGAGTCAAGAAAAAGCAGAAAGCCTGAAAGACCAATAACAACTAGTGAAATTGAAGCAGTCATCAAAAAACTCCCAGCACACCAAAGTCCTGGACCGGATGGCTTCACAGGTGAATTTTACAAAATGTTTAGGAAAGAACTAACTCCTATCCTTTTCAAACTATTCCAAAAAATCCAAGAAGAGGGAAGACTCCTAAACTCTTTCTATGAAGCCAGTATTACTCTAATTCCAAAACCAGGTCAAGATACAGCAAAGAAAGAAAACTACTGGCCAATATCGCTGATGAACATAGATGCTAAAATCCTCAACAAAATATTGGCAAACAGGATCCAGAAATACATTAAAAAGATCATACACCACGATCAAGTGGGATTCATCCCAGGGATGCAATTATGGTTTAATATTCACAAATCAATAAATATAATACATCAACTAAACAAAATGAAAGACAAAAATCACATGATCATATCAATAGAGGCAGAAAAAGCATTTGGTAAAGTACAACATCCATTTTTGATGAAAACACTCAGCAAAATGGGAACAGAGGGAGTATACCTCAACATAATAAAGGCCATATATGAGAAACTTGAAGCCAATATCATACTTAATGGGCAAAAACTGAAAGCATTTCCCCTGAGTTCAGGAACAAGACAAGGTTGTCCACTCCCCCCACTCCTATTCAACATAGTCTTGGAAATTCTAGCCACAGAAGTCATACAAGAAAGAGAAATGAAAGGCATCCAAATTGGAAAGAAGAAAGTGAAACTGTCATTATTTGCAGATGACATGATAGTGTACATAGAAAACCCTATAGGCTCCACCAAAAAAGTACTTGACCTAATAAGTAAATTTGGCAAAATAGCAGGGTACAAAGTCAGTATTCAGAAACTGAAGGCATTTCTGTATAGCAACAATAAAATATCAGAGATAAAAACTGGAAACATCCCATTTACTATAGCAACAAGAAAAATAAAGTACCTAGGAATAAACTTAGCCAAGGAGGTAAAAGACCTATACTCAGAAAACTACATAACACTAAAGAAAGAAATTAAGGAAGATACAAACAAATGGAAGCATATACCATGTTCATGGGTGGGAAGAATCAATATCATTAAAATGTCCATACTACCCAAAGCAATTTATAGATTCAATGCAATCCTATTAAGATACCAATGACATATTTCACAGACCTAGAACAAATACTTCAAAAATTTATATGGAACCAAAAAAGGCCTCAAATAGCCACAGCAATCTTGAGGAAGAACACAGTAGGAGGAATCACAATACCTGATACCAAACTATACTACAAGGCCACGGTAATCAAAACAGTCTGGTACTGGCATAAGAACAGACATATAGATCAATGGAACAGAATAGAGAGCTCAGAAATAAACTCAGGTCTATATGGTCAACTCATATTTGACAAAGGGGGAAGAACATAAAATGGAGTGAAAAGAGCCACTTCAACAAATGGTGTTGGGAGAACTGGACAGGGACATGCAAAAAAAATAAAACAAGACCACCAACTTACACCATACAGGAGAATAAACTCAAGATGGATCAAAGACTTAAATGTAAGCTGTGACACCATAAAAGTCTTAGAGGAAAACAGGCAGGACAATTTCAGATATCTAACGTAGCAATATTTTCACTGGTACATCTTTTAAGGCAGTGGTTCTCAACCTTCCTAAAGTCGCGACGCTTTAACACATTCCTCATGTTGTGGTGACCCTCAACCATAACTAAAGCATAATGATTAATCACAAAAACAATATATAGTTATATATGTGTTTTCCGATGGCCTTAGGCAACCCCTGTAAAAGGGTCGTTTGACCCCCAAAGGGTCGCAACCCACTGGTTGAGAACCGCTGTCCTAAGGCAAGGGAAATAAAGGAAAGAATAAACAAATGGGACTACATCAAACTAAAGAGTTTCTGCTCAGCAAAAGAAAACATCAGCAAGAGGAAAAGGGAACCAACCATATGGGAAAATGTATTTGCCAATGATACCTCAGACAAGGGACTGATCTCCAGAATATATAAAGAACTTATATGACTCAACCCCAAGAAGACAGACAATCCAATTAAGTGGGCAAAGGACCTGAACAAACACTTCTCCAAAGAGGACATATAGAGGGTCCATAGGCATATGAAAGAAAGCTCAACATCACTAGCCATAAGAATGATGCATAGAAAAACCACAATGAGATACCACTTCACACTGGTCAGAATGGCCGTCATTAACAAATCAACAAACAACATGTGCTGGCCAGGATGCAGAGAAAAAGGAACCATAGTGCACTGCTGGTGGGAATGCAGACTGCTGCAGTCAGTATGGAAAATAGTATGGAATTTCCTCAAAAAACTAAAAATCGAACTGCCTTTTGAACCAGCAATTCCATTGCTAGGATTATATCCAAAGAATTCTGAAACACCAATTTGAAAGAATCTATGCACTCCTATGTTCATAGCAGCACTATTTACATTAGCCAAGTGCTGGAAACAACCTAAGTGCCCGTCTGTAGATGACTGGATAAAACAACTGTGGTACATTTACGCAATGAAGTACTACGTAGCAGAAAGAAAGAAGGAACTTCTACCATTTGCAACAACATGGATGGAACTAGAGAGAATTATGCTTAGCAAAATAAGCCAGGCAGTGAAAGAAAAATACCTTATGCTATCACCTATTACAGGAGACTAATGAACAACACATACAAACAAGCAAAATTGAACCAGAGTTATGTAAACAAGGAGTAGACTAACAGTGACAAGGGGAGAGGGAGAGAAGGGGTAAGAAGGGTAAGGGTCTAGTCAAAGAACAAGTATAAATGACCCATGGACATGAACAACTGGGTGGGGACTTACTGTGGGAGAAGGGGTGGGCAGGGTGCAGGGAAGCGATAGGGAAAAAGTTGGACAAGTGTAATAGAAAAACAAACAAAAATTTTTAGTGGGGGAAAAAAGTGAAAGCAAAATAAATTAATAATTGAGTCAGCAATGCCCCCCTCCCCCACAAACCATCACATGTAGGAAAGTAAACAAAATAAAATATAAAAAATGGAAATGCAATTTTAGTGAATATTAGAAGGACATGGATTTTCCTTCACATTGTATATATTTTTCCCTACCTGATCCCTCCAGAATTTGGCATTCTGAAGAAGTAATGACAAAAGGTTTTTTGCATAAAACTAGTAAGACCAGTTGTTAATAGAGGTTTTGTTGACCAAGACTTTGTGACTGGAATGTCATGCCCAAAGGAGACATGCTTGTGCTCTGGTTGTTACCAAAAAACTCTGAGGAACTAGGATTGACTTTCAAAGGTAATAAAAGTCCACGAGAAAAAAGGCCTGGTACCTAGGCTGGTTGTGCGGTCCATGGTAATCTTTCCAGGGAAGAAAAAAAGGTTGCTTTCCCAAAAGATGGCTAGAATGGACCTTAAGGCACAATGGAAAACCTGAAGGACTTGGAAAAGACACGTGTTTACAGGCAAGGTTGAATGGCAGGTGTGTGGCTCAGTTTCTGTGCCCTGAAGGGCAGACTGAAGGTCACCCTAAAGGTTCCTTGTGTAAGTTCCAGCAAAGCAGACTTAAAGATCATAAGTGATCATTTGCTGCTCTTGTTGTGTTTATGCAAATGAACAGTATAAATTAAAACTGGACTTAATGCAGTCCCTTTAATGACAAGGAGGGTAATCTTAGGGAGAAAAATTGTGGTTCAAGGAAAATCACAATGCTCAGTGGTGGACTATAAAGTAGTGTAGCTAACTGTCTTTAAGTTTATTATCATTCCAAGTTTGTTTTCATTTGAAAGTTAAACTAGGTCTGTGGCATCATCAAAGATGCTTAATTTACAGGCAAGAAGAATGTCAAATGCCTTGCAACTGGATGTCTTTCCAATAAGACAGTGTTGCAGATTTAGGTTTGTGGGTTATGTTGAATAAATTAACATGTGTTTTCTGTTTTCAAAGGGCATAAGCCTAGGATCTCATTACCTGAGTGACTGTCTGTAGGCATAGGCCTCACTTAATCCTGTCTGCATTGCTCCCTCCTGAGACTGAATGGTTTGGCTGAACTAAGTGGCTGGGTTGGTGAAGCATGGGGTAGTCTGTGGGCTTCACTTTAAAACTGGTTTCTCTTTTCTATCCTAATGGCTTGGACAGAAAGGGCCCAGAGTTCTGAGAGTAGGGAAACCTAAAATATTCCCCTCAGCCCAAATTAAATATAGTGGGCAAAAGAGTTTTGGACAAGTGTGACGTGCCTGGCACACCTTCCTCCAAAGAAGCCCCTTTTTTCCCTAATGTGGGACATTGAAAAATTAATCCCTGCCTTTTGTCATCTAGTGGTTATGGGTTGAATGATGCCTTTTAACCCTGTTGCCAAATCTGTTGCCCCCAGAATACAACAAGGATGCCAGCCTGTTAAACGAAGCACGCCATTGTCTGGGGACAGCCAACTGACCTGGAGTCTGCAAGATCCTTCCTCATTGGGAAGGCCTCTCTCCCCTCCACACTCCCACTCTTATTAGGGATTTGTGGATCCAAGGGTAGGTACGACGACAACCATTCCCAGCTTGAAGCAGC